>NC_048316.1:12783332-13083332 GCF_013100865.1 Trachemys scripta elegans
CCACCTTATGCAAAAGATATATAAAGGGGTGGAAGAGAACAGAGAGAGAGAGAGAGGAGCCATCATGAAGAATCCCCTAGCTATCACCTGAGCTGCAACAAGAGCTGTACCAGGGGAAAGAATTGTGTCCAGGCCTGGAAGGTGTCCAGTCTGATAAAAAAACTTACTGGAGCATCTCTGAGGGTGAGATTATCTGTATTCAGTTTGATTAGGCATAGATTTGCGCATTTTATTTTATTTTGCTTGGTGACTTACTTTGTTCTGTTACTACTTGGAACCACTTAAATCCTACTGTCTGTTTTTAATAAAATCACTTTTTATTTAGTAATTTGCTCAGAGTATGTATTAATACCTGGGGGAGCAAACAACTGTACATATCTCTGTCAGTGTTATAGAGGGCGAACAATTTATGAGTTTGCTCTGCATAAGCTTTATGCAGGGTAAAACAGATTTATCTGGGTTTAGACCCCATTGGGAGTTGGGCATCTGAGTGCTAAAGACAAGCACACTTCTGGGAGCTGTTTTCAGGTAAACTTCCAGCTTTGGGGCAAGTGATTCAGACCCTGGGTCTGTGTTGGAGCAGATGGGAGAGTCTGGCTCAGCAAGACAGGGTGCTGGAGTCCTGAGCTGGCGGGGAAAACAGGAGCAGAGGTAGCCTTTTGCATCAGGTGGCAGCTCCCAAGGGGGTTTCTGTGATCCAACCCATCACATGCATATCTTACATCGACCCTCCCGCCCCCAGTGTAGACCAGCCCTAGGTAGGACTACCTCTTAAAGTAACCAGCCTGGTCATTGCAGGTAGATGACAGATTTGATAACTGCAGATAGTTACTTTAAGTGGATTTTTTTTATCTTCACAGTGGTATTAAAATTTCCCACTACTTTAAACACTGCTGTATGTATAATAAACTTTTATTTGTGCAGGTCCATGTGAAGTCTGAAGTTTTAGCTGTAAAGTTATCTCAAGAAATAAACTATGCAAAGAGCCTGTATTATGAGCAACAACTTATGCTGAGACAAAGTGAAAACCAAGAAGAATTGGAGCTGGACTCCTGAAACCAAATTTCCCTAACACCATCGCAAGTACTAATCCAGGGGATAAAGGTATTCTGTCTCCAAAATAAAATGAAAGAACAAAAATTGATTGGTGGAAAGTGTATTCTGTAATTGAAGAACATAGTGCACTGGAAACAAATGAATGCAATTAGAGCATTTGCTGTGTGGAGTTATTTTGTTTATGAAAGAACAATTTTTTTTAAAGTGTTTATTGAATAACAGACATTTGAAATATTATGGGAGAAGTTCTGTATTTTGCTAATGTGTATATATATATACAACTGTTTGTAAATAAGGAAGTACAAAATAGTTTGTGGGTCTGTATAAAGGTCTGTTTACTGTAAAAAAAAAAAAAAAATTAAAGAAGTTCTATTGAGTCATATTGCACTAATTGAAACTGTACATTCTCTCTAGAAAGCTATTCTTAAGAGTGAAGGAATGTAGTTGTAATATAAAGACATTCATTTGTCTTCTGTGGAGTTGTATTGTGGGCGGTTAAAGAATCTTATCGTAAGGGTGCACTTTTTTGAATTTCAGGACCCTGGGTGCAATTTAAAGCAGATGCTTAAAGTGCTCTGCCAGACGTTCACTTCATTTTTTACACCAGATTCATAATGCTTTTGTGAATCGGTTTACTGGAGTAGAGTGGTAGGGCTTACTGGGTCACATAGTTTAACGGCACTCTTCAGTATTAAAAACAGAGATCATTTTTTTGCAAAATGATTGCTTAGTTTTCAGAAAAATAACCACACCCTGTTCAGAGCTGTATTGTAGACAGATATAATCCAGTTGCTGGGGACATTGGCAAGATATTTTAAAAGGACAAAACTTGAAATCTTAATTTACCGGTTTCACACACGCTTCCTCCACCACCCCTTGATTTAATAAGTGTGATTTAATACGTTAGTTTGTTATTGTAGGGCTGCTCATAAGTGTTAGGCAGCTGGCACAAATTTGAGTTGATTTGAAAAATCACTGCATCATTTGTTTTGGAATCTTAAAAAATGCACCTCCTAATTCAACTTTTTGAATAGATACAGTATTGAGAGACAGAGGTACTTGACATCAAATATCGGACTCATTAACCTTGACAGTGTTCCCTTACCAAAAGTAGAGTGTGATCTCATAGAGATAGACTTGGAGGAAAGATGGTGGCTTGTCCCGTAATACAAAGAAACTAGGAAAATTGACTTTATCTGTAATGGAGTTAAGTCTTATTTTGTAAGTTTTTTCAATTAAAAAAAAATATAAGGAATATCTTGCGGTTTACTTTTTTTTTTTTTAATGGTGCTGTTGGGCTCTTTGTCTCTCTGAAAGTGGTTTTCAATTGCAATGACTTCCTGCCTGCAACATGGCATCTGCTGTGTAAGTTTCAATCATGGGATAATCTATTGCCACAAAATTACCAAGTAATGTGTTGCGGATTTCAGCAGGTTTTCCCAACATGCATACTTTTTTGTAAACTTTTGATTAGAAATACGCAGTCCATTAAAGTTTTACTCTTGAATTCACTTATTTGTCAAGTTCTTAAATAAAGGCACACGGTAAGAATATTTTTAAATTTAAGGCTAGAGTAAAACAATTTGTAATACGTGAAATGCAGAGGTTCAGTGTGTAAGGAGAAGCTGTGATGATCAGTTGATGTTGTGGTCTAAGTGGTTAGAATTTAAAATCCATAAAGGTCCATTACACAAACTTAACTGAATGCTTCCCTTTTGGTACATTTCTCTGCATATTATATTTTTAAGTAAGTTTTAGCAGTTCAGCCTGTGCATTGGCTCAATATTGCTTTAGGCTCACTGCAGCTGTCCCATATAAAATTCATACTTGTTGCAGTGAACATCTAGCTCAGTGTTTCTCAAACTGGGGGTTACCGCTTGCGTGGGGAAAGCCCCTGGCGGGCCGAGCCGGTTTGTTTACCTGCCCCGTCCGCAGGTCCGGCCGATCGCGGCTCCCACTGGCCGCGATTCACTGTTCCAGGCCAATGGGAACTGCTGGAAGCGGCGCGGGCCGAGGGACTTACTGGCCGCCACTTCCAGCAGCTCCCATTGGCCCGGAACAGTGAACCACGGCCAGTGGGAGCCGCGATCGGCCAGACCTGCAGACGGGGCAGGTAAACAAACCGGCTCGGCCCGCCAGGGGCTTTCCCTNAAGAAATAAATGTTGAGACAGTGCCCATCATCATGCCAGTTCAGTGGCAAGAATCAAGTTACTACCTGATGAGTCGTATATTGTTGCTCAGATACGTATTGGTAATTTAAAAAGTAAGAGAGACAGCTAAAAAGGTTGGTTACTGCCCCCTGCGTATAGATGTTAGCCAGAGAGGCTCCCTAGGCTCAAATAACTATTTCTGTTTTCATTTCAGAAAGTATTTACCTGTTTACGATGGTAATGACCATCCAGTAAGCAATGTCTATTGTTCAGATCTTAGAAGATCGTAACCCACCAACTGGACATGAATACAAACAAACCACAAGCGGCGACCCCAGTTTGAGAAACACTGATCTAGCTATTCAAGCTGGAAAGTTTTTTGGGGGAAGCAGCTAATCATATTGGATCACACACAATCTAAAATAAGAAATAAATGTTGAGACAGTGCCCATCATCATGCCAGTTCAGTGGCAAGAATCAAGTTACTACCTGATGAGTCGTATATTGTTGCTCAGATACGTATTGGTAATTTAAAAAGTAAGAGAGACAGCTAAAAAGGTTGGTTACTGCCCCCTGCGTATAGATGTTAGCCAGAGAGGCTCCCTAGGCTCAAATAACTATTTCTGTTTTCATTTCAGAAAGTATTTACCTGTTTACGATGGTAATGACCATCCAGTAAGCAATGTCTATTGTTCAGATCTTAGAAGATCGTAACCCACCAACTGGACATGAATACACTGCATGTATACAGTGCATTGTGGCTTTAAACCATTCTAAGACCAGTTGCCCCACGCCCTTGAAACACTGAAGAAAGTTCTTTTACTAGGCCAAATTGTGCCCTTAGGGGAGCATCCACCCTACTGTTTGCAAAGGGAGTGACCCACACATAACTGAAGGCAGTAACTTACCTCACTTAACAACCTTGTGCTCAGTGGGTTTGAACGTTAAATATGTATCTTAAATGGCTTTAAAAGACTATTTTTGTATTATTTCAGTAAGAACTCTTGCTGTGTGCTTCCTATTGTTACCGGCACTCCTAACCTATTGCTAACGTAGCTTTCAAATTCCAAGAGCCATATTCAAAAATAATATTCTGCAGAGGAGGAGAATAAGTGACATTTTCTTCTTCGCCCTCCTTAGAAGATTCATAACAATTCAAACAAGCTGTAAGCAAACAAGGAGGACCAGTTGCTGCATTTCTTTAATGATACAGTTAGTAAATGCTATCACCAGAGCTTGAGCACCAAGAGGAAAATCTTGCCTTCCACTTTAGGACAATTGAATATGACTATTTATCAACTAGAGAGCAAATAGCTTAGCAACCCCATCCTGCTGCTAGTGATGGCAGTAGGGGTAATGCAGCCTACGACAGCGAGAGCAGGTTCAGGCTTTCAATGATGGGCGTTGCCTGTAAATGTAGTTTAACACCCACCTCCCTCACACCAGACCCTTAGTATTGTAAATAAATCTAATCGCTAGAGAGACTAACCTGTGAGAAACTCTAAAATTCGCTTGCGGAGAATACAGTAAGGATGACGGTGGGTTTTTCTTCCTTTCACTCTATTATCCTCAGAAGACATGACACATACAAGTTTGATGAGCAAACCAACAATTGCTCCATGCTTAACATGAAATTGTTCACAACGGCCTTAAGTATCCAGCTACCTTTATTTGAAAATTAAAATAGCGCATTTAACAGAGATGCAAACGCCACATTGGCCTTAACAGTTGTATAAAAACAATAAGCCAACAGGTATCGGGGTAGCCGTGTTAGTCTGTATCCACAAAAACAACAAGAAGTCCGGTGGCACCTTAAAGACTAACAGATTTATTTGGGCATAAGCTTTCGTGGGTAAAAAACCCACTTCTTCAGATGCATGGAGTGAAAATTACAGATGCAGGTATTATTATACGTGAAGAGAAGGGAATTCCCTTAGAAGTGGAGAACTAACTGTTGACAGGGCCAATTCAATCAAGGTGAATGTAGTCCACTCCCAATAATTGATGAGGAGGTGTCAATACCAAGAGAGGGAAAGTTGCTTTTAAACCACTAAAGATGCTCTGGTTCTTGATATTTCTATTTTCTCTTCAGTTGAAAATCGTACAGTGTATTCTCTGCCCATCTAAAACCGCTTCGTTTTCATTCTAGTTTGAGCAGCTAATGCTTCAGCAGTGGGAGAACATTTATAATACCAACTGGGAAAGGGTAAAGTTATTTCAAAATGATTCTGAGGATCTAA
The DNA here is from genome assembly GCF_013100865.1 of Trachemys scripta elegans. NCBI lineage: Eukaryota > Metazoa > Chordata > Testudines > Emydidae > Trachemys > Trachemys scripta. Next base: position 12,788,780 of record NC_048316.1, read on the forward strand.
AATAAATATTTGGTTCTACACTCTGTAAACAATGTGATCCTAAACCTTTTAAGGCACTATCTTGCCTTTTATTATGTTACTCCTATTGAAATATTCCTCCCGCCTATGGAATAGAAATGTTATCTGCCTTATAGAATCGGAGAGGGACGAGGTGTGGAGCATGCCTTCAGAAGTCTTAAAAGAGCAACACTGTGCTGTGGAAACTACAGAACCCGAACCACCACAAAAGAAAATCAACCTTCTGCTGGTGGCATCTGACTCAGATGATGAAAATGAACTTGCTTCAGTCTGCTCTGCTTTGGATGGTTATCTAGTAGAACCCGTTATCAGCTTGGGCACATTTCCTCTGGAATGATATTTGAAGCATGAAGGGACATATGAATCTTTAGTGCATCTGGCACATAAATATCTTACAATGTCGGCCACAAGAGTGCCATGTGAACGCCTGTTCTCACTTTCAGATATTATAAAAAAGAAGCAGGCGCTCCATTCGCAGGCCTGGCAGTGCTGAGCCACCATATGTGGTTGCTCAATAAGGGCCAGAAGCAACCTGGCATTTTTATTCACTGTATCCATCATCATCCAGTCATTGTCCTCGAACATTTCCTCTTCCACAGCACACCACTGGTTGCAGCAGTTCTCATTGAAGTTCTGCACTTACAGGAGAATCCTATACTCTGTTTTATCAAGGGTCATCAGAATTGCACTGAGCTCTGTAGGGTCCATGCTTCTGCCAGCGAGAGGACAGAGACCAAAAAGCAGCACACAGGATGGTGGGGATTTTTTAAACAGCATGAAAACTGTGGGATGGATTAAGTGTAACGGAATGGAGAAAATGGCATTGTGAGAATTTGACCCCTCTCCTAGTTCCCAGAAATCTTTGGGTGAATCACTGGCATCCCACAAAGCATTATGAAAATGTCCTACAAGGCAGTGCACTGAATGGCAATGCAGGGCAGTTTGGGATACCTACCATGGTGCATCACATCTTTCCATCGCCACAACCACTTGTGAGCAGTCAAGGGTGTATGTGCCCTAGCGGTCGACAAAAGTCAGCAACTTAAGCCAATGTAATTTACAGCAATCAAACTTGGTAGTGTAGACACGGCTTATGATTAAAATAAAATAAAAAACCCCAGCAGATCTGTAATGAACCTTGGTTGTTTTCTGCACCACGAGTGGGTTTGCACTCTTCGGAGAGGAGGCTTGCCAAAAACATTTGAGTAAGTAACTCATTAACAATTGCCGAGCACTGAATAATAATGTAGCCATTTTCCTCGGTGGAATTACAGCACACTCATTAGTATAGAAGTAAAAATAATCTTGGAACTAGCTGTGCTTACATAAGAAATGCCTATTCCATTATATAAATTCTATTAATGGCCTGTTATACAGTTGTGTCCTTACCTAGTGCGCTTTGACTCTAGTATCAGACGGCCCCTTTTGGAAACTGACACACTATGGCCCAAGCCGTGTGCCCAGCACAAATAGTTCTCAAAGAGGATAAGAATAACCTTCCACCTCAGGCTTTTTCTGCTCTGACTCAAAAGTACTAAAAGGCCATGAGGGAAGTAAACAGCTTTCATGTGCGTTTATCCTTTGGGTAAATGGATGGGTCACCCAAAGGACAAGGATTGTTTCCAGAGGCTGAGCACGCAGGGAAAAATGGCCCCCTGAACATTGTGGCCACAAAGAGCTTTTTAACCCCCCAAAAAAGAAAACCAAGACAACTATTTGTGAAACCCCCCTTCCCTGCTGTCCCTGGAAGGCGGAGGCTACCGGAGTCTAATGTCTGATCTTTAATTGATCCCTTTTACACACACGGCTGCCAGCTGCTGTGCAAGCCTCTCCCAAAAAGCTCAGGCACAAACGTTTGCTTTGACCATGGAGAGTCACTCATCAGAGACAGTTTATGTCCAGGCTCTTCCTGAACGCTAGTTTTCCAGTGGTTCCAAGCTACAGGTGATAGGTTAATGACAGTGCGGGGACTGCCCTGGCCCTGTAGTTCTGAGGGGGTGTGGGGGGGGGGCAGAAAACCCACAGTTCTGTTTGCTTAGCCTACCCACCCTAACCAAACAGGCTTTGACTTTGCTCCTGATCAGTGAGGCCCCACTGGTTCTTTCAAAGAAGCCTTGGAGAGCAAGTTACGGGTGACTTTTTCCTTCCAATGGACTCTGATACTTGCCAGAGGAATAGACGGGTGTGCCAAGGCGATCTGCCCCTTTTATAGGCTCGGTGAGTGGAGAGGCAGCAGCCAACCCTACCGTGGAGAAAATCCAGCAGACAGCTGCTGGGACGCAACTGCTCAGCCCCTCATGATTGGCCCGCGCTCTCAGCTGGACAATATAAAGGAGAACTCACCCCCATGATGGGGACGGGGGGAATACTCTCTGCTCACCAGAGAGCAGATGCTTTGGAGTCCCCTGGAGCCGGAAAGGGCCCTTCCCAGTAGCTCCTGGAGGCCAGAGGCCCCCGGGCTGATTTCTCTAACCAGACTGTTGTTTGTATTGCTTCCTGCAGAGTTTTCTTTCTTTGTGAAGGGACTAGAGCCCTGACGAAAGGGGCAGAAACCTAACCTGGCCATGGCTGACTATCTATCCCCAGCTGGCGACTATGGCTGCCAGCCTACAATGCGCTTCTAGTTTATTTAGCAATCAAAGGGCTTGTGCCTTCCAGGAGCATTGTAACCAGCCACATCAAAATAGTCAACTTCCTTCCGCCCAGAAATCTCACTTTTTAATGCAGCTACGTGGGCAGACCCCCGTCTGCACGGCTATGAACCTATGGAGGCATAGCTGTAAATATCCTGGCTGCCCAGCCCAGCTCTGAAAAATCCATGATTGTATCTCTAGAACATGTGCAGTAGGAGCAATTTCTAAACGTTAAGAAAGCACCGAAACATCCCTTCAGTGTAAACCGGTATCATTACGCCCATTTTCAGATGGGTAAACTGAGAAACAGAAGACAGATCAGTGTCTTGGTCAAGAGCTTATAACATCAAGGGCAGCACCAGAAACTGGGCTCTTTCTCCCTGTTCTGTTTCTAGCCAGTAGACTTCCTCAGTTTTATCTACACAGAGCCTTAAACAGCAGCACCGAGGGAGGACGAAGTGAAAGCAGCCAGGATGACCCAGTGTGTGATGTATGTGTATTGGCAGCTAGAGTTAGAACAAGAGGGTTTCTGTCTCCTCGCTGGGATCACAAGTCAGTGTATTCACTAGAAAGTTTAGTTTTTGCCAAGTTCTGTCTGCCCACAACGCTCGCCCCTTCCCTCGCTCCCTCTTCCACGAAAGAGGATGAAGGCTCAGAATACACTGGCTGCAGTGTTTTTTCCCCAAAATAATGTTATCCGCTCCTCTTACTTTTCTAAGGAAATAGGGGGAATGACAAATGCTTTACATTTACTGAGTTCTTCTTGAAAAGGAAGGGGAAAAAAGCTTTCTCTGAAAGCGAGTGCATTTTTCAATGGCTTTGCTGAATCAGCACAAGCTGCATTTGTTGTTAAAGAAATAGTTTCATTCTAAGTGCTTTGCAACTGAAACCCATCCTGGATGACTGATAGGGAAGAGAGATGTGGCATTTCAGAACTAAAGCTGGTAGAATCAATAGACTGAGATAGGAAAAGGACTCAGCTGAGTTTTGTTATACAAGGACCATATAATCTTTATTAACAAAGAAAAACAGATGTTTGAAGTACATTGATTTAAGAAGAAAAAACAAACCCTGAACTTTAGAGTAGGGTTCGATGGGCTACAAAAATGGGAACCTTGAGCCAAATTTCTCAACTGGCTACCTATGATGGGGATGACCTAAATTACTCCTCTTCGTTTAAGTTTCTTCACTTTGCAGTCACCTGATCAAGCCAATTTGAACTAGTTTCCACGGTATGTTTGTGAGATTGACCATGAACTGTTTTATGAAAATTTAGATCTCTCACTTCCCCTTCATCTGCTAATCTAGAAAACGATCGAGTCTCTTGCGAGATTTATTCTTAGGCATGTGAATGGTTACAAAATCCTCTGTCTAGTAATTCTCTTATTTGTTCAATTGGTTTTCTTGGGCTACAAGAGAGCCTTACTGGACATAATTGTCAAGATCACTCCTGCTGAGGCTTGTGACCCATTATATGGCTCGCAAACTATGCAGCAAACATAGCTGAACAGTGACTTAAAACCAGGCCACTTCCACTTGGTTGGGTGGTGGTATTTCATAGCTGTCTGGTCCTTACTTTTGAATCCAGTCTTCCAGATGGCGGTGCATTTGACCTAACAACTGCCCTATTCCTTTTCCCCTCACCCCTTTTTATTAATTCACTTCAAATTATACGAAATTCAGGGTGGTGTTCTGGAAAAAGTTACAATAAAACCAAGTTTCCGAATTTCCTCTCTCAGGTCCCACCTCAGATTGCTGACATGCCCCAGGCAACCCTGATCAAAGGTTTATTCTCTCCCCGGTTCAAATGTCTCTAGCAGAGGAGACAAATAAAAAGCCTCATGGGCATAGAAGACTGACAGCATTAGCCATACAGGACCTTGTCCTACAAAGGGCTGAGAATTTCCTGACCTTGCCTCATGGGCTCAGACACTCCCGCAGGAAGTCAGACAGGTTCCTGCTGCACAAGTGAAGATCAGAGCGTTGGAGACCAGGGTCCACTGGAGAAACAAGGCAGAAGGAGGTGGTGGCAGGACACCCACGGTGTAGACTCGGTCTTACTCTATGGGTCAAGCACACCTTGGCCAGATTCATACAAAGAAGGCATGTTCCCATTTTCACCCCATGTTCCCTTCAGACAGAGCTCTACAAGCTGCTGCTCTTCCTTGCCATACAATAAGAGGGTCAAAGAATGTCATCTGGCCGCAAAATTCTGTGGGCGCTTCTATTCTGAGTTTTATCATTCAGCACTTCCATTCACCATTCTTCCAGTCAACCTCAGGTTTTTGAGGCCTTGCCAGCTTAACTGGTTCTAGTTGAAAGACACTAGCACCAGGATAGTACCCCAGGCCTCTATACATGAACGTGGGGAAGAGCAGAATGCCTCCAAGCTCAGCAGCACACTTCAAATTTGGCCCCCTCACTGCTACCCCGCGGCAGGAGGGAGAAATCCATTGCTCACTGCAATTGCTGATCAGTTTATTTCCTGGGGAATGGAGATTGTTACCCCTTGTACAGTTTTCTCCACTGCAGACGCGAACCTTAGTCCTCAAACCATCAAATCCCTTTTTGACACGTAACGTGTGATGGTAGGGAGGCATGAATTGTCAATAATGACACTGGGGGGGGGGAAAAACAACTCATATTTGCAGTGAGCAAGGGTGAATGCTTATAACTAAGAGGTTAAACAGAAAACTCCCCTGCTTGGGGTTGTATGGCCCATGGGTACTGAGCCTAAGCAACCCAAAGGCATTTTCCCTCTCTTGTCTCTCAAACAACCCCTTAGAGCCCTTCCCCTGAGCACAAGGAGGTGGAAGCTGAGCTATGCCCCAGCTCATTGGAGCCCTGTGAGGCACCACAGAAGATGTGCTCCCACTAGGTTCTCCATCCACAGTGTCAGCGAGCAGCAGACTTAATTTTTCAGCAGTGGCCGTTCACAGCCAGCCAGGCACGTCTCAGGTGGAGGCTATCCAGCTATTGGGGCGGTTACGGCTGCAGCTCCCAGCGAGAAGTTTAGTCCTGGGAGGGTGGCAGGGCTGTAGACATACCATGGGTTACAGAATGCGGTAGTATTGTAAAGGTCTGGCATTTGCGGCAGGATCTAGTGGAAGTTGAAGGAGGCCATGCAGGGGAATATTGGACCTGTTTTTCACAGAGCAGGCATTCCAGAACTCTGCTAAGGCCCTGGAGCCAGGGCAAAAAGCGCTGGGAAAACATTGCCTGGCCTGATTCTTGCTCTCGATAAATTGTACGTGTTCCAGGCTGTGCAATGCAGTGTCTGTATCTTCCAAGGAGCCGAGGCCTGCCCCTTCGAGCCCTTGTTTGGACGCCATTCAGCAGTGTCTCTTCCCCAACGGAATACTTTCACATAGTGCAGGAGCTAGTGGCAAGCAAAGAGGCTTCCAGCACAAGCAAGGCACACAGACGCGACGTGACATTTGCTGGTGGGGAGACAAGGCGAGGGGAGGTAGTTTTGGAAAATCTGGGTTGTCCCCAGACGAGACCTGTTTCCCTTGGCTTGTGAACGTTGCTCAGGCTGCGAGCAATAACAGGCTAGAAAAGCCAGCTTTCCATTCCCCTGTTCCATTACTCTTTTTGATTGGCACTTTAATGAGGGCGCTAGGGGTCGACCCCCTGCCAGGGGGCTGGTTCATGCCCCGTTTATCTCACAGTCCATGTAAGACTAAAATAACACGCCAGGCTGCGTTTCACTGCCTTGTGATCCAACAGCCCACCATGATGGATTGAGTGACTGCGGCAAGTTGGCAGCTGAAGTGTGTTGTAACAGTATCTTTCTGTCAGCACAACACAATGGATTTGCTGAGTCCCGGGTTTTCTCGGTGTTCTCTGTTGCCATCGGCTCAGGAGTTGCTAACGTTCATTTTCCAGGGGGCTGCAATGTGATAAAAAAAAAAAAAAAAAAAGAAATGTTCCAAAGGTTACTTCAGGCTTTTCTTCGCCTCGACTGCCCTGCAGCTGATGAAGTAGGTGTTGTGGTGCCAACTTCACTCCCCACACAAAAGGTGCCATAAATTCCTGTTGCCTGCTTTTCCAGTGCTGCTTAAAGTTCAAAGACGAAAGGAGCCAGCCACGCCAGCGCTTTTCCTGTGTGCGCATTCTGCTGGGACAACATATGGTGCACAGGGCTCTTCCCCCTGAAAAAAGTATTATCAGCCGGCATAGGCGTAAGCAGCTGGGTTGCTCTGTTCTATTTAAAATGTGATCATAAGAATCGCTGCGCTGTTAGCCTGGGCTAGAGTTTATAAAGTTAGGTCATGCAGTGAGAAAACTCTATCCCATGCGGCTACCCCACATCGCTGCAAGGCTTAAAGTAAAACTACTCCGCGCTGTGTTTCAGCGAAGGGTCTCGGAGAATCACAACCTCTCTAAGGTATTACTGTTCCTTCCTCTGCCCCACCAGTCAGCGCAACCCTGGTGGGGAAAACAGGCCCTGTGAAGTTACGTGACCTGCCTCCAATCAGTGAGTCACTGGCAAGGGTGGGAATAGAAGCCAAGTCTGATTGATTGGGATAAATAAGTGGCGTCAAGCCCGGGACTGATCTGGCCTCAGATTCCTTTCCTAAACATTACACCACATGCCCTCCCTCCATCAAATATCCTGAGAGCCAAAAAAGGGGCTGTTCATTTCCTAAAAAAGGTTGGGGCTGAAGGTTCAGCGTGAAGGGGACGAACTGGGTTTTTTTATTAGTCATCGGAACAGGTTCTCCATCCCTCCTGCGATCCAAGGCCTTGCTGGCATTCCCGGCAATTCTTAGTGTCTCCCAAAAGTGAAAGCATTCTTTCCATGTGAAACCGAGCCCTGACCCTGAGTATTGGAGGCCATCGCTGATGTTCCGCTTTTGCCATCACCAGCGTAATTCCAGGGTGGGACCTGCAAGCTGGTGGGGTGAATCAGCAGGCTCCACAATCAAAGGGAGAGCTTTCAGAGAGCAGGTTTCCTCCCCAAGGATGAGAATTTTGGAGAGCAAAGATTTCAACAAGAGAAACTGGAACAAAATGATTTTATATAACCAGAAAAACAACCCAAACCCCGGGCTCTGTAACAACCAAAGGGTGTGGAGATCTCCCTTCTCTGCAATGAGACCCAACCTCATCACTCTTCTGACACCTAAGTAGCTGTTTATATGGTTTCCTACCTCCTTAAGTCTATCTTGTGCAAGATCTAAGCAAGGGTATTAATACTTAACTTGCTGTAAAATACCCTGTCATGGGCATGAACCAGAACTCCTGAACTGAGCCAAACCTGCGGATGGGGGGTATCCAGCTCTGTCTAATCATGGCTGACCTCAAGCCATGCTACGAGCACATGCAGAAAAGTGCTATGAGGGAGAGAGGACGGAGACATGGCAGGAGTCCTGGAAAGGGGAGATGGAGGAGAAGAGGACAAGAGTGTGGAGAAGGCAATGGGGATGATGGAGAGGATCTTGAGGGAGCATAGGAAGGCGGCAGAGCAAGAAGATGCGTGATGGAGAAAAGGCAGATGGTCACAAAGGCAAAGGAAGGGGGAGAAGTGGCTTTAAAAAGAACAGGAGTACTTGTGGCACCTTAGAGACTAACAAATTTATTTGTCCATTCTATATGCATCTGAAGAAGTGGGCTGTAGTCCACGAAAGCTTATGCTCTAATAAATTTGTTAGTCTCTAAGGTGCCACAAGTACTCCTGTTCTTTTTGCGGATACAGACTAACACGGCTGCTACTCTGAAACCTTTAAAAAGAAGTGGCTGCCCTCAGCAGCACCTGTTTTCATCTTTTCAATATGGGCCCCATGAGCCATGTGGTGCTAGAAAAATAGACCAACAGTATTTGTGAAGGGACAGCAACCATTGTTCCTACAAGCTGGCATCGTGGCTGCCCAGGGTTCTCTAGTGCCCCACGGCTTTGCTGGTGGGTACAGATAAATTCAGCATCCCCCCCTAGAGAGGCCAGTTAGATAGGCCCTGTGCTGAAAGGAGTAAATCTCACTCTTGAGAGTGCTACATACAGACAACTTGCAAAGCGGAAGGAGATATCAAGTGTGCAGCCAGGAGGCATGGACTGTGTCTGGGACTGGAAGTACATGGCAGAGTCCAGGGCTATCAGTGGAAGGAAGGTGGAAATCAGTACAAATTGAGCTACATCCCAGTAAGTATTCGGTCTTCTCCAGTGTGAATCATCTCCCAAAATCCCATTATTTGAGTGAGTCACTTAACAGCAGCCTCAAGGAGACAGAGGGGAATAGTCTATCGGGAACTGTCCTGTGCAGGCAGATGACCCAATAGGTCTTCTCCAGCCCTTACTCCTAGAGCCTGGGCACTCTCGCTAAAGTGTCCAAGATGGAGGAATTCTTATGTAGGACACAGGTCCTCTGATCAATTTGCCAAACAAATTTGTCTCCGGACCAGCCTAAGTAAGAAGTGCTATTCCAATTAGCAGTAGCTGTTAATAGCGCTGTGCCAGCAGGCTGGGAAACTGAGCTGCAGCCAGATTCTTATTCACTCTCCTACCAAGTTACGGGGGGGTGGGGGTCTGCATTTCACCAGCTCTTTGAATGCTGAAGCACGTTTCTTTTCAGGTTGCAAACGTGGGCTCTGAGCAGCCACTAGAAACACCAGGTTTCTGTATCCGGCCTGCGGTCCTGGCCTCCCAGGCAGGGAAGGGAGTAACACTTTAGGAATGAAACCGTGCTCAGAGGGAAGGATGGAACTGCATAATTGGGTGTCGGATACAAAGTGGGGAGCATCACATCTCTAAGCGGGGTGTCTCGCTCTAAGCATTCATCACGACAATTTACACTGATTTAAATGAGATCAGAGGTAGGCCCTATATATATATATATATATATATATATATATATATAGTTTAAACTAAAAGAAAATTAAACTTAATGGCTAACATACATGTAATGTTCTCTCCACATCTGTCAGTAATTATTTGTATACTAGCCCTGCCAATGCAAAAAAAGGTCAGTGAAGAAGAAACATCAGAATTCATTGGCTTCCCATCAGAGCTTGGAATCTTCCCAGAAGGGTTCCCCAATAGCCCTTGTTTAACCACTGTCCCCCCTTTCTTTGCCCTCTCCAGCATGGAATGTCTTCCAAGTTCTGGTGGGATACAGCCAGAAGCAACACAACCTCATTCTCCTCTCTGGCTATGCACTGGTGAGACCCAGCAATTCGTCCTTTGAAATTAGTGGGGCTAACCTCGACGTGTGCCTGTAATGTTTCCTATATTTCAAAGAGCAGATCAAGCCCCTTTCAACGCTGGCTCCGTTGGCCTCGTCCCTGGCCCATGCCTGATGCTCGGGTAGCGGAAGGCAGTGGGAGTGAGCCCTATGCTCTACTGGAGTTGCTCTCCACCTGTGCGGGGTCGGGTGAGGAACAGGTTAGCTGGGTGAAAAGTTCACTGCGAGCTGAGCTGTCTGTTTCCCTTGCTTAATTTATTCGATATTTGGCTAACCTTGCTCTGAACCCAGCCCCCGCGACCTCCTTCCCCTCCCCTCTCCGCATCGGGCTCATGTCAGCCAAAGACCCCTCCTCCCCTTCTCTCTGGCCCTGCTGAAGAGAGCGGGGCTTGGGACAGAAGGCCAGGCATTGGAGGAAGACCTTGTTGCACGGGAGAGAGAATTATTTATGGGCTGCACTTTGACAGCCTCGTCCTCAGGAACAAAGATAAAAGCTCCACCGTCAGCAACACTTGCCTTGTTACCGTGGTCAAGAAACTCAGCTTGCCGTAGGCTGGACGGCCCCCAGCTCATGTCCTGTCCTCTCTCTGCTCTGTCACGCTTCCAGGAAGGTGTCACTCTGCTCAAGGATCTTGTAGCCTTTTGGTCCATGGACTCCCCGTTTTGATAGGCCTCTGCAGCAGGATTTTCTGACAGAGGCATAACTAAGAGACCCCCCCACCCTCCGCCCATGCACATGTTCCCGACTGGCTTCCTTCCCACATGTCTGAGCAGCTACCCCCAGTAGCGCCAAAGAAACAGGCCTGTCCCCTTACTGCATAGGGAGGGAGTTCCCCAGAAGGAGCAGAATGGCTGTAGCTCCGCTGTGTTGGAAGGGGGCTAGAGGGAGGGTTTGGAAAGCTCATGCAGCACACAGCGGAGCAGGATGGGGTATGGTTGGAGCTGGAAAACCCTACGTGGCTCATCCCGTTTTCCCTGACGCCCCCACCTATGGCACACAACTTCGTAAGGTTGCCAACCCTGCAGGAAGCAAAGATTAATCTTGATGTCAAGATCATGTCATTTGACGAAACCTCCAGGAATAGGGCCAACCAAAATTGACAACCCAAGTGAGGCAGAGGCCGGGGTAGTGGCTACAAAGTTCTGCTGCTGATGCTTTTGTGGGAGGGAAAGACGCCTCCCCCAGATCCTGGTGGCACCTGCAGCCTAAGCTATTCAGGCTGTACACCAGGGAAAGAATTTGCTCATCTCCGTAGGCTGAGCAGTTCCCTTTCAAAGGGGGGCTGGTCCCTTGCAACATGTAGGTGACATCCTAATATCGCCCCCCACCCGGGACGCAGCTGCAGAGCGCGACTCTCGCTTTCCGGTCAAGTACAAGTGATGCTTCCCCCCCCCCCCCCCCCAGTCGGAGCCTTTCAGGCCAACTGGCACAAGCCATCAGAAACACTGTCCAAGAACATTCATCTTTGTTATCGTCCGGAATCTCCGTCCTGCGCTCCGAACTGCCACCAGCTCCCTTTGTGTAAGAGAGAACATTCCTGGGGGCCTTCCTGGGCACCAGACATACTGGTGGGGAAAGTACAAGCACAGAACTGCCCTGTTCACACTGTTCTGCTGAGGACAGATGGTCTGGGCTACATTGGAGCTTGGATTTTAAAGGAGTCATAAGAACATAAGAACGGCTGTACTGGGTCAGACCAAAGATCCAGCCAGCCCAGTAGCCTGTCTACCGACAGTGGCCAATGCCGGGTGCCCCAGAGGGAATGAACCTAACAGGTAATGATCAAATGATCTCTCTCCTGCCATCCATCTCCACCCTCTGACAAACAGAGGCTAGGCACACCATTCCTTACCCATCCTGGCTAATAGCCATTAATGGACTTAACCTCCAGGAATTTATCCAGCTCTCTTTTAAACCCTGTTATAGTCCTTCCTGTTAGTCAAAATTTTTCTTGTTTTTACTGCCACCTGGTAGCAATCTGACATGTCCCCTCACCCCCCATCATAAATGTGCATCATTTGTGCACCAGAGGAAAGCCCTAGAGTAGTGCCAGCAGAAGGCAATCCTGCTGTGATAGTGTGTTTTGTAAAGTATTGCGCTCACTGCCTCGGTATTAGCCCTGCCCCCAAATTAAAAGTGATTGTCCTCCCAAATCCACATATGCAGGCAGCCTGGGGCAGTGTTTCTCAATCTTTTTTTTTTTTTTTTTTTTTGATACCAGGGACTGGCTTGCTGCCTTCCTAAGCTGTGTCAGGGACTGGCGCTGGTCCACGGACTGGTCATTGAGAAACACTGGTCTGGGGGAATGCAGATGATTCACGTAGGCCTAACTCAGCTGTCAGTGTTCCAGCACACTACAGTAGAGTGTTCCAGGGAGTCTGTTATCCTGAGAAAGGGCTTTCTAAGTTCTTCACCGCTTCTTGATTCATGCTGGCTGCTTTAGCGCCAATGGAAACTAACAGAAACCGAAGGAGAGAGACTGCAGGGTCTTTAAAATCAATTTTTCTTGAAAGAAAAAAAAATCAGACATAGGGGTGACGGCTTTATAGTAAATGGAAATTCCTTGTGGTCTAAGAAGACTGTTTAACTGGCTTCTCAGGCTCACCCCATGACCTGGCCATGTCACAGGGCTAAGTGTGTCTGCAAGCGCAGACTGAAATAGCTCTGATGTGTTCACTCGCTTTGGTGACACCATCCATTTCAAGCCTCATCACGCCACCTCTACACAGACGCCACAACAGGCCTGTTTGATAATCACGGATTCTCCTCTATTCATGGAAGCCTGGGCAAATATCCGAGAACACGCCTGAGCACCTCCCACTTAATCCGTTGCATCGCTTCAGGGCAGGAAAACGGCAAAGATGAGTTGAGTATGTTTGCGCCAAAAGGCAAAAGTTAAAAATGCAAGATTGCAATGAGATCAGAGGACACCAACTAAAAATCTTAGCCTCTCACTATATCTATATATCTATATATCAATCAAGATATATTTTTCCCAGGTATCAGTACCACGTAGAATGTGGGCAGCTGCTGATGGCTCCATCCTGTCAGGATACTTTAATAATAGTTATAATTTCCACTTACAGTCGCTTGTATCCGGCAGCTCCTTAAGGGCCTGTCAAGGATCGTGATCAAACCAACGGCAGAACCTGAGTTCTGCCGCCCAGTTCTCTGCTTCAACTACTACACCGCACAGCAAAGCACAACTTCTGCAATAGCAAGGATTGCCTTGGAAGATACTCCTTGAAAAGCAGGTTGACTGGGAATGCAAGGTAACAATTGACAGAGCGGGCTTTAAAAATGGCCCCACTGAAGCGCTTTAGTGGTGACTTAAACCTGCTCCGTCCTTTCCACCACACCATCGCTCCAGCACTAGGCAATAACAGGAAATAGTTTATAGAGGGCTAATGCTCAGGGGAGGAGGCTCAGTGCCTTGCACATGCCAGACGCCCCTGCCTGCACTTTCAGCGAGCTAGTGAAGGCAGGTCACGGATAGGTCAGGCTCTAAACGAAACAGACGGTTCATTCACTGCCCAGCCAACTTAGGGGATTTCACTTATGCAGCAATACAAAAGTGATGGGATAATGAGCGCTGCATAACTCTCTCACACAGTCTGTTGAAACAGCCCCGATCCCGCCCCCCACCCCCAGATATTTGGGAAAAGGGTCATTTCAGTCAACTAACAGATGAATATGGGCCAAAAGACTATGCATTCTTGTTCTGCTCTCTCCCCATGAAGCTGAATCTGTCAAGTGGACTCCTCCCATTAGCTGAATTTGCAGCTCAGAGCACATGGCAGGAGGGTGAATTAAAAACCCCATACAAAAAAAACCCCATACCAAAGGAGCTAAGGATCTCTGTGCTGCTTGGACCCTGCTGTGGGGAGGGGGGAGAGAGAAAGGTGTTTCAGGGCATAAGCAAGAGATCCCCAGCTGCTGAGCCTGGATTAGGGCTACAGGACTGTGATAAATAAAGGGAGAGGGGTAGCTCCCTTTGATGGACACCCAGCCAGTTAGCTGTAAAATCCCTCTTGATAGCTGTTCTTGACTTGCTTTGCCTGTAAAGGGTTAAAAAGTCCTCCAGATAAAGAAAAAAAAGTGGGCACCTGACCAAAAGAGCCAATGGGCAGGCTAGAACTTTTTAAAATGGGGAAAGAAACTTTCCCTTTGATCTCTCTGGGCTTCTGGGACACGAAACAGCAATGCTATAAGCAGGAATGCTGTGTAAGGTTTGAACCAGGTATGAAAAATGATTTTCTGTGCCTAGCAGGACTCATTGGGATAGGGAATGTTCAGGTAGATGCAATCAGGTTATTTCTTTATTTTGGCTTGTGGGTCTCCTGTGTGCTAACCCCAGATGCTTTTGTTTGCTTGTAACCTTTAAGCTGAACCCCCAAGAAGTTATTTTGGGTGCTTAATTTTGGGAATTGCTCTTTTAAAATCTAGCAAACGCCTACATTCCAAATGTATTTTCTTTCTTTTTGTTCTTAATAAAATTTACTTTTTTTAAGAACAGGATTGGATTTTTGGTGTCCTAAGAGGTTTATGCACATGTTCTTTAATTAGCTGGTGGCAACTGCTAATTTCCTTTGTTTTCTTCTCAGCTCTTCCCTGGAGGGTGGGTGAAAGGGCTTGAGGGTACCCCACAGGGAGGAATTCCCAAGTGCTCCTTCCTGGGGCCAAGGGTTGGGGTTTTTTGCATTTGGGTGGTGGCAGCGTTTACCAAGCCAAGGTCAGAGAAAAGCTGTAACCTTGGGAGTTTAATACAAGCCTGGAGTGGCCAGTATTAATTTTTAGAATCCTTGCAGGCCCCCACCTTCTGCACGCGAAGTGTCAGAGTGGGGATTCAGCCTTGACAAGGAGAAGTGGGGCTTTCTGATTATAGAGCACTGTAATACCTTTTGAAACCTAAGGCTATAACTCATTCGTGTGTATATGTTTGCTTAATAACTGTCTCATTTCCTTTTTTATTCAATAAATCTTCATATAGTTTTACCATAGGATTGGCTACAAGCCTTGTCTTTGGTGCGAGACCTAAAGTGCTCCTGACGTGGGATAAGTGACTGGTCCCTTGGGATTAGGAGTAATCTGAATATTGTTGTGATTCTTGATGTAAGGGGCCATCTACCATAGAGATTCGCTCACCTGGGTGGCAAGACAGACCAGAGTACCCCAGGGGACTGGGACTCTGAATTAAGGCAGCTAATGTGCCTGAGAAGTTTGCACTTGGGGCAATGGGTTGGTGAAATCTAAGTTTAGACCTCACCACCAATTTGGGGTTTGTGCTGTGGTTTTTAACAGTCTGCCCTGAGGTGGGCACCCATGCTCTTGGAGCACCGCAGGGAGCTTCACACCCTTAATCCTTACCCTCTACAGCTTCAGATCAACGCTGAAATATTTGATTGGCTTAACAAATTGTGCCAAAGTGTATTTGACAGCAAGCTCAGGCATCTGTTGGAGATGGATAGACCCCACCAGGCAGCTGTCCAGGATAGCACTGGACAGTGCGTGGGTGGTGGTTTAGTAAGGGGAATATCTATAGGGTGGGATCCACAAAAGTACTCCTGACTGTTCCACTGTGGATAGACACGTAGAGAGAGACACATCCTCCAACCACACTGTCATTATTTATGCAACAGCTTCAATAGGAGAGATTGCGGGAGGTCCACAGCAGACTATCCCATAGTTCAGTGGTTCAAGCCTGCGCCTGAGAGGTAAGAGCCCGAAGTTTAAATTCCTTCTCCTGCCTCTGGCAGAGAGGGGCAATTGAACCTGGTTTTCCCACATCCCTGGGCTAAAAGTTACAAGGTGGGGCACCAGCACCTCCTCCTCCATACATTTTGGGTGAAGCAAGGAAGGTGCCTAGCTCATTTTCCTCAAGAAATGTCTCTAGGTGTCTTAATCTGGGTTGTGAGTGCTCATTCGTGGATCACTAAGCAGAGCTAGGTGCCTCCCTGCAGTCTGGACTTAGGTGCCTATCTCAGAGAGTGGCAGGTCTTAGCACTCATCCCGTCATCAGTTTCTCCCATTGGCTAGCTTCCATGGCACGCCTCCTAGCTTGCTGACTTATGTGGATCGCATTCTAAGGTGCCCCTCTCTCCCCATTGGTTGTATAAGGAGCCAAGACACCTAACTCTGCTCTGTGGAGGGCAGGGTGGTCCTGTGATAGTCTCCATGCCTAAAAGTTGGATGCTGTGATGTTCAGTGTTGCAATGGCTAAGTTCCTTGGGGGATCCCACCCCAGGTTCTTGGCCAACAGTAAAAGTCCCACAGGCAAGTTTGCTACCTACTGAGCAACCAAAATATTAAAAATCCTTAACATGTGGAATCTATTAAGACATTTAGAAGGAATTCGCATTCATTGTTTCATTTGAAATATAAAGGTTATAAAACGTAATGACCGCATGACAAGGGAACTATATGAAACACTCGGAGATTTACAGAGTAACTGTTACGATCTTTAGGCAGGTAGGGCTGAAAATTGCTTAATGATAGGCAACCCAACGTCTGGTTTGAGAGCTGGGATTTTCTGGCAAGTTCTTATTTTGACCTTGCCGACTGGTATTCAGTTACCACAGCAGCACCGAAGTAAAACAGAAACATAGCTTGTATCTTCTTTCAAGTATTTATTTCCTTTGTCCTGTTAACATGCAGGACTGAAAGGAATTGTAAGGATTTTAAAGAAAAGAAAATACCAACGTGATGGCTTAATTTCTCACAGCAAGTGCAGCACAAATGAACAGCCAACACATCCTAAGGAAAAATGCAAAACAAAAGTTCACGAGAAAAGCATCCTGAGCGCCAAAGCAAACATTTCCATAACAAAATCCCGAGTCTTTGCATTTCTGGGTCAGCTTAGCACAGCAGCTAGTCTCTCTCTCTTCCCCCGCCACTCCACCCCCCCACACATCATGGTCTGGAAGGGACATGTAATAGGGACAGGATTGCTAAAGTCTCTACTCTGTGTTAACTAACAAAAATAAAAAGCGGGGATCTGCCGCATTATGGCATTGAGCAGGCGACTGTAGTTGAGGGGATTGAACACAGGGCTGGAAGTCAAGAAAGCCAGGGTGCTGCTCCCAGACTGGTCAGTCAGTGACAGTGGGCAAGTCTCTAAAGGGTTCTGTGCCTCAGTTTCCCCATCTATAAACACTCGATTATCTTTGTAGCGTGCTTTCTGATCTGAGGCTGGAAAGTGCAATATATGTGAAAGCATTGTTATGGTTGCTGCTTGGCCACAGAAGGCCCTTCAGTTATGTACTGAGGGGTGGGTGTGTGTGGGTGTGTGAGAGAGAGAGAGAGAATTCTGTTCCGCAATGAGCACCAGGGAACAGAAACACCCCCATGTGACTTAGCGGACCAGTCCCACAGGCTGAATATTAATTCCTGGATCACAAACATCCAAACCAATACCAATAGTCATGGTGAACACTTCGAAAACAACTCATTTGCTGAAAAACATTCAGGACAGAAAGTGTTTGTCAAACAAATTTTAAAAAACCTCAGAGGGTTCTGTGGCACCTTTGGAGTCTGGTCCTGAAGTTTTTTTTGCTGTAAGATGGCTACCTTTACATCTGCTATTGTGTGGCCAGGGAGGTTGAAGTGTTCTCCTACAGGTTTTTGTATA
This sequence comes from Trachemys scripta elegans, assembly GCF_013100865.1. Classification (NCBI taxonomy): domain Eukaryota; kingdom Metazoa; phylum Chordata; order Testudines; family Emydidae; genus Trachemys; species Trachemys scripta. Next base: position 12,806,240 of record NC_048316.1, read on the forward strand.
TTGCCATTCCTGATATCTGACTTGTGTCCATTTATCCTTTTATGTAGGGACTGTCCAGTTTGGCCAATGTACATAGCAGAGGGGCATTGTTGGCACATGATGACATATAATACATTGGTGGACGTGCAGGTGAATGAACCGGTGATGTTGTAGCTGATCTGGTTAGATCCTGTGATGGTGTTGCTGGTGTAGATATGTGGGCAGAGTTGGCATTGAGGTTTGTTGCGTGGGTTGGTTCCTAAGTTAGAGTTACTATGGCGTGGTGTGTGGTTGCTGGTGAGAATATGCTTAAGGTTGGCGGGTTGTCTGTGGACGAGGACTGGCCTGCCTCCCAAGGTCTGTGAAAGTGAGGGATCATTGTCCAGGATAGGTTGTAGATCACTGATGATGCGTTGGAGAGGTTTAAGCTGAGGACAAAGAGAAACTGCTGAGCTTCAGTTCATTTGCAGATTTGACACCATGAGATCAGGATTAAACAAAGACTGTGTTTAAAGACAAAGATTAAACAACTACAAAAGCAGTTTCTCCTCCCTTGGTGTTCACACCTCAACTGCTAGCAGAGGACCTCACCCTCCCTGATTGAACTAACCTCGTTATCTCCAGACTGATTCTTGCCTGCATATTTATACCTGCCTCTGGAAATTTCCATTACATGCATCTGACGAAATGGGCATTCACCCACAAAAGCTTATGCTCCAATACATCTGTTAGTCTATAAGGTGCCACAGGACTCTCTGTTGCTTTTTACAGATCCAGACTAACATTGCTACCCCTCTGATATTTAAAAAAAACCTGACCTCTGTTTAAGGATAGTTCATAAACAGAAAAAGGGGCGAATTTTGTAACTTGAATTTCTTACTTCCAGCAATTCCCCCAGCTGTAGTGAGGTTCTCCAGGGCAGGCTTGGTCCACCAGCTTTGGGTTAGACACATCATCATCATCATCATCACCACCTTTTGCTGGGAAAGGGCTCTTTTATGTGCCAGTTTGCTCTACCCACTTTCAGGCATCATCAGTTTTTCTTTCACGAATCCCAAAATGTTTCAGATTTGACCCCAAACTGTGCTGACTGCAGCCTCGGGTAATTTATTTTCATGCCTAAATCTCTTATTACTAAGTTAGCAAAAGAGCTCTCACATCAGGGTGTAGTCAATAAATCACGTAATACCCCTGGTAATTCTGCCAGGCATGTCCTATCGCCACATTTCCAGTGGAGTTGAGAGGATTCGTATGTTTGACTGCTTGTACCTCTCCACTTTTCAGTGCTGATCTACGAAGGGCCGTGGATGCTAAGCCCACACTCGCTCCAGCACTGCCACTGGCTCGATCTCTTCCAGCGGCATGATTTCCCTTTGAATGTTTTCCTTTTGCCAGTTTAGTTCATGTTCTTCTGAGTAACAATCTTTCCAGGGGCAGGTCCAAGTCCTGCGGCTGGTGGCAGAAAGTAGTAGCTCCTCACCACTGGGTGGCACACGCAGCACTAGCTCTTCAGGCTTTTGTGCCTGGTTCCTTGCGCTCTGTGCTTTAAAGGAGCCTAAACTCAAAGATATTTAAATTGGGCTGCAACGTTAGCACATGCTAAGGTGTGTACACAGGTGTGCACAGATGAGAGACCGCCTCTGGGGAAGGTGAGGTGAAGGATAATCTGCTTACACTGCACACTGACTCAGAGACACTCAAATTACAGCCCTTCTCAAGGAGAAAAAATGGAAGGGGAAAAATTATGAAAACAGGCGTGGCGGGGAAATACCCAGGGCTTCACAAAATCATACGGTGCTGCTGTCAACCCTGCAAAGAGGGAGGCCCAGCTAATGTAAACTCAGCCTGGCTCTTATCAGCTTAGTCAAAGCGAGGTTCCTGTTTGGCTTCGCTTGTCTATAGATCAAGTCACTGCAGGAGAAATGCACAGCGCGTGGGCGCTCTGGTATCCGATAGGGATTCGGCTAAAAAATTAGCACCATGCTGGTGCCTAGGCAAAGTTGCACTGTGCCCATGTGGAGTAGGTAGGTATTTTGTCTGGAGATGGACACTGACGTACAAAGAGGGGAAGTGATCCAGACCCACTCACCCAGCCAGACTGTGAGCGAGATAGGCGCAGAACCTTGAGTTCAGTGCTTTAAATATTCTCATGCCTAAGCAAAAAAATAAAATTAATAGATCACGTAGCTCTAAATGGCAATGTGTTTTAGGGGCTTTAACCATGGGGAAGTTTATCCTGCTTACCTGAAAGATTTCCTTTCTTCGAGTAACATGGCCCACAGAGCCATGACAGGAAGTACTTCAGTCTGCTTGCAGCTTGGGGACAGAACCAGACCTGCCAATCTTTGGTAGTGTTATAAAGACCAGAATGAGATTTCAGGGTTGTGCTCCACCACATTGTGGGCCGTTGTCCTAAAGAAGCTTATAATGTTGGGGTCTGCACAAAACGTAGTGTTCTTGAACATACCAAAAACATTGTAGTACAAAGACTTGAACTTTTGCTTGGACGCTCTCACAAACCCACATTAGAGGCATTCAAGGCTATGTGTCACTTGTTTGATGTGGCTGATAAACCACGGACTTTCTTCCAGCCAGTAGAATCAATTCTAGGTTGACTTCTTTCTAGGCTCCATGAGAGTAATAACTATTTTGTCCAAGTAGCCATTTTGAATCTGTCTGCTGTTGGAGGGAGGATTGTTTTTTGCAATAGCAGTCTCCTATGAGGTAGAGTCATCAGATGGGCCAGGGCTAGGTTAATTGTGCCTGATAACCATAGCCTCTTCAGACAGAAAAATCATAAAAAGTATCACTGCCACTTTCTCCTTCCTAGATTTTGTATGGTCTTGGGGAGCAGTGAAAAAAGTAGGAAGACTTACAGCAGGGACCCTTCCCAGATTTCTGAGAACTATCTATCACCTCACATCCCAGGTCCCACGAGATGGGCTGCTGTTCCCAGATGCAAAGAGATAATCACCAGTCCATCATATGACTTACAATGAGTGAGGAAACCTCTGTGTGCAGGTTCCACTCTGCTTAACCCAGCTTCTGCCGTATGAGTCTTGGTGTTCATCTTATCCTTGATTGTCATTACCAGACCAAGTCTATCATCCGTGGAAGAAAGAGTGCTCCGAGACCTCAGTAAAGCACTATGAGCCAGCGAGGGGATGTGGTACTCCTTTTTGCAACCTCTCCATTTTCCTCAGCTAGCATTTGACATAAAGATTGCTCTTAGAAAAATCTGATTCTCTGCATTCAACAGTTGTGGGAGCAGAGACTAGGCAATGGGATCTTGACTGCTCCCAACAGATGTGCTAGGCTGGGATGTGGAGGGGCTAACAGAAATTACTATGTTGGGTTTACATGAAATCTAGTTCAGTAATGCATGTCTGTGCATGAGATCAGCATTCCCAACAGGCTGCAATAAGAATTGGAGTTTTGTGTCTGTGACATTGCTTGTTTTCCATTAGGCACATCTTCATGCGCTAACGTTGTTCTGAGCTGAGACCTTGGTACCTTGAGACCTTGATTTATCCTCAGACATGGCTTATGACTGTCTTTCCTGGTGCCATATGTCTGTGTTTATCATGAATCCAAGATACTCCAGTGTGTTTGTTTCAGCTCTCTCTCTGTACAGAGCCCTGAGCAACAGAACATTTCGAGAGAGAGAATTGAATTTCCTTCTTCTGTAAAGCCAATATTAATACCACCATGATCCCGGAAGAAATCCTGGGAGCACTGGTCAGGTCAAATGGTAATGATCGAAGTTGAAGAAAAAACCTACCATCCATACAGAAAGTGTGAGAATAGGGACATGAAGATGAACCTCCTCTAGGAACTTGTTCATGTGTTTCAGACAGTGCTGCTATCTGAGGCTAGAAATAAGACTGAACAGTCCTTGATGAGGAGTGGGCAAGATCATGCTGATCTGAAGGAGCTGAGATCTGGTTTCATTCATGTCTTGGCATTTCCATGGGCTTCTTGAATTTGGCAATGGGACAAAATTGTGTCTGTGAGTCTTGCACAGCTCCGTAGGGTACCTCCCTCTGGACAATGGCCAGAGCTGTTGGTAGCCATTTTTTTCCCAGGCTGAAAGAACCTGGAACTAACTGGGGGGTCGAACTCTGCAGAGGGCGGGTTGGGAGTCATGCAGAAAGCTCTGAGGCATCTGAGGGCAACTACTGACCTTGCCTTAGCATTCTGGATTTGTTCCAGCTACCACTTGCGAAGTGGTAATCTCTCTTGTTGTACTTCAGGGACTTGTGATGTGATCTTTATTCTTTTCTGCAGTGTCTGGCAGGAGCCAAGATTGTAAATCTACTTTTCCAATGAGTCTCTGAATAGCCTCAGCTTTCCATAAAGTTTCCCACTGTAGCACTAAAAGAACTGGGAACACATTTGCCTGAGCATCTGGTCTCAATAACAAAGGCCCCATGTACCTGCATGAAACAAATGTGTGTCCCAATAACTTTTTCAGGGAAAACTCCTTAGTCTATGTGGTTTTTAGACTGAGAGGGATCCTTCTTGCAATATCATCCGTCTATATGAGCATTGCATGTGAAAGCACGCGGAGGGTGTCCAGTGACATGTAATGCTTTCATTTTTATTTATTTCTGTTGTTAGGCTACGCTGCCTGAGAGCTTTCATGCCCTGGCTGCCTGAAAAGGGTCTGTACAGTGAGGAGGACAATCTTTCAGGTAAAGTAGTTCTCCCAGTTAGAAATGCGGAGTCCCTGACTATCACAGAAGATAGCCAGGGTCATCTTTGGGAGTGATGCCAGGTTGAATTTGGACTCGTTTATTGAGGCACCATACAGCCTTATGAAATGGAGACAAGGGAGATCAAGAAGCCCCCTATTTCCTGCTTGTTCCTCCACATCACACCACAGCCATCTGCTGCAGGAAGGAGGTGGCGGTGGTGGCGAGACATAGCACCCTGCAGCTGGGAACAGTAAACTGACCATTAGGATGTGGTGGCCCACAGAGGTCATCGGAGGTAACAGGCTGATCTTTAGGGGAAGGTGACCACAGCAGTGGATGAGGATGACAGCAAAGACTTTAGGTGTGGCGGGGGATCGTTTATCATGATGTCATCCCAGGGAACACGAAGGAGGATAAATAGTTATAGCTTGTCCAGGGCTGCAGCAAACCGCGTAAGCCTAGTTTCACAGTACTGACTAATCTGCTTGAAAGAGTACATCATCGGTTATGTCTGTTTTTTAAATTATATATATATATATTATGTGATCCCGTAACTCTAATTCGGACAGCTGGCCTTCCACCCCGGAGGAGGGAGCCCCTTTTTGAGTGCGAGCATATGCACACAGCGAAATCAGCACAGATCATGCTGCACTCAGTGGAGTAGGGGAAACCAGCGATGATTTTCTTTATTTAGCTCTCCTTTGGGAGTTTGTCCCTCTGATCCTGCTTCCATGCTGGGGGCTCATCGGGAGCTCAGACACTGCTCCAAAGATACTGCCAAGCGGCTAGTGATCGCTTTGCCTCAGAAGAGGCTGGGCTTCCTGTCTTGTCTTTCCAACAGGGGCCCTCTCTTCGTCTCTCAGGGTACATCTACACTACAGCGGGGAGTCGATTTAAGATACGCAAATTCAGCTACGTGAATAGCGTAGCTGAATTCGACGTATTGCAGCTGACTTACCCCGTTGTGAGGACGGCGGAAAAATCGACTTCTGCCGCTTTTTGTCGGCGGCGCTTACTACCACCTCCGCTGGTGGAGTTAGAGCGCCGATTCGGGGATCGATTGTCGCATCCCGACGGGACGCGATGAATCGATCCCCGAGAGGTCGATTTCTACCCGCTGATTCAGGCGGGTAGTATAGACCAGACCTCAGGGAAGGATTGTGAGGTTCAAGAAAGGCTTTGCCCCAGGCTCTATCCCTTTCTATTGTATGGGGTCCATATGGGGCCGATAGAGCTGTGTTTTCCCTGGAGGTCGCAGGCTGGGGTATGAACAGGGATTGCGTTGGGAGGGGCTTGTTATAGAGGGGGAAGCAGGAGGAGAGAGCAGGCCCCAAAGGCCCCTTCCTGCACTGTCTGCTGTTGACGATATCTGGGCTGTGTCTAGACAGGAGAGACAGATCTTTCCTTGTGCCTTTCTCTGCCTACCTCGCTCCCCGAAGCCTGCAGGCGTGCCAGTCAAAGGGGAAGCGGAGCACGCGTTGCCACCTGTCCAGGTTTTCCTAGGATCATCCCTTTTTTGAAGTAGCTCTCCCGGATGAAACGGTTCAGATGTCCTGGGTTTTTGTACCTCAGAGGTGACAACCCGATGCAGCGCTGAGGGGACAATCCCCCCAAAAGGCACGGGCAGCTCTGTGACACAGCTGGGAGTTAGATGGACACATTATAGCGCTGAATTATGAGTCCGGAATTTGATAAAGTGGAGAGAGCTTCCCTGCAGCAGGGAGGGCCCGGGGAACAGCTCGACGCTGGGGAGGCAGATAAAACTGGAGGGAACTTCACGGGGGCAGGGCATTTCCTACTGCCAGTGACTTACAGTGCTGGCTCTAACCTGAAATACCCAGATCTGTGGGTCTTAGCACGGTGAAGAAAGTGGTTGTAAAGAGATCACTTTCGAAACTGCTGTTTGCTGGGTGACGCTGGCAGCCGAAAGTGCAAGAGGTTACCCTCATCAGCAGCTTGCCAGATGCCTAAAGCTTACGACAGGCTCAGCCAAAGAGCGACAATATTTATCACCTTGAATCAGTTTATTAAAGCCAGTGCTGGCATGCAAGGAAACCAGAAAATACAAAGTGGCTGATCCGAGGCTGCCCTGTTATCCTTTTTTCAGGCAGAAAAGCAGCTTGATTTCAATGAAAGAAAAATAACCTTGGGCCAAATTCCCACAGGTGTGTCCCCACTACAGCCGAAGCACCCGCTTATGCTGAGTCTGAATTTGGCCTGTTGCTTTCTGCGATTTCTGTTAGTATCCGACCGCGGGCGGGGGAGTAGTGGGAGCAGTCTGAAAGGCTTGTAAACCTAGATCTAATCACTCCCACCCACACGGATTAACACATGACAGAAAAGTATAAAAGATTTTATTTGCAAATGCTGCAGTCATTCGCCCAGGCAGGGACTACAGTCCCAGGAGGGCTATGTGTGGATAGTCTCCATCACTGCTTAACTGGAAGAAAGAAATGGGGGTGCAGGACTTCATTGCATTGAGGGGAGCTCTCTCTCCTCTCTGGATTCTTCTAAACCAAAGGATACGGCTGAAGAGGGCAATTTTTATTTATATATATTTTTGCTTCTAAGTGCACCAGGTTGCACTAAGTGGCATGGCTTTTCATTAAAAAATGTGAAGTGGGGAGGACCACTGGCCTCACTTGCAAGGGAGTGTTCCCATCCCCCATGCACCCGCTCTGCAAATTATCCCGTGCAAATACCAGCCTCTGACAACACACAGCACTGCCATATGCCCCCACTTAAACCCCAGGCACTCTGCAGGCTTTAAGTCAGGACAGAACAAGTCTGACAACGTGTCAAGTTTTCCTAGCAATCTAGTTCTAACAGGGGCAACAGCAGCTTCCTGCACAGGGGGGAAAAATGCACCGTGGGTACTTTTCTATTGGGTCACACGTTGGACCAAGCAGAGAAAACCTGAAAAGCTTTGCTAATGTCACGGGAGACCTCGACGGCCTGTTCCCGCAGCCTCATCTCGACTCCTTCTCCGACAGGCTAATAAATATATACCTCTGTCTTAGATTTATTCCAGACCCTCTGTTTGACATCTGGCTACAAGATGGTGGCACTGAAATGTGCAATAATGATATAGGGATTTTAAAAAAAAAAAAAGGGTGGAGAGAGCAGGGAAAACCAAAATTAAAATAAGTGGAAGGGCGGAAATTCTTTTGCGAAAGCCTTAAGGCTTCTACAAAGCATGCCTGCATGAGCCGTGCCTTCAGCTTACCCGATGTCAACCTTATGTCTGACGGGACAGAAGACCTTACCAAGCATTCCAGAGGTGTCTCTCAGTGAACCAAAGTCTTCAGAATGTATCCAGCCAAACAAGAAACTGGTTCATAAAGGCGCAAAACATTCCTTCTCTTAGCACCAGAGGGAGGGATCTTGTCCAACTCAAATTCTAAAGCGAAGCGCCAATGTTTTCCTTGTTATGTTCTGTTTGCTGCATACCTCTCCCCCACTGTGACTGCTATTTGACCTGCTGTCCGCTCAGAGACCCTGAGGGGAGGGGTGTGTGTGTGTGTGCGGGGAAGGGAAGGGTGAGTCTCGGGTGGTATTTGACTTGTTCATAGGCATAAGAAAGAAACAGACAGCACTGAGGGTGCAGGGAAGGAGCAGGTCCATCAACTGGCAGGGATGCGGGGTTCGGCGTAGTCTGTGGGAATATCTCTTTCACCTCCTCTTTGAATGGGCATGTTACTAATGGAACCGCAAAACAAAGTTTTAATTTAAGGGTAGACACCCAGCAGGGAAGCCCCCTTCCACCAATTCTGTTTGTTCTTACAGCTGCAACGCTGGCATGCCTGATCCTGGATAATGAGAAAATACACAGGATTAGACGGGGAGAGGAGGAGGAGGGCAGCATTCCCCCTCACCCCAAATGGGTCTCAATACAGATGGTACCTTTGTATTCCTGGCAGATCCCTGGAAGGGCTCTCCCATGAACTAACTAGAGCTCTTGACAAATTCTCCCACTTCTCAGAAAATAAATAGACCTCCAAGAGCCCACTAGGGGAGCAACCTCTCCACAGAGCCGCAGCTATCTCGGGAATCAATACAAAACCCCATGGGCGGAAGCCGTTTCAAAGCAGCTGCCATCATAAAGCTTGTAGATCCTGACCTCAGGAGGAAAGCAGAGTTACAGGTAAATGTCCAAGAGCTAGGGAAGTTGGATCCCATCATAGCAATAATGATCCCCAAACTCCTGAGCCTGCAAAGGGATCTACTCTGGTGGAATCCTCTTTACTTCTCTGGGACTCTATGTAGGCAAAAGAGTCTGCATGGATCAATTTCTTTGCAGAATCGGCCTCTCAAGCCCGATCAACACTAAATTTAAAGTTAAGTTGACCCAGTTACGTCACCCAGGGATGTGAAAAATCCAGTGTCGCAATGTAGTTCAGGCAACGTAACCCCCATTGTAGACCGTGCTAGATCGATGGAAGAATTCTAGCTCCTGCCTCTTGGGGAGGTGGATTATCTATCCCAACAGGAGAATGCTTCCTGTCAACATAGGCAGTGTCTACATTGAAGCGCTACAGTGGTGCAGCTGTGCCATTGTAGAATTCAAGTGCAGACAAGCCCTTAGGTCAGTGGGGCTTCCCACAGCTCCCATTGGCTGGGAACAGAGAACCGCAGCCACTGGGAGCTGCGGTGGGCTGTGCCTGCAGACGGTCAATGTGAGCAAAATGTCTCACGGTCTGCCATCAGATGACCCTGATGGGCCGCATGCGGCCGACGGACTGCCCACCACTGCCGAAGGTTGTGCAATTGGCAAAATCCATTCATTGATGAATCTACGCAGATGTACACCAGCCAAGGAAGACCCTCAGATTTTGAGTATCACCAAATCTCGTTCTTTGCTCTCCATGCTACACAATAGAACAACGAGAGCATCCAAATGCAAAAATCCACTTCCAGCTTTTCCAACGAAATGCCGATCTCCTCTAGAAACAGATGTTTTATTATGTGGATTCTTCCTCTTGTCTCTACATTTTTGCAAGTAACCTCTCAGTCTGTAAGCAAACAACACTTTGCTCCCACCATTTTGAGGACTGCAAAGCACTTGACAAACATTAAGGAACAGAGCCTCACAACAGTGAGATCAGGAAATATTGGTATCCCTGCTTTGCGGATCGAGAAGCTGAAGCACAGAGAGTGAAGTGGCTTGCCCCGGGGTCCCACACGAAATCTGAGGCAGAGTTGCAAACAGAAGGCAGGAATCCTAACTCACACTCCTGTGCTTTAGCCACAAGACTGTCCTTAAAGCACTTGTCTTGAGGCGCTCGCATATCACACCTGTGGCCAATCTTTGCTGCAGTTAAGATTAATTCCTCCCTCGGTTGTGTTCTCTTATGTGTAATACGCTCAGAGCTGCACATTGGATCGGTCATGGGGATGTGTTGCTGCACTACACTGGTTGTTAAAGAAACTGTATTGTACAAAAAAAAAAACCCCAATAATAATAAAAAATGAATGTCTAGTTGGGAATTCTACCTCACGGCTTCCTCCCTTTTTCAGCTCATTTAGGGCTTGAGCCAGCTGTCACATAAGACATTGGAAAGATCCCCATTGATTCCAATGGGTGTTAGATCAGGCCCTTCCCACCTTCACGTTTCATGTCCATGCGTTACATCCCTTCTGCTTTTTGGAACATATTCCATTTACTTCTCCGTGCGGGTTGACCGATGGGATTTCTCGGCGAAAGGACTGCTTGGGTGAATAAGGGTGTGCCGAGGAAGGCCCTAAGGTTAGTCTGTTTCCAAGCCAACACTGGCTAAATGAGTGGAAATCTAGGGATTATTGCTAAAAGGAAATTATATTTCACCCTAAATGAACAAATATAGTCAGAAAGACCATTACTTTCTGTACATGATTTCAGTGGCAAGTGGGACCTTCCACTATTCACTGTTCTGTCTGAGCCTCCCAGTTCAGCAATAAAGACTTGCTATGGCTAGCGTTGTCCTTCCACACGCAGGCTTCTTGAGTGGCCCCTCAACGGACCAGCTGTTTACTCCTTTCCAGAGATGCCGAAGGAATTAGAGGAACAATCGGCTTCAATGGTTGTAAAGTACAGCCACCCAATGCAGTGAGGGGGGAAAAAGTGGGATCCCAATAAACACCCTTAACTAGTAACCCTGCAAAGCCATTTTTAAAATTCTCATTCAATAAGCTGATCTGAAATCAACACTAGTTGCTCTTCCTGTTAGCAGAGTGGGGAGGGATGTGCTGCGCCCTGGTTGGAGCAGCCTAAGGGTACAATTAAATCTTAAAACTATGAGCAGATTTAACAATCAGACTCTAAAGAATTAAACATTGTACAAACATCTCAACATTTTTGTTGTTCCTCCCAAAAGTCCAGTCTAGCCATGCGGTCCTGTGCAAAGGTCATGTTGCTATGGATATGACCTGCAAGAAATTGGTTGCCTGAGAGCAGCACAAGTCACGCGAGTAAGGCAGGCTAAAAGCCAAGACCGTTGATTCACAATCTTGTCAGGATTTTGCTGCTTGTGTTGGCTTCACTTTAGAATGAGTCTAAGTATGGCCAGGTCTATGTTCGCCCTTTAAACGTGTTCATACAGGTGTAGCTTCCAGAAAACTTGTGGATTTCTTCAAGTGCTGACCGAGGGAGAATGCTGCAGAGGAAGCAAAGGGAAAGGAAATAAACACACCGTGCAACCTTTTCATCTCTTCTAATGAGAAGACGTGCAAACACACACACACACACACACACACACACACACACACACACAAGATGGGGTGACTACTGTGGCATGGGGCAGTAATTTTGCAGTCAGAAATACTAAGGGTCCAGTCCTGCAAGTTGCTATGTTTCCAACAACTTCGGTGGGGTCTGAAGTTGATCCGAACCTGGCATGACTGGCCCTAAAGGAGAAAGTGCTACAGAGTCTCCTCCTACTAAGAGAGAGCTTACTAAACAGGACTTGGTAGAACATTGTAACCTGTAAGAAGGCATCATTCCTAGCTTCTGTTTCCCAGAAGCTGGGAATGGGCCACAGAGGATGGATCACTTGATTACCTGTTCTGTTCATTCCCTCTGGTGCAACTGGCATTGGCAGAAGACAAAATACTGGTCTAAATGAACCCTGGTCCTACCCAGTACGGCCATTCTTATGTTCTTATCTACATCTCTTAAATTGCAAGATTCTGTTCAATGTTATAAATCTTGAGAATTTATATTGAGAATCAATCTATATATTTATCCTGAATACCCATCTATCTGTTTAGGTATTTACCTTTTTCATCACATGGTCCTGGTATGAATGAAGTGCTATTTTCCTGTTTTCTATTGCGATGACAAGCTAAGTGCATAATTCATAACAAATAATATATTTGACAGATGCCCATTCTTTTTCTGATTGTAATGTGTCCATGAACTGATCAAGATTTTCTCAGATTTATTTGGTATTCAAAGTTATTTAACATATGTTGAGAATTTTGTTCACTTTTGTTTCCTATCTGAAATCTGGGATGTGTCATTTAGTTGTGATTGGTGACATAAGTCACATGGCATTGTTTCAGTTCTGTGATTGGATGAGCTCTATTTTTAGATGGTTTCTGGTCTCAATGCTCACAGAAAATAAATTTAAAATGTGCTGTCCTCAATTATTTCAGGGAGCCAGACTAGGATTCCCTTTCTGCACACAGTTTCAAGTTCCCTTAAAAAAGTGATCACATAAAAATAATTTTGGTTTACATTTTTATGTTCTCATAGCTTTACAGAAAGAGTGGTCTCTAAATAGAAATGAGAAGTGTATATTTTATACATTTTGTATAGTTCCTGGAGCCTGGAGACGGGCTTACTAAATAAAAATCAAATCGATAAATGAGTTAATAAGTAAGCCATTTCCTGGAAATGGATGGTCAGTACAGATCTCAGGGATCTGTGAGTTTTGAGGGCTGAAACTGCTTCCTCATTGGGGGGGGGGGGGGGCGCATACTCAGATGTAACAAGCTTAAGACAGCTCTACAAACGGAACCTTGCCAAGTTTTCTCCCCATCCTTGATGCCCTCTGGCTTCTGTGGGAGGGGACAATCTGGTCCTAGGTAATTATTGTATTGTGCGACTGCCAAATTGAGATTTGGCTTAGCAGACAGAAAACGAGACTGCCTCCCATCCCTGCCCAAAGGGTAAAATGAGTGGGTCAGGCAGCCACACACAAGTGAAATATTTACCTTTTCAAGATGACAAGTACATGCATTGTCCACGGAAGGAGGAGGAAGGCTTGGTTCAGCTGAACAGCTTCTACTGTTCTCCTGGCCACTGTCTCTGGCTTCAGTGGGGGGAAAAGATTGGGGAACCTGAATGAAGAAATTAAGAAGTAAACTCATTACCTAATTAGTGTGCAGTACAATCCCAGTCTTTGGGCTCTCTGAGCTGCTGCTGGCATTCAACTACCCCACAAAACTGGCAGGGAGGAGCAGAGAGAGGATGAGACCCTGATCCTCTCACTCACTACCCAAACCAGCAAAGCTGGGCTGGCACCAAGGCTGAGGGGAGCATATGCTGCATCCTATAAGAGGCCATAACAGGGGCCACTCCCTCCTCTTCCTCTCTCCTGCCTTTTTCTTGGATTAAATTACTGGCAGTGAAAGACGAAAAACAGATGCTCCCCATGCCTCTTAATACCAGGAACATGGATTTACAGCTGCCAACGGCGACGTCACATTGCACCATTCACCACGGCGGAGGGTGCACAAACCGTGTTAGCGATTCATATCAAGAGATACAGATCCACCACTGGCAAAGGGTTAATTTGGCTAGTCATTAGCCCCTTGAATATGGTTAACGTTCATAGGAACAGGCATGGGTCCAGTGCTCTCCTCACCGCTGTCAGTGGAACTTTTTGCCATTCATTTCAGTGGGGGAGGATTGAGCCCCTCAATAGGAATAAAGAAGGAACTAGGAACTTGTCGTGTGGATTCCCAATTTGTAGGACTATTCGCCCCTTGGAACAACCTCAGACATCAGTTTGGTTGCTCTGCTCTGAACTGGGAGCCAGCTGTGGACATCAAAGTCACTTCTAATTTTCTCTCTAGAAACAACTGCCTGGAAGACACCCTCCCAGAGGAAAGGCAAGTTGAAGTGTACACGTTGGGGGTGTACCAGCAAATCAGAAGAACCAGCCTGATGGTTTCAGGAGGCACAGAGTGACCCCTCTGATCACAGCCAGATCAGACATCAAATTCTCTTTTAAAAAAAATCCAGGCGTTAACGAACATGTTCAGTTGATTAATTTCAGTGAGATGTTTTACCCAGTCTCTCTTGGACTGACCTTATTCTCATGCCCTGAAACATCTCTGTGCTGGTGTGGAATGGCAGGACTGTTGTAGCGTTCACTCCAGGACAGTCCAGCAAGCCCAAGGTCAGGCTCTCCATAAAGGCAAAGGAAGAGGCTTTGGAGGTGCAGTAGTCAATGGCACCAGGGATGGCTGACAAGGCCAAGACAGAGTTCAAGCAAACAATGTGCCCGTTCTGCAGCTCCAGCATGCGTGGCAGGAAGGCCTTGGTGGTCTGTAAAGGAACAGTGAGAGAGAGAGAGAGAGAGAGAGGGAAAAAACTTCATTAAGCAGAGACACAACAGAAATGGTAGCCACTAAGAAAACAAGCCTAGTGATGCAGGGCCCAATTGTGCTTTCAGTTGTGCAGGGGTATGCGGAGTAATTCCATTCAAACTTCATGATTCATGCCCAGCTTCATAGTGAAGGGAGCTTCACTGCTCTGTGAGGGGTTCCAAAAAGCCTCAGTTAACCTGATTTCATGTGAACCAAACCAAACCTGCGCTATCACAAGACTAAGCCGTGCGCAAAATAAAAGGCCATGAAGATCATGCCCTGATCTGCTCAGATGCACATTATTTAGGATAAAGACTTCAACATGGAGAGGAACACCACAAATATATTATTTTTTAACTGATCTAATCAGAAACGGAATGAGTTTAATGCAAGCTCTCTTCCATGAACAATGCAGCCATGCATCTGGTCATGTTTCTCTCATGTTCCAGATGTGCATCAAACTGAGAAACTCTCCTTTTGTGCCCCTGGGATTTCTCAAAGGAAATCAGAGTTTTTCTTGTAAGTCACAGGGTGGGTTTAAAAGAGCATCAGAGACTTTATAATTACTGGAAGCCTTTAATATGATATTTTAGCAGAAGTAACTGAAATCAATTTGAGGGAATCTGTCAAACTCAATTTTTTCCTCAGACTTCTCTCCTCTGGCCTTTGCCTTTCACATTGTTTTTCCTGGCTCGTTTTCATGTCAGGCTGATCTTACCAAGCATTGTTTGGAAAAGTCTAGCAGCAGCCAAGTGTTTACTGGCTGTAATTTGTCACTCTCATTTCCAAGTCTGAATACGCTGGATACAGGAGCTTATCTTACCCAGAACTGTCCCAGGGTATTTATGTGTTGTGATTTGAGTAGAGCATCGTCATCGCTGTCCATCAAGCTCTTGCCATGAACGACAGCAGCATTGTTCACTAGGATGGTGATATCACCCACCTGCAAAAAGAAAAAGGGGGGCAGCTGATTGGTTACAGTGAACATCTCTTTTCACAAGTACAGCGGTCACTTTGGTCCTTCTACTAAAGTGTGAATCCATGGCCTCTTCTGAGGCTACGTCTACACTACCCGCCTGAATCGGCGGGTAGAAATCGATCTCTCGGGGATCAAATTATCGCGTCTCGTCGGGACGCGACAGTCGATCCCCGAATCGACGCTTGTGCTCCACCAGCGGAAGTAGGAGTAAGCGCCGTTGACGGGGGAGGTCGATTTGCTGCCGTCCTCACAGCGGGGTAAGTCAGCTCCGATACATCAAATTTTTGCATATCTTAAATCAACCCCCCCCCCCCTCCCCCGTAGTGAGGACGTAGCCTGAGTTCCTGCCATAAGGGGCGTTGTAATGATTACTGCAATGTACCCCCAGGTAGCTTAAAGTAGCTGAAGCACAGATACTTAATGTTTGCACAAATGAGTTCTCCGTGGTTCTTCTTTCTAGGCAGTTTCCTAGCATGTTGTTTGGCTACTAATGAAATTCTACACAGTTTTAAAACAAAGCCAAAGTGGTGTAAAACATTTATCCCTACAAAGAGATACTCTAAAGAAGAAAGGCAGCTGGACAGATGGCCAGAAGCATGAGAAGGACTAACGACAGATGTATAGTTAAAAGAAGCTCCCTGAAAACCAACAGCCAATTGCCTTTGTTGGGCTATTATTAGGATTCTCTTATTATATTATTATAACTTGCATTTTATAATTCAGGCTCACTCCTATATTATCACCTAGATCAGGGGTTCTCAAACTGGGGGTCGTGACCCTTCCAGGGGTTGCGAGGTTATTACGGGGAGGAGGGGTCGCAAGCTGTCAGCCTCCAATCCAAACCCCTCTTCGCCTCCAACATTTATAATAGTGTTAAATGTAAAAAAGGTTTTTTTAATTGATAAAGGGGGTCGCACTCAAAGGCTTGCTGTGTGAAAGGGGTCACCAATGCTGAAGTTTGAGAACCACTGACCTAGATATTTCAAGCAAAGAGAGGCTGGCTCCGGGATGGGATATTTGCTCTTTCACAGTTATTTAGCTCTGCTCCTTCCATACTCAGCTTCTTGATACAGAGTCAGGATCCAGCATAAAACCTACCAGGACTGATTCTCTGCTGTCTTTACACTTTGTGTAAATATTTCCTCTGTACAAAATTGGTGTCAAATGGACACCCGGTGTGAGTGGGTAGAGAATTCTGATTTGGTAGCACTCCATAACTTCTTTGCCTAGATATAAATGTCAAAGGAAGGTCGCATGGCATTGGAGAATCAGGCCCTTTATTCCCTACCATAAAAGCAAGAAACAGACAGGGCCAGGTCTTTGAGACATAGCCAGAGGCAGAATGTAGAGCTTCCCTTCTTCCTAAGTTGCCAGAGAATGTTTCCTACTTGCCACTGGTTAGGGGATTTTCTAAGCTCTGCCCATCACTGGATCCACCACACAGACCAACCTTTTCCCGGACAGCTTTGGCTTGCTGATAGACTTCCTCTCGATTTCCCACATCGCAAATGAAGTAATGGCACTCTGTTCCCATCATTCTAATCTCCTCTGTGGTTTCCTTAAGGCACTTCTCGGTTCGACCCCACAGGATGATCTGCAGCAAGAAACATTTGCTCAAGTAAAATTGTTCCTGTTTTGAATCTACCGTAATTAAAATCTGTTTCTAACTTGAACAATTCGACATGGATCATTAATTGCATTTGCAGTGCCAGTTCTGTCACATTGTTTCATTTAGGGCCGCGCTGATTTTTAAACGAAAATATTTATGTAACACATGGGTCTAGGGAACTACGGTGGCGGTGGTGGCCAGAGTGAAGTGATTCCATTGTGATGGTGACTGATGCACAACATCCAGGTGAAGGCTTTTTATTTGCAACCTGTGTAACAGCCGACACTGAAAATCTGAACTCTGGGCCGAATGATGGGCCAGTGGCATAAGGCGATCATTAAATAAGCCAGGCACATGGGCAATTAAAACAAACAAACCATCAAAACAAACACAGTTTCTCTGATCGAATCCTAATTTTGTCATGCAGACGTGGGGTGGAACTCAGGAAAGTGGGTTAGGTTTAACCCTAAAAATATTGACCCTATATATACACACTGCATATTATTGCGTGCTACATTGGCACTACACTTTGTTAGAGCTTCTGCTCCCTAGTAATGTAAAATACAGTTTAGTCAACACATGGAAAGTAACAATTTAGAAGGCTGACATTATAAGCTATTATTGCAGGTCAGTGGTTTTCAAACTGGGGTATGTCAGTCTCGTCATACATGAGAAAAATTCGGAAATGGCGGACAATGCATTTTATTTAGTAAGACTTGGCAATCTAATCAGAGATATATTATGACTCTATCTCAGATGGGGGTACGCAGTAGACTACATTATTTAGAAAGAGGTATCCAGCCTACGAAGTTTGAAAACCACTATTCTAGGTGAATTCCCAATGCAAGAGAATGAAGGAGGAGAAGCCAAAACTATACTAAAGAGGAGGAAATTAAGCAAGAAGCTCATTATAAAACAATGTTGTGGTTTTCAGTTAAACCCACAAGAGCAAGGACACTCCCCATTTCGTGAGTTCAGTAGGCTTTTTGTCTAAGTAAGGCCACAGATTCAAGCCCTAAGATTCCTAAACCAACTTTGTCTCAGACTTGCTGTCCAGGGAACATTGCAGCACCTATGACATACGCTCAGAATAATGGGTCAGCGTCTGCAAGGGGGCTGTGGGAACTCTAAACACACATCAACAAGGACATTTGAAGTCAGAAACCGCAATTGTTACCTTGCTTTGTTTTGCAGACAATACATGCAAGCTCTCATTCAGCATTTATTTAACAAGCTGAGAACACCACTCAGGATAGAAAGCTTCTTGTAACAAGAATTAGAACAATTCTTAATGGCCACCTGAACAAGAAATTCAGCTTGTCCAGCACAGAATTGGTTTATAATGAAGACGTAAGTGGAGCCACCATGTTCTACATTTTAGTGGCCCACAGAAGGTAGAGATGGAAAGGTCCTCAAGGTTCATCTTCTTCCAGCTAGAATGTACTCTACAACACGTTTTCTTGTGACTCACACAGTCTAGTTTTAAAATGTCTTGAGTGAACAATGAAGCTTTCACCACTTCCCGTGGTGCATTACGTCCACGGTCTAATAGATTTAACTGACAAGCAGATTTCCCCCCGCCCCCGAAACACACCATCAATTTCCCCTTTCTGTAAAGCCCTTAAGAAGTATTTCTGCTTCCCCAAATTCTAAGACTCTTGCCCATGAACCAATCCACCTCCTCTGCTCTCTAACAGTTACAAAAAAACTTCCTAGCCTCCATATCCAGGGCCGTCCCTAGGAGGGTGCAGGGCCCGGGACAAATCAGCCCCCGCCGGCTTTGAGGCCCTGCTCTGCATCGGTGACTGGGCTGGCGGGATGAATCCGGCCTGGTGCTAGGCTGCCTGCTGCTGCTGGCAGTTGCCAGCGCCCACCGCGGGGCTACCATTGGCCATAGCGCCACGGCGGAGGGGGCAAGGGACTCGCTGCACCAAAACGTGGACGGCTGAGCCGGGCGTGGGGTGGCTCGGGGCAGCAGCCGGGACCCCGGGCACAATGGTTTGGCAGCCCGGACCCCAGGGGTGCTGCAGCATCCCGTGCACCCCTAGTTCCCGCACCTATGTCTTCTGGGACCAATGGCACCAGCCCCCAGGGCCCCCCCAAAGTGTGGGGCCCGGAGCAGTCGCCCTAATTCGCCCTACCCAAGGGACGCTCTGTCCATATCATCACGAGCCCTCAGAAACATATCATTTTACAAAAGTGAAATTACAGGACAGCGTGTATCCCTACAGACTTTAATTGCACTGACCTCCCCAGGAGCCAGTAGGCAAAGCAGGAAAAAGAAGAGAAAAATCTGTAGGTTGCTTATGCTCACAAGTACAGTTCTCACCACACAGAAATCCCCACAGAAGAAACATTCTTAATTCAAATTATTATTCAGGATTAAGGGATCAACACAGCTAAAACAACATGGCATAACCAGGATTAAACCATAGCAGAGAAAAGAAATTCTCAGGGCCAAATGCTCCTCCTAAGCGGGTTATTCTGCATAGGCGATTGGAAAATTGGGCTCATGACAGGAAAGGCTTTTAGCCTTCATGATGGTGTCATTTCAGAGCAATTTGCTAATACTGGTAGAAAAATCTTCTGAAATAAAGACCTTACGTGACTGTGTGACTCAAGCTTTCGGACACTGCACTTAGTGTGAACTGATTGGTATATTGTATTTTTTAAAAAAAGGATTAAAGAAGTAGTACATTTCATCTTTATACTGTTAGCGATCTTTGCCTTTTGGGTAACCGAGTGCTGAAAGACAAAAAGGTCCAGAGACTGAATTACATAACTGCCCGTAACGCAACCCCCAGAGTCAACCAGATAACAGCACAAGACGACAGGGCAGTAAGCATTCCCTGACCACAATAAAGCTCTTGAGGAAAGTTTCCTCGCTAGACAAGATGAGCCACTTCATTATCAGCACAGGGCTTGATTCTTATTTACACTGCTGCGGCAGCACAAAGGACACTTGAAGTGCAGTGGAACATGGATAAAAATGGAGTGTACAGCCAACTTCCTTAACGGGTTAAATTTAAAACAAATGCTGTTCTTTAAACCACTGGAGTCTTTCTGTAGCTCTGTTTAGACACACACCCAGAAACGCATGTACATCTAGAGATGTAAAGGAGCTTCTGAAAAGACCATTGGCTTCACAATCAAACAAAGAGCTGGTTCGAAGGCAGCTCAAGCACCGAGTCTGCCTGTCTCTCTCTTTCACACCCTTTTCATTTTCATTTCTTTCTCTTTTTCATTTGTTCCAAAGGCGTAACCAGAAGATGCAAAAATGCAAATCTCTCTAGTTAACCCTCTTTCGAAGCTGCTCTGAGAAGAAACATACAGACGGTCTTGCTGTGATATGCAATGATAAAGCTAAGTGGGCAGACACTCACATTTCACTGGGGTTGTCTCAGGACAACACTCGGGAGGAAAGAAGAGAAGCAGAACTTCAGTACTATGCCCGGGGGATAGGATGCATCCTTTTAGAGCAAGCGACATTGGGCCAGAGTCATTTTGCTGGAAACCTGGGCTCACAGAGGAGGTTGTGGGCAAGGAGAAATAGGTCTGCAACTTTAAAATTCTTCAAGAAAATATCCACTACGGCCAAAAGTCTGAACAAATAAATGGCAGCGTGTAGAATACTCTCCTAGCCAGCCCAGCAGCCCCCTGCTTAAAAGCCACCCTTTTAAAAGCTAGCTTTGACAAACCTGCGCTTGCAGGTCTCTATGCTTCACCCTATCCCATAATCCCCACCGCCTCCACCAAACTTGCAAAACTGAAGTTAACCTGTGTTCAGGGTCATCTTGTATTCATAGCTTGCCTGGGCGTCACTTCCAATGTCGGCTCTGTAGACGCGAAGAGAAAGTCAGAAGGTGTGAAATTTCACAAGATTTTAAGTGACTGTGGAAGATGTATTTTTAAAAGGGTGGAGGAGGAAGAACAGTGTGACCACAGAGGGAGTGATGAAATATAAAAGGGATAATATAAAATTCTCTGGGCAGCTCTCACTTATGTATAAAGAGGGAAACAAAATACAACACTGGTGGCTGCTTATGAAGGCATCAGGCAAAAATCTATGGCACTATGCATTTACAGTCATGGGGAGGTTAGCCTGTTGTTTGCATGGGGACTGCCAGGTTCATGCCCATCGATGCAACTGGTGAAAAAATACGGTAAATCAACAAACAAGGTGGAGAGAGTGAGCCAGCCAGATAGGGGGAACCAGACAAGGCAAGAAAATGACCTATCCTCCCCAGCTGTCTGGGCTATCACACGACCGATAGATAACAGGAAACAGATTTCTCTCTCCATTTCCATTCTGCTTGTCAGCATTGCCATCTGTATGAGTCAAATGGGGACAAACTTACACATAATGATGTCAGGAAATACCTTGTGAAGAACTGTACGAGCAGGGGACGAGTGTGCCATCGCATTGTGATGCACGTGTGGGAGATGGTAACATTTTGTAAGAGAGTTCAGTCAGCTTTATCTTATTGCAAAGAGCATGTACACCTCTACCTTGATATAACGCGACCCGATATAACACGAATTCAGATATAACGCGGTAAAGCAGTGCTCCGGGGGGACGGAGCTGCGCATTCCGGTGGATCAAAGCAAGTTCAATATAATGCGGTTTCACCTATAATGCGGTAAGATTTTTTGGCTCCAGAGGACAGCATTATATCGAGGTAGAGGTGTATGTAGCTTTTTAATACCCTAAACTTGAAAGGTGTCTGGCTCTGGAGTTCAGGGAATGGCCCATTTTAAAGATAGGAGCCATTTGCAAAATGCAGAGGGGGGATTTGGACTTTGAATGCTCCGAAGTTCTGAGGGTTTTGGAGCTGGGATTCCAGTTTGGGTGCCAGTATTAAACTTTAAGCCTTTTGTCCCAAACTGGTTACTACGTTGGCAGCTAAAAGCTAGAGAGAGGAAACCTCGCGGTGCCAGGAATTCCTGCCTTAGAAAGAGAGACGTAGTGGTGAAGGAGACAGAGAGACACTGTTCCTTATTACATGGCATGTCAGGATGTTGCATAGCCATCCATTCATGGGTTTGGAGGTGGAGAGGGGAGGGAAGGAAAATTTAATCTCTCTCATGAAGAAGTTATTGGACAGATGGTTTCCCACCCTGGAAAGAATCCAGCCACCGTGTCTTCTCTCCCCGCCCCCTCCCTACAGCACAAGACACGCTCTCCTTTCAAAAAGTTACTGACCAGAAAATTGTTGAGGGCAGCGGCCCAGTGAGGCGGTTAATCCCCGCTGTGGCAGGGCTGCTCACAGAGGCTTCCTGCCCTGTGGTTACCTCTGGGTGACCCCAGTGGTTGGCAGTCAGGGGGGCAGGTGGAATGTGAAAGCAATCGCTTCGACTACCAGCTGGCGGTGGTGGAAGGATTCTTCCTGCTAGCGGACACATGAAATATGGGGAGATTTATGATGGCACAGGAACTTTAAAAGTAGCTAATGGCTGCGACCTCTCAGATCACTGCACATTTCCCCAGGATTGATGCTCAGGTTTGGTTTGCAAAACAAGCCCGATCACTTTATCTTCCCCTCTCTGGCAAATCACTGAGCTCCTTATCTGGCCTTAGGAGAATCATTCTAGCCAGAGCGCCAGGCTCAGCAGACAGCGCTGGACTCTTAGGAATCTTTAACTCTGAACTTTAGGGTGCTAACGAGACATGCCCCCAGGGTGCAAGAAGGCTCTAGCTGCCATTATTCTAAGGCAAGAATGTCCCATAGAGACCTTGCTGGCTATTTGCCAGGAGTTTAACGCCCCCCAGGCTTAAATCCTAATCTTCCCCCATCAAACACGTCAATGGGAGTTATGCTGTTGGCTTCCCTAGCATGAGGGATTTGTATAAACTGGTGCAGATTATCAGCTGCCACCATCCTGAACACAGATAGGAGACCCATGGAGGCCCCAGCCCGTCTTGCATCTCTATATCAAAGAGAAAGGCAGCTGGAGATTGGTGTAACACACTGCAGAACAACGTGAGCTACATTTGGTCCATCAGGAGTGGGGCGGACCCTTTGGCCAGTGATGTCATAAAGGTGTCCTATGGCTTATTCACAGCTTTCAGGTGCCTTCCAGGGAGATGTCACATAGCCGAAATCAGAGCAAGAATAGCATGAGATTTTACAGGAGTGAAGAAGAAAGCCTGAAAAAGGTGTATTTTAAAAAGAAGTAGAGAGACAGCCTGAGAAAGAGAAATTTCTGCAGGGGAGATCTATAACCCCAGACCTTTAGATAGCGATGACAGGGTTTTTACAGTCACAGGAGAGCATTGGCAAAGCTATTTAATCTACGGCCCAGATGCATTGCTGGCACAAATTGGGACAACACCAGAGAACGGTCACCCTTTTATTATGTCATCGGTGATGAATTTGGCCCTAATAGTTAGGGAAGCTACCAGTTCACTAAATAAGGGCAGGAAAAGAGTCTATAGCTGAAATAGTTTTGAGAGAGAACGTCTCCCACTCCATGCTACTCACTTTATATTAGTCAGGGCGTGTTTTAATAGATCAGAGCAACTCAATTCTCTGCAGTGGTTAACAGATACAGAGTTCCATCCCGAAAGTGGGTAGCGGTTCAGGATGGATGAAGCAATCTTGTTCGTAGATCAGTTTGAAGACACTCTGGGAATAAAGGTGTTTCTATAACCATATCAGAGTCCTTCCAACCTTGATCTCATTACTGCTATCATCACAAATAAAAAAAATCACAGCCTCTCCTAGCCACAGATTACTAGAGATATTCTGGGGGGGTAGGGTAACACATTTTGGCCCCTCTCAACCTCCTTCCTCTGTCAGAGAAACAAAAGTCGCTCTGTTTGAGCTGGCATTTCCAATTGCCCAGGCTGTTACTTATGTTTAAACAGAGAGCCTTTGTGTTCCCAGTACTGAAAGCTGCTGCGTGGTTTTAGGAAGGACAAAGTGCAGATAATCCAGAGAAGTATTTCAGCTTTATCCCAGTATTTCTGCAGAGCCCTGGCACTCACCCCTCAGAATTAGCCTCCCAAAGACACACATTTCAGTATATCCTGGGAGAGTTTTTGACATCCTGGACTCAGGGTGCCGCAGGCCCCCACGGCCTGAAAAACATTAACGTATTTTGGTTTTGATGTTGTATGGAGTTTCTCCCCCACCCCTTCCACTCCCTTGCCCTCTGGGTAAATGCAGACAAGTTAGTTCAGGAGTCCTTCACAGGAGAGGCATGCTAAAGACCTGATTACAGGCAGAGGGGGAGGTGTGGCTGTTCAGAGTGAAAAGTCAGCCTTTGCTTTAAAAAGAAAAAAGAACCTTTTGATGCCTGGAGTAGATCAAAATACTCAGCCCAGCCCCATGGTGAAATCTGTATCAACTGTAAGCATAGGTGCTGGAACTAGGGGTGCTGGGGGTGTGGTAGCACCCCTGGTTTGAAGTGGTTTCCATCATTTACAGGGTTTACCGTTTTGTTTAACGGCTCTCAGCAGCACGCAGAGCAATGGCAAAATTCTGCCAGTTCCTATATTGGAAAGCAATCAAAAGTGCAGGGGGTGGGGAGGAAAGGGACAAATATGGGTATAGGGGGACTGAGAGGGGTAAGAGGGTAGCCCTGAGGTTAGCCATTTCACACACAGGCTTTTGTAGACGAGGATTTAAAGGTCGGACGTTGGTTCGCATTAGCTAGCTCGACCTAACATACTCACTTCAGTCAGGCCAAGGGACATCATATATTAGAACATGCTACGTCGGTCATGTTAAAGCCCAGGGGCCCTAAGTGTTGTTGAATTTAAATACACCTCTACCCCGATATAATGTGACCCGATATAACACAAATTCGGATAGAATGCGGTAAAACAGCGCTCCATGGGGGTGGGGCTGCGTGCTCCAGCGGATCAAAGCAAGTTCGATATAACGTGGTTTCACCTATAACGCAGTAAGATTTTTTGGCTCCCGAGGACAGCGTTATATCGGGGTAGAGGTGTATCACAAAGAGGTCTGCTACATTCTACTAGGAACACCTCTGTGAAGGGCAATGAGGACACCCTGCCGTTAAAGGGCCTGACTCTGCTCTCACATAGACATATTTTGACACTGGGCTAACTCAATGGACATCAGTGGAGTTCTGGATTTACACTGGTCAGAGTGAGCAGCGTCAAGTCCAAAGTCTTGAGTGGAAGGCTAAATTGAGGAAGAAAAACAAACGTTAGAGACAGAGTTCTGGAAGAGAATATATAAGAAATGAAACATGGGTTTGGAGTTATAGAAGGGTGCAATGCTTACGCCTGGGTATTTCAAAGGAGACTAAGGTGTTAAACTCCTATTGAATTTCAACAGAATGTGGGTGCCCTAGCGTTTAGGTTCCTTTGATAATCACAGCCCCTAATGCTTTATGACATACAAGGGGTAAATTGAGCCATATCTGCAAAGCTAAAATACAGATTTATTGTTTGAGGGGTGTGGGGGCAAACAAACAGAATTAGCACAAATGTTTTACACAAAGCGCGGAGGCTAGTCCACCATGCCCCAGTTCCCTGACTGCCACAGAGCAAGGCATTGTTGCCATGTCAGGTGGGAACATTTGCTGAGCTATGAAGAATAAAGGTCAATAAAGACTATGAAAGGCGTCCATGGGATTGCCATAAAATGAGAGGCCTCCTGTACTCACAAGGCCAGGAGGTGCTTTCATTTACAATGGAGTAACTACTGAGGTGAGCAGAGATATGTTGGATTTATACTGGAGAAAAGGATCTGATCTCACTCCCATTGAGGTTAATGGTTGTTTTGCCGTTGACGTCAGTTGGAGCACAGCTGGGCCCTCTGTGACATCAGAACCTAGCGTTCAGTTTTAGCTATTGAGCTCATGGACAATTGAGTAGGAGAGCAGTCCATGGTATCTTCACAAAACGCTGAGTTAATGTTGCTCCAGGACTCTGATTGTTACTCTGAGGTTCCTCCTCTCTGAAGTCCTTGCTTTTGCCCTTTCCCAGTTTCCTCTCCTTCCAAACAGGAAAGAACAAAATAAAACAAAAACCTTCTGTTCCCTGCCCTCGCCATCTCCGAAGGCTCTGGCTGCAGCCAGGTGCACTCCTGCAGCACAGTTGCAATCCATCACCGAGCCCAGCCAAAGTCATCTTCTTTCCTTCCTCCATCGCAAATGTTTCTTTCCTCCAGCTGGTGTATGAACATCAAACATATTTGAAGTTTCCATCCTCTCCGAAGAAGTCTTTCACATCTGGAGGCCAGGGGGTCAGATCCTCAGCTGGAGTAAACTGGCATTTCTCCATTGACTTCAGGGGAGCGCTGGTGATTTACACCACCTACGGACCTGACCCCAAAAGTTTAAATATAAAGGTTCTTTTAGACCAGGGGTTCTCAAACTGGGGGTCAGGACCCCTCAGGGGGTCACATGGTTATTACATGGGGGGGGGGTCACGAGCCGTCAGCCTCCACCCCAAAGCCCACATTGCCTCCAGCATTTATAATAGTGTTAAATATATAAAAGAGTGTTTTTAATGTATAAGGGGGTCTCACTCAGAGGCTTGGTATCTGAAAGGGGTCACAGTACAAAAGTCTGAGAACCCCTGTTTTAGACAGCAAGCTGCATAGCAGGGACTGTCCTTAGTGTCTGACCTTGTTAAGCAGCAAACACACTGTCAGCACTTAGCAAATAATGGGGTCCACATCCTATTGTAATAGGGCCCCTTGTGCTGCTCCATTGGTACAGAGCGGACACGGCCAGTTGGGGAATTCAACCAGGATGCAGGAAATCCCTGGTTGGTGTGGAGTTGGTCACTGGCTCTCCACCATCCCCCGTAACAGGCAACGTGGCCACGAAGAAAAAGCCAGAGCATTTTTGGGTTGCTAACCTGACCTTTGAGGCCGCTCTAGCTTATCAGGGGGTAGTGCCACCAAAATGGCCTAAAGCATCTCCAGGTCCTGTGTTCAGTGCAGCCTGGCCAAACCTGAGAATCAGCCCCAGTAGTTCTCAGTCATGTAAATGAAATAAACAAGGTTTGCTCAGTTTTGTTCCTCCAAGTGAATCTCTGGCTTTTCTATTGTAAATGTTGACTTCCCAAAACCCAAAGGATTGTGTTAAAAATCACTGGTGGGCATTGTTATGTTATTCATTTAAATGCAAACCAGATTCCAGGTGTCAAATGTACCCCTCTTTTTCCCACAGGGAAGGAAAGGGGATTGGGAGAAGCAACTGAAAACCAGGAGTAATATGCAGACACCTGCTCCCAATAAAGCTGGACCAATGGAGGCCTTCTTCGCTATATGGGAAAGAACACTTTGATTTTCTGTCTGCATACAGGAATTTAAGATCATTTCCCTCCACTTTGTGAGAACAGAGGGCATTTGTTCACCTATTGGGGGGTGTGAGGACAGGTGGCCCCATGCTGATTTCTCTTCAGTGGTTTTTCCAGTCCCTTTTGTCTGTAACATAAACGGCAACTGCAGCTTGCCTGGGGAGCAACACTTCTCAGCTCTGTTGTATAGAACAGTGGAGGAAGAGGAAGGGTGGGTTGTTTGCAAGAAGAGGTCACGCAGGAGTCAGCCTTTACAATCCTATTAACGCTGGGACAGGGTCAACTGGAGTGCACCGTGCCAACAAAAGCAACAAGTGGCCACAAACTGCCACACTGCAAAGGTTCATGGAGGCATTTATGGGGGCGGGGGGGGGGGGGGGAGAAATGACAGCTTTTTAACAGTCAGTTTCTGCCACACAATGTGCTAGAACTTGCCTCTGCTCTGGGAAATTAAAGCACCCAAAGCAACATCCCGTCAGAAAAGTCTCTGCCTGCAACTAGTCAAAAGCAAAGGGGAGGGGCACCTTTGTGGGGATTTGTTTTAAAAAATGTATTTATTTGTAGAACCGCTTTGAAAACGTCTAATGACAGAAATACAATGCGCCATCTCGGAAAAATAATTGCTGTGTCCTGTCCAATTTTTTTCTTTACTGTTAATATTTGCTTAACAAACCTGGCATGTCTAATATGCGCAATCAGAGATTTCACTCAATTTAATAAAATCGCTTGAAGTGACATGTCATGGGTCATGTAAAGATGCTCACTCTGTACATTTGTAACACCCTGGTAAATAGACATGCCTGATGATTATATTACTGTCTAATGTTCCTTTCAACCAAAGCTCACTGTTGTAATGGTTATTGTATTGTCTCTGATATTTAAACCAGTTAAAACTTCCTACATACATAGTTTAAAAAAATAATCAAACTGCTACACTGCAGCCCTCTCCATCCACTCTGCAAGACAGGCCACTAGCCAGAGGTGAAAGTAAGCCGGTACAGGCCGGTACGCTGTGCTGGACCTGAGTAGCTTCCCCAGGCTGGCGATTTAAAGGGCCCAGGGCTCCCTGCAGTGGCCAGAGCCCCGGGCCCTTTAAATTGCTGCCGGAGCCCTGCCGCCGCTACCCTGGGGCTCCTGGCCCTTTAAATCTTGATTTAAAGGCCCCGCTTCTTCTGGTCGAGGCCACGCCTCTTCCCGTTGAGGCCCCGCCCCTGCCCCGGATTCCCACGTACCGGTAAGTCCTTTAACTTACTTTCACCCCTGCCACTAGCCCACATAACCCACATTCATATAAAAATTTCTGCAGAGAGCTCAGGACATTGTGTGGAGATAAAACCCACAGGTGCAGAAAGCACTACTGGAGCAGACTGGGATCAGGGAAAAGCCAATGAACAAAAAGCTGCAAAGAGCGTCAAACGTTATTGGGTCTGATCTGATCCAGCATCAATATACTGAGCAGTGCCCTTTTGCACACTTTCTTCTGAATTCAGCATTATTCATTATGATGATGACTGTGACTGCTCAGACCTCCCAGGGTAATAGGATCCCACAGAACATAACGCGTCGCAGGTTAAAGCCCGGGTACAACAGGCTTAGGCATTAGCTGCAACAACAACAAAAAGTGACACTGACATTAAGGGTTAGACCATTTATTTTCATAAAGCAAGAAAAGGCAGAGTTCAGGCTGCCCATTTATTCTGTAAGAGCGCCAATTGTTAGGGTGAAGGGAAATGTGAAATTCAAAGGTTAGTCATGACTGGTCATGTAAGTCACCTGACTAGATGAGCATAACTCTTAAAATCAGATTTCTGGTGTGACTGCTAATGGAAAGGGAATGAGCATTTGAACATGCAAGCTATAAAACTGGTGCAGCGAAAACAAACAATGTCTGTGGAAAGAATAAAAAAAGGGGGTGGCACAAACACAACTGGAGGGATTTGTTTAGGAATTTGCATGGACATTTGTGTAACATTTTCCCCTGGTATTCACCCAACTCTGTTACTGATTTTGGGCTTGATCCTACAGAGGATCTAAGTGCTCTCGCCGTCTACTGAAGTTACACTTGAGGGATGAGTTGAGGACGCTTAGCTGAGTTGAGGACCTCCCTAGATTGGACCCTTTAATTCAAGCTGTGATGCTTTCCACCCAACCTTTAGGTTGACTGCGATATACAGACCAAAAAAGGATGTACCGTTTCATTTAGAATTTTCTTAATTTTAAATTAAAATGTTATTGATATTTTAACAGTGTTCTATTTGTTTTTGTGTGGACAATATGGAGAAATCGGGGAAGAGTTTTATAAGAAGAACTGTACACCAACCAGGTAATATAGTAAAAAAGGCAGA
This sequence comes from Trachemys scripta elegans, assembly GCF_013100865.1. Classification (NCBI taxonomy): domain Eukaryota; kingdom Metazoa; phylum Chordata; order Testudines; family Emydidae; genus Trachemys; species Trachemys scripta. The sequence continues at coordinate 12,835,707 of NC_048316.1, forward strand.
TGAATTAATCCTCGGATACTAGGATGTGTCTAAACTTTGACAGGGATCTATGAATGCTGTTCTGTGAACTGGAGCTGAGATTTGCACAGCCTTGTTGCCAGGTACTGCCAAGATGCAGCCTTCTGGCTTCATTGCAATCCAGGGGATTTTGCATTTTATTGCACTGTCACAATGGAAGACTCCAAAGAAGGGTGACAAAACGATAAATGGATTAGAGGCTCTGACCTATGAGGAGAGCCGAAAGGAATTTATACAGCTCAGAGGCAAGACAAGGTGGGATATGATAACCATCTTTAAATACATGAGAGGGAATGAACAAGGAAAAAAAGGAGAAGATTTCAGGTCTCAAAGGAAAGTATAACTAGGAGTAGTGGCCTGAACAGATTTCTAACACGGCGATCAGTTATTCATTATTGTTTACTTGCATTCTGCTAGGGTCCACAATGTGTAGGCACCGTCCACACGCACAGGAGGAGAGTCCTTTCTCAAAGAGACTATTTCCCCATGAGGCTTTTGAGGGAACACTGAGTAATTTTAAAGTAGACTTTTTTTTGGGGGGGGGGGGGGAAGAGAATCAAAGAGTAAAGCCAAATTATGCCCTGATTTATACCTTATGCAACCACATGGGGCCAAACTCTCACTGACTCTAGATTTGCACTGGTGTCACTCCAGATATACTGGGAGATGCTCTGATTTCACACTAGTGTAGCTGGGACCAGAATTTAATCCATTGACTTTAGTGGGGTGCGTTGTAATAATTGTGATCTAGCAGGCCTATCGCAACTGTGAGCTCAATTACTGAAAAGTGGGTGTAAATTCATAATGTTATATCATCTACAGCAATAAATGGTGATAGAAAAACATACAAAAGGGAGACAGAAAGACTGGATTAGTTCAAACAGAGTGGTCTACCAATACCACCCAAGGACCCTGATGAAATCATCACTGGCAAAGAACAAGAGATTGCAAGTGGAAATTAATGGACCAAAACGGATGTGGTGGAAAGTAGGCCTAATTGTTGGACAAACTAATGTTCTTTTCGCTCCCCTTTTATGCGTTTGTTTTGTTCGGTCTTCAAGGAAGCAGAATCAAACTTTAGCAACAGCTCCAGCCCACACAACTAACTTCTCTTTTTCCCCAAAATGGGCAGTTATTGTCTTGGTAAAGATTGTCAAACAGGCGGGTTTCCTAGCAAAAATCTCTCGACAGCTAAAGTGAAAGGGAATAAGGGATATTGTTAAAATAAAAACCCGCTTTAAGACTTTACATTTGAAATGCTTTAACTCTTTTTCTGTATCATTAACAAAGGATTATAAAGATTCTTAATGGTAGTTGGGGCCTTGGGACGAAGCAGGCTGATCTCTCAGTACCTGAAACCCCAAACCACGTTTAACTGTTTAGTTTTGTACAGTGACAAAATCATGTTGATGCCTTTGATTCTCTGGGCTCACTTATTCCCTTGCAATTAACACAACAGGTGAAAGGGGTAGAAACCAGAGTATTACATGGGGCTGGACTGCTCTCTGCCATAGCAAAGCACACAGGAGAGGTTAAGAGGGAAGGAATAGTCCATAAGGATCCCGTGGTGGAGTTAAGTTGTGATCTGTTTGTTGGAAGGGGCGGGGGTGATTTGCTCTCCCGCTGCAGAATAGGCAGTGGAAGCGCATTCACAACCGCTGCAGATCCTTCAAGATAAATGCAGATAAATTGGCCTAAATCCGTGAACTAAGAACACAAAATCTTATTTTAAACTTTGTTAACTGCATCTACTCTGATCTTAACCACTAGAAGATCTCTGTTACGCCAGACTAAATCCAGAGTAAATCGGTTGTCTTCAGTGACGTTTACACTGCATAGCTGGCATGTGGCTCTGACACCTGAGGTTTTAATGGCAATATGAAGTACTGCTCTTGAAATATGACATTCCGAATGCTAGGAATTTTCTGACTCTTGTTTTTCCTTTGAACTCCTAATCAGGAACAGAGACTTAAATTCCCTTTAGTGTTAAGACACTTCCTTACTACGCTTCTGGTTCTGCAAAAAATTGCTGGGGTTGAAAAAAAAAAAGAAAAAGATGCTGATGGTGGTCAAAGCCCATCATCAGTACAGCACTTCCTCTGTGTGAGTGGTAAACAAGTGTAATGATGTCATTAAGAGCTGGCTGACCTGCTGATGAACCCTGGGCTGTACATGAGATGCAAGGTGCCAACTCGCTCCCCCCCCACCCCCCAACTCACGCACACAGAGCCAAAGGTGTCAAACACCAATCTGCAACTGTTACATATCAACCCTGAAGAGCCCCTTTGATAATCAGCCCCTTTGCTTCTAAGGAGGCAAACTTCCTCTCCCCATAAACCACACAGTCAAGCAAACACAGGATAATCGCTGATGTGTTTGGATTAAAATAAAAGGGCAAGGAAAGAGGGTTGTGCAATTTTGCACAGACATCACATCCTGCAACCTAAAACTGAGCAACCTGATTCAGAGATTGCTGGGAGACCCAGTTTCACAAGGTTCTTGGAAATGCTCTTGCTTCAATGTGGCAGGAGCTTATACTCCTGAGGCCTAGGGAAATAAATATTTATACCAAGAGAGCTGCAGTGAAATATTTAATGTTTCTTTGCCTTGTCGTGGGGCGGGGGGCGGGGGAGGGGGCTCCTTTCAACATTTCATTTGGAAGCACGAATTCTTCCTTTCAGGCAACAACCTGGAGTTTTGTTCCCTCCGTTAAATGATTTTTTGCCGGGAGCAGGGAAGTTAGTGAGTTCGTATTCAACACGGTTCCAAGTTGTTAAAACTGGCTCTCAGCATTTCCCGGTCCCTCCCCAAAGTTTAAGAGAGCCAAATCTCACTCAGTGAATATTCTAATCACAGGGGTTGGTGTCTCTGTTTACTATTAGCAAGGAGGTTAAAAATCACAGATCCAAGAAAAACACGAATTTAATCTTCAAACTGGAAAGGTCGAACGGTCTGTTTTTTGTTATTGAGCTTTAGTGACAAAACTGCCCATTCCCTATAAGAGGAGGGAAAAGTGAATAGTGCAGCCTCTTCATGCTCAATGTTGCCAAATCTCATGGTTTTATCTGGTGTGGTAATGTTTCAGAAAAGCAGGCATGAGCAGACTCGGAGAACTGGTAGGTAAGGTCTCATTGGAAGAAAAATCTAGGGGAAAACGGAGTTCAGGAGAGCTGACAGTTTCTCCGGGACTCAATATTAAAGGCACAACTGCAAACTATCCTGATGAGAAGGAAAGATAGGATGAATAGGTAAGAGGCCAATATGGCTCCATCAGGAGCTGTTTAAGGACCTGAAAACTACAAAAAATGGAAATATAGACAAATTGCGAAGGAAGAACACAGAAGACTAGTACACGCATATAGGGACAAAAATTAGGAAGTCTAAGGGCTTGTCTTCATTAATGGGGGTAAATTGAGCTAAATCACACTACTCCAGCTACGAGAATAACGTAGCTGGAGTCAACGTAGCTTAGGTCGACTTACTGCAGTGTCTTCACTATGCTGCATCAACGGGAGATGCTCTCCGGTTGACTTTCCTTACTCTTCTCGGAGAGCTGGAGTACTGGGGTGGACCGGAGAGCGCTCTGCCATCAGGCTTAGGTATTTAATGCCTATTTCACGTCAGTCTTGTTTAAAAAGGTTAATGTGACCAGATACTCAACACAATTAATATTAACGACAAGGGGGAAGCAACACAAGCCAAAACAGGAAAGAACAGTTTAAATGAATATTTAGCTAAGTTATGTGTATTTAAATCAGCAGGGCCTGAGGAAATTGATTCTAGGGTACTTACGGAACTAGCTGAAGTAATCTCAGAACTGTTAGCAATTATCTTTGAGAACTCATGGGGGACAGGTGAGGTCCCAGAGGCGTGGAGGAGAAGGGTAAACATAGTACCTATTTTAAAAAAGAGGAACAGAGAGAACCCAGGGATGTATGGACTAGTCAGCCTAATATTGATACCCGGAAAGATACTGGAACAAATGATTAAACAATCAGTTTGTAAGCACTTAGAGAGGATACTAGATTATAAGGAACAGTCAGCATGGATTTGAACAAATCATACCAAACCAACCTAATTTCCTTCTTTGACAGGAATTCTGGCCTAAGAAGCAGTAGAAATGATTTATCTTGATTTTGCTAAGGCTTCTGACACAGTCCCACATGACATTCTCATAAGCAAGTTAGGGAAATGTGGCCTAGATGACATTACTACAAGATGCGTGCACAACTTGTTGAAAGACTACTCAAAAGAGTCGTTATCAGTGGTTTGCTGTCAAACTGAGAAGGCCTTTATAGGGGTCAGTCCTGGGTCTGGTAATATTCAATATTTTCATGAAAGACTTGGATAATGGAGTGGAGGGTATGCTTATAAAATATGCAAATGACACCAAGCTTAGAGGGGTTGCAAGCACTTAGGAGGACAGGATTAGAATTCAAAATGACCTCAACAAATTAGAGCGACGCTCCGAAATCAACAGGATAAATTCAAGAGAGACAAGTACAAAGTACGTCAGTTAAGGAAAAAATATCAAATGCACATCTATAAAATGGGGAATAACTGGCTAAATGGTAGTATTGCTGAAAAAGATCTGGGGGTTCTAGTGGACCACCAATTGAATATGAATCAATAATGTGATGCAGTTGTGAAAAAGATTAATATCATTCTCGGTTGTATTAACAGGAGTGTTGTATGCAAGATATGGGAGGTCATTGTCCCCTTCTGTTTACAATGGTGAGGCCCCAGCTAGAGTACTGGGTCCAGTTCTGGGCTCCGCACTTTAGGAAAGACTGGAGAAATTAGAAAGGGGCCAGAGGAGAGCAACAAAAATGACAAGAGGTTTAGAAAACCTGGCCTCTGAGGAACAGTTAAACAAAACTGGGCATTTTCAGTCTTGAGAAAAGAAGACAGAGGGAATATGTGAAGGGCTGTTATAAGGAGGATGGTGATCAATTGTTCTCTAGGTCCACTGAAGGTAGGACAAGAAGTCATGGGCTTAATTTACAGCATGGGAAATTTAGAAAAACTTTCTAACTGTAAGGATAGTTAAGCACTGAAATAGGCTTCCAAGGGAGATTGTGGAATCCTCATCATTGAAGATCTTTAAGAACACGTTGGACAAACACCTCTTAGAGATGGTCTAGGTGTGTTTGGTCCTGGCCAAGTGCAGGGGGCTGGATGTGATGACTTTTCCAGGTCCCTTCCTGCCCTGCCCTTCTATGATTTGGTGTTTTCTTAAAGTCCCAGCTCCTGGAATCAAATGATGACCTGAGAATCTTGTCTTTCATTTAAAAGTATGTTTCCAGCCCTCATGGCTGCGAAGAAAACAATGAAATGTGACTCAAGTGTACCCCAAAGGTTCAGAACCCACAAGGTTAATAAAAAGAGTCCAACTGTATTAATTTATTTTAAATCTTGTGATGTTTTGAGGACCGATGCATGTTTTCTGAACAGCAGGGGTTGGCAGTACTGTTTTACTGCTGAGGTAGGATACCCCAATACATTCTGAAATGCACTTTTGCTAGGATTTGAAAGTTGTTACCATCTGACGCTGGTATTCAGTGGACTGTGTAAAATAAGTTAATGGTTTCAGTCCAGTACCTAATGGGAAAAAGTGCATATAACAAAATTAGCTACTGACACAATGATGCTAATTGGCCCCCCATGTTGGCCAGGGAGATATCATGGACTGAATGGGCCATAGAGCCTTAGCTACCTCCTTCACGTCCCCACACAGGTGGTCTCATCCAGGTCAAGGTTGAAACAGAAACAGTGTGGCGTTAAGCTTGCCACAAGCCCTGCCTACGCTGTACCTGCTTTGCTAAAAAGGGGCCTTCCGTTGACAGGGCTGTCACAGTCCAGTTCCATTTCTGAGCAATAAGTTTATACCTCCACAAAGCACAATGCAATATTAACACCCCCTCCACACACAACCCCTCCTTAAGTGTACAACGCCCACAGGTGACAGAGTGTGAACCAAAGTCTGCTTTTAGCTATAGAGGCGCCACTCAGCTGACTTAACAGCGCGTTGTGTGTGTAACTGAGAGCATTTCGGTTTTCAAATGTCTTTTTCTCGCCACACGTGCNGTTGTGTGTGTAACTGAGAGCATTTCGGTTTTCAAATGTCTTTTTCTCGCCACACGTGCAGTTCTTAGGCATTTGCTCAGGCAAAGTTAAAAAGCATGAATCGCTCAGGTTAGCACAGGGTTGCAATACAGTCAATAAACTGTAATTAAGAAGGCAGCAACGTTAGGGTGGCTGCCTGCAGGACCCTTAGTTAATTAGGTGTAATTCACGGCTAACCTATGAGAAGGTGCAATTTAAATTCATTACAAATTCTGCTAAGGTAGCCATCGCTTCTCAAGACTATTAATTAGAATCAATTTAATCCTGCTGGGACAAAGGTCAAACGACATAGATTTGACCCTTCTCTGCTGGTGTCAGCGTTATCAGCCGATAGATCTGGCACTGCCTGGGTCTGACTTGTCCGAATCTTCAACGTGTTGACACGATGCTTTGAAGAGGAGAGGTCGAGCCAGACTAAGAACATCCCTCCAATAACTTCTGCTTTATATTCCAGCCAAGCACTAAAGGTATAAAGCCCTGTGAGTACAAATCCACATTTGTTCTCCCAAGGGGTCAGCTCTGAAGCTGTCGCTGTTCTTTGGCTTTCAGGACTTACCCCCTCTCAGTATGGCATCCTCGGCCTAAACACTTCCTCCAAACCCAAAGCCAAAATGCCCAGACTTGTACGTTTCATTCAGTCTAGAAATACAAGTGAAAGATTTACAACAAAGACAACTCGATACTAGTCACTAGATTGTAGAAAACTAAAACAGGATCAACTTTCTGAAGGGAAGCAACAGCCAGTTTCAAAGGGTTGACCTAAAAAGATGCAGACTTTTCATTGGAGTGTCAAAATTCGGACAGAGAGAGCGCTAGTTATAAATACTTGTCTATTTCTTGTTCTTCCTTTAATCACTGCAATGGAAATGAGTCCTTCTGTGGCTTTCATCAGACATTGTGCCTCAGTTTCTTCATCCTATAACAATATTTTCCTGCCTCACAGGGATATTGTAAAAGGCTAAATTTTCTGGTCACGAACGTGTCAAATTGCCTTTGAATCCTGGTGTGCTGTCTTTAACTATGCTCTCTTTTTAGGTACCCTCTGAGGAAGTGTGTTCGGAGTCTATCCACAGACTTTACTAAGGCCTATGGTTACTACTGTTCATTATTATTAGTTGTATTGCGGGGTCCCCCAAATGCTCTGCTCAGGATTGGAGTCTCGCTGTGCTAGGTGCTGTACAAACACATAGGAAGAAAGATCAAGAGGAGCTGAGGGGTGCGCGGCCATTTCGAAAATCCAGGCCACTTATTTACGTCCCTAAATATCAATTCAAGAGCCTAACTTTAGGCTCCTGTTATTTAAAATGTTGACCCCATTCCCTGGCCCTGATGTACTGACAAGCTAGTTTTGGACAAATCACAACAAGTGAATGCAGCAATCAATGTGAGGGAAGAAGGTGGGGAACCAGGGGTGCAGGAACAATTTGTATCATGGGGGTCCTGCTGAGAGCCATTGAATCAAACTATAAACCCTGTATATGATGGAAACTGCTTCAAGACAGGGGGTGCTGTAGCCCCCACCCCGAGCACCTCTCATTTCAGCACCTACGCAGGGAACAGTAATATGTTTGTGATATATCACAGGCCAGCCATGTGCACAACTTGTTGGTTCTCAATCATTTCCCAGGTTGTTTGGTTCGGTTTGTTTGTTCACCTGACTTAGCCGTGGTGAGTTGACTGGTTTTTTTTTGAAGGTATCACAGCAGATGCACCTCCAAAGGAGGGATTTTAAGGAGACGGCAGAGGCTTTATGGATTAATTCAGGGAGGTAGTTCCATGTGTGAGGAGGGGTATGTAGAAGGAAATACAAAAGTGATTGTGGAAGAAGCAAATAAATGGGTGGTCAGAGGCAGCATTACTGTAATTCCAGCAGGGGGTGACATAATTATACTTTGTTTAAGTGGGGCATTGCCAGCAGATCGAGGGACGTGATCATTCCCCTCTATTGGGCATTGGTGAGGCCTCATCTGGAGTACTGTGTCCAGTTTTGGGTCCCACACTACCAAAAGGATGTGGAAAAATTGGAAAGCGTCCAGTGGAGGGCAACAAAAATGATTAGGGGGCTGGAGCACATGACTTACAAGGAGAGGCTGAGAGAACTGGGATTATTTAGCCTGCAGAAGAGAAGAATGAGGAGGGATTTGATAGCTGCTTTCAACTATCTGAAAGGGGGTTCCAAAGAGGATGGATCTAGAGTGTTCTCAGTGGTAGCAGATGACAGAACAAGGAGTAATGGTCTCAAGTTGCAGTGGGGGAGGTTTAGGTTGGATATTAGGAAAAACTATTTCACTAGGAGGGTGGTGAAGCACTGGAATGGGATACCTAGGGAGGTGGTGGAATCTCCTTCCTTAGTGGTTTTTAAGGTCAGGCTTGACCGGAGTGAAAGTAACCTACAAGATTTACCGGTACTGCCGGAGTCCTGAGGGGGGCGTGGCCTCATCCAGAAGAGGCGGGGCCTCTCAAGATTTAAAGGCCCTGGGGCACCAGCTGTGGCTGGGAGCCCCAGGGCCTTTAAATCAACCCGGGGCTCCCAGCTGCAGAGGTGGCTGGGAGCCCCCGGGGCTCAGGGGCAAATTAAAGGGCCCGGGGCTCCAGCCGCTGCGGAGCTCCGGGCCCTTTAAATCCCCCCGCAGCTCCGGCAGCCCAGAGCCCTCTAAATCCCTGCCGCGGAAGCCGGTGCGGTCCGGCACGGCGTACTGGCTCTTGCCGGTATATCGTACCGGACTGTACCAGCTTACTTTCACCTCTGGGCTTGACAAAGCCCTGGCTGGGATGATTTAGTTGGGGATTGGTCCTGCTTTGAGCAGGGGGTTGGACTAGATGACCTCCTGAGGTCCCTTCCAACCCTGATATTCTATGATTCTCTGATAAGAGACAAGAGCAAAGAGATAGGGTGGAACAGAATTGCCAGGGGCCATGAAGGAGAGCACAAGAAACTTCACTTGGCTTTATTCAGAATTTCAAAAGGCTCTTTCCTCAACCCTGCCTTCCACAATTACATTAGTGTTTCCAAGTCACCCCATCCCCCCTTCCTTCCCTGCAGCACTACAAAGGCCATTTGGGTTCAGCACAAAACAGTCCTTGTATCTTCCGCTCACCAGCATCCACAGAGAAAAAGAACAAAAACAACAACCAAAAAGGATATTAAACTCTTTATCCCTTCTAGACTTTTCAGTTGCAATTGCTGTGCCAGACTAATTAGGCACTAGCTCAACAACATGTTCAACTCTTTTTATAGTGCAGTAAAAGCCATGTATATATTTTAGTGCTTCAGAGGGAAACAGTTCTGCCAATCTGAGTCAACTTTTTCCTAGTCTGCACCAGACTCAAGGTGTGAGTGCGATGTACACAGACTGAGGGAAGGTTTCAAGTCTTTATAGAGGATGGCACCCCACAGATGAAAGAGGGATGGATGAAACAGTTTAAAAAAAAAAAAAAAAAAAAAAAAAGGACCAACACTGAAATCAAACCCGGCTCCTCTCTTGTTTGAAAAAAGTTTGGCTATGCAGCCTCTTTTCCTCGCTGTGACCCTGATGAGACGCCTCATCTTTCCTATCTAGGGTCTCAGATAGCACGGTCAAGCTTCTCAAATCGTACAGGAACATCCAGTTTTACAGCGTTGAGTTGCAAATTTCTGAAACACATGATCTCCCCTCACTACCGCGCTGCTGCAGTGGGATAACCTTTGACAACTTTATGACACCATGATATGATCGAGTTGCATGACACCACCCTGTTGCAATGCGATTTCCTCCGCCATGACATTGCTATTTATCTCCTTACACCATCATGTTGGGTTGCAAATGCCAGGTCTGTCCGGAAGGACAAACTGAAAAAGGCAGTAGGCATAATACTGCTTCACAGATACCCAAAGGTCGGCGATTTGACATTTCCGGCTGTACTTGCCAGCTAGAGATTGTGTCTTTCAGCATTTTATTCAAGCTGCTGGCCGTGGCCTCAGTCCAGGTCAGAAGAATAAATGCCATCCATTCCTGGGACTTGGATCAAGGCTTCTGGCCCATATTTAAATCCACGAATCAACAGGAAAGTTAGCTGCCAGCAGGAAGCAGTTAAATAACATTGCTGTGATTACATAATCCTTACAGAAAGGACGCCGTTCCAGAGGCTGTATAAAGGGGTAGATTCACTCTGAGACGCTGTAGGTCAACAAAGCCAGCAAGGAAGGTTAATCGTTTGATGAAATCATTGACAGGGGATATAGAGGGCAAATAATCACTCAAACCTCCATGCCCAACACACAAGAGGAAATGCTGGATTCGATATTACAGCGTGCTCAGTATCCCTTGTAAGGAGCACCCCCGACAAGCGCTCATGGAAAAATCCTGAACGTTTTGGATGATTTTTTCATTTCTGTTGCTGTCAAAAACCGTATTTTTTTTAATGAAAATACTTGTAGAAAATTCAAAATGCAGAAAGTTTTCACCAGCCCTCTCCTCAGCTCCTGCAGCTTGCAGATAGGTTGTACAGTCATCATGGGAACAGGTATGCAAATTGCAAGCACCATGGACAGAAGGGGGATGGAAAGAGAGAAAGAAAAAGTAAATGTAATTGTCTATTTATTCAATGCTGTGTTGGCCGAAGAGAATTGTGTTTATTCATCACTTTAGAATGGTACAAAAGAAATGTAAAACAACATGTGTGTCTGGACAACTAGAAATCCGTCTCTAGAACCAATGCTGGCTACTCATCTCCTTTAACCCATAGGAATACAGATTATTGCCAGTTCTTCAGTGTTCCCAATCACCATTTCAAATCCAGTTTGGCTGCCACGCCTGCTATGAATGAGACTTCATTTATTGCCGCTGAAACATGCCCGAACAACAGCTGGGAGAAGCAAAATCCTCTCTTTAGCCATAGAATATGTACAGCCTACGAAGTTTTCCCCGCTACTACCTAGAGAATGTGCATTAACTGTGACGATCGACCCAGACAAGGGAAATCAGACACAATGGCCCAATCACACCTCGTTCTCACAGGTTAGGCTCTCACCAAGAGTTCCAAATTGATGGGGTATTTTGTACCATGTGGACAAACGTCCACTAAGAATTGGACTGTGACCTACCAACTCATCTCATATAGGCCACTGAATAACTGATTTTTGGTCACTATTAACCTAGACTGGATTTAACAGCTACTCACAAGTTTAAAGGCTTTAACCCCCTATGACATTTCAGGGCATAATCCACACCGTGAGGGGTTGTGTCACCCCTGTTATGCAACCTGGGGGGCTTCACAATGTCTTTGCTGCTGTAGCGCTTAACCTGGTCTCCTCACAAACAGCCGAACAGCATGCAGGTCACACCCTGAGTGTCTGTGTATAGCCACAGCCCTGGTCCAGCAACTCTGACCCCAGCAGCCTATCCGCAAACACCAGTCACACTCTGGCTTCCAGCAGCCTTGGTTACGACTTACAGGGTGACCCCAAAACATTCCCAGTCCTGGATTTCCCCCCAAAAAACATACGTTCTGCACTGTCCAGCCCTCTCTAAGACAGCCCATATATATTATGTCCCTAAGGGGAACAATATACAATAGTTTGCTACCATAAATGGAGTTTCCCACACAATTCAGTTTAAAGACAACATTGGATTATTTTTATTAAAGAATAAAACAAGTTTATTTAACTACAAAGAGAGAGATTTTGAGTACAAGTATAAGGCATTAAAGCCAGAAATGGTTACAAGAGAAATAAAGATAAAACGCTTTCTAAACTTAAACTAGACTTGGTTCAAGGTGAAATTCTTACCACGTTTTCCCAGACACGGGGCTGACCAAATTTCAGGTCAGGCTCTGTTCCCAAATTCCATAGTCTGTTTCTTTTGTCTTCTTAGGTGGAAAAGAGAGAGATGGATTGGGAGAGACCACTCAGGGTGTTTTTGCCCCTCTTTGTTATAGTTCAGTCACCCTTTGAAATTGCATTTTCCTGAGGGTTACACCTATATAAAGTTCATTCCTGCTGCGAGGATGGAGACAAAACGTGTGATGGTGAAAGACATTCCTGCTGTTGTCTGCTAAGGCCTGCTCTACACTGGGGGACTGGGGGAGGAGGGTGTTGATGTAAGATACGCAACTTCAGCTACGGGAATACCGTAGCTGAAGTCGACGTATCTTATTCCGACTTACCTCCCGTCCTCATGGCGCGGGATCGACGGCCGCGGCTCCCCCGTCGACTCCGCTACCGCCGCTTGCTCCTGTGGAGTTCCGGAGTCAACGGGGAGTGCGTTCAGGGATCGATATATCGCGTCTTAACGAGACGCAATCTATCAATCCCCGATAAATCGATCGCTACCCACCAATATGGCAGGTAGTCTGGACGTACCATAAGATGCAGATCTGTTTCTTTCTGCCCCCCAAAGAATGGCCACTTGATAGATGATTGCCCATCAGCTTCGATGACACCTGGCAAGAGGCATCAGCTTGTCCTTTGCCTTTGAGAAACAGGTTTACCCACTCCCCACACACACGTGTTCTTAAAGGATTTATGATTTCATTGTGTCAGATCACATGACCTAAAACAAACAAATACAATGGTGAATTATGGTGCAAGTAAGATCAACTCCTCTGTTCTGAAGGTCCTTGGATAGAAAACTCTCTCTTATCCTTATACTGGAATTCACCTGCTCTTGAGGAGGTTAAGTCTGGCACTTCCATTGTTTTGAAGTCAGCGTAGACTATAAGCCATGTACATTTATAATCAAACTACATGTCAGAGTCTGGTTTGTTATTTGTATTGTGGTTGTATTCAATGGCCCCAATGATGACCGGGATCAAATTGCACTGATTTTACAAACAAATAGGTAGGCATGAACCCTGCCCTGAAGAGCTTAAAATCTAATTTGAAACAAAAGGCAATAAAATGAGATTACTTTGGGTATGCTAGGTCAGCCCTGCCAATTCAGGATCATACCCATTCGGGATGAAAGTCAAAATCCACCAAATCACAAATTTCACTCCTTTGTCATCTTGTGGGTACTAGAAATGTCTTCCTCTGAAGAATGTTTCTGCCCTAGAGGTGTGTCTTGTTTGGACTTATGTGGCAGATTTAAATTCCTATAAGTTAAGTATCCGATGGCAGGTGCTTTCCGCAGAAGAGAGTTTTCAAACACAAAATAGCAGGGCATTCAGAGTCTTCAGCAGTGCATTCCGAAATGGATTATTGAGTCTCTCTCTAAAAAGGGCACATCAGAGCAGTGGATAAGTCTTTCTTTGATTTTCAGACTCCGTAGTATGTCAGCACTTCAAGGCCTCAGAATCATTTGTAAGTCCACCTGTTGCCATAATGCAGCTGATCTTTTAATATATAGAACTGGGCAAAAACACCTAAAAAATGTATGCAACTATCTACACACAGATACAAAAGGGAAAACAACATCTAAACATGATTAACAAAGGCCAAAGTCAAACATTCACGGGCCCATAGATTCAATCCACGATTACTGTGGAAGGATCACGAGAAGTACTCAACGTCTGCAACTTGGGGCGATACCCGAGTCCTTCCTCCGTCCTTATTCTCACTGACTTCCGTGGAACCTTGTTTGAATAAGGACCGAGTAAGATCTTTGCTGAAACAGATTAAGGAGCTCAAGATTTGGAGCACTGATTTAGATGGGAGTTGCGTGTACTCATCACCAAACAGGATTTGACCCAATGGGAGTTTGTCTACATTAGGAAGAACTTTAGGATTTGACCCTGGAAATTTTGCTTGAATAAAGCCACATGGGATTTTGTTCTTTGGTTTTAGGCTGGAGGGAGGAAAAAACCCCAACAAGCCTTTAGGTGGAGGAAATATGAGCCAACCCAAAAACCATGATCAGTTTTCAAAGCAAAACTTCTCAAGTAATACTTGAAGGGAATTTTGTTCACCATCCCAAAATAATTACTGTGTTATTATCAGGGCGGCATTTTACAGCTGCCCACCATGTCGTCATCCTGGTTAATAGTATTTTGCAGACTTAGTGACATAACTGTCTAGATTCAAGTGCTGACAGAGTGAGGTCATGGCCATAAAACAACACATATTCAGCCTGACAGGGGAATTCTCTCTCTGTCGTTTTTATTGGCAATAGGAGATTCTTGCCATCTAGCACTGGCTCCTTTCTGTCCAGTCTGCCTGCCTTATTTTCATACCACAAGCAAGTAATTCCCTTTAATCATCTTGTCTCTGCCGGTGCAGGGAAGTGGCCATCCAGAAGGTGTAACAGGCCAAGGGAGACACATTCCAATGCACACGAGGCCTTATCTTATAGAAGACCTCATGTGTGCATTGGAATAACACTCTTTGAAGGTTCAAAAAAGAACTAGATAAGTTCATGGAGGACAGATCCATCAATGGCTATTAGCCAGGTTGGCAGGGATGGTGTCCCTAGCCTCTGTTTGCCAGAAGCTGGGAATGGGCAACAGGGGATGGATCATTTGATGATTACCTGTTCTGTTTATTCCCTTGGGGGCACCTGGCATTGGCCAGTGTCGGAAGACAGGATCCTGGGCTAGATGGACCTTTGGTCTGACCCAATATGGCCATTCTTAAGTTAATGGGGTTGAGGGAGTTCAACATCTTTGGGGAGGTGTGCAGCACCTTGTGGCATCAGGCTTGCATTAACACAAGCTCGACGCCACCCTGAGTTACTATCTGATAGTTTGTGGATGTCTCTAGCGCCAAGAACAACACTGACAGCTTAAAAGCCACCACCGGTCCATTCTACATCAGCTACTGTTGCCAATTGGGCACACCTAGTACAGATAAGAACAGACTTACAAAGGTTTCCAAAGAAACTACGAATACTACTAAAAACGGATTCACTCAGAAAAAACAGATGGGACGACCAAAAAAAGGCAACAAGAGAACATTGCGATAACTAAGGTCACCTTTATAAATGCTTTGGGGGAATTCCCATGGATAATTTCTGAGCCCAAATTTCATGCACGTCAATGCAGTGCCCAATGAAAATCAATTTTGTCCAGCTTCCAGTAGCGGATAGCCCAAAATGCACTGCAAAATTCAGATTGATGTTTGGAACCCAAAATTCAGTAGACAGGTTGGAGCAAAGGGGTTCTCTCTATGCAGTAATTATACGCTTTTTTGTTGGCTTTATTACATTCTGGCAATAACAAACATTACAGGATGTGTCCAGTCAGAACAACTCTTTTGTTTAGTCTTGACTCAGTCTAAATAAACAAACTATCAACAAAGAAAACAAAATGAGAAGCGTAGAGGTGAGACATCAAGGAAACTGCCTGAAAAGGATCATTCGACAATGGAACAGATGGCTTGATGTAGTAACCAAGACTCCATCATTGGGGATTATTTAAAAAAAAAAAAAGGTTTGACAGATTTTTGACCACACTACTATAATAAAAAACCCTGCAGGATGTGGCAAGTTAGACTAGAGGATCCAAGCAGTACCCTCTGAATGTAACCATCAATGAATGAATCATACTCAGGGCAGGTCTTCACCGCCCACCGGATCGGCGGGTAGAGATCGATCTATCAGGGGTCGATTTATCGCATCTTGTCTAGATGTAGCTAAATCGATCCCTGAACTCGCTCCCTGTTGACTCCGGAACTCCAGCTCACGAGAGGCGGAAGCGAAGTCGACGGGGGAGCGGCAGCGGTCGACTCGCCGCTGTCCTCACGGCCAGGTAAATCGACCTAAGATACGCCAACTTCAGCTATGCTATTTGCGTAACTGAAGTTGCATATCTTAGGTCGACACCCTCCCCCCAGCCCCCAGTGTAGACCAGGGCTCAAGTCATTCAGGCCCTTATACATTGACTGATTTCACACCATCTGCTTTCTTGGCCAGGACTCTAGATGCCTAGGGTCCAGAATTTACGATGTTAAGTCAATAAAACGTCTCTTACAAAATAGAGTTAGGAAAAGGAGTGTGGGTCAATCGCAACTGTATTTTCATAGTACGGCCACATAAAGACACACCATCATACACCCAACACTGAAATCAATTATAAAGGTTTTTTTGTTTTTAAATAATTCAGATCTATGCTGTTCCTCTTGGCTAAAGGCCCATGATGACAAGCTGTGCGTCCCACTACACAACCTATGTGTGAGATTATGGCACAAGGCCGCAAGCCCCATTGTGAGCTGATGCTCAAATTAACATAAACCTGGAGTAAAAAGTTGTAACAGTTACAGACAACATCAAAACAAGCCTTTGGGATTTTCTAATCACTCAATCAACCAATAATCAGCCAAAAGTAAAGAAAAAAACAGTCCTCCTCTCCTTTTTCAGGACTTGAACGGTAGTAATATAAACCCCAAATATAATTGAACTGACATTCGCAATCAGCAGTTTTGAAACTGTACACATCACTGGGGGAATAGTGTTTATTTTGAATCAGAGCATTTGAATCCTTCCGGAGGAAATTCACAAGAGTATGTTCAAATGCAATGGGTTGCTGTTCACCTGAGATAAGACACGAACACATCCAGTTTCTTCTTAAATAACTCTCTTTATATACACTAGCTTTGTACACTTCTGCCAGAAGTGCTCCTAAACATCTTTCAATCCTAAATCCCTTTACACCTGTCCAGCTGTTTATTGAAATGTAGGTCTTGCAAACCTTTTCTCCAGAGAAGTCGAAAGGACTCAGGATACAAGAAATGGGATATAGAGCGTTTCATGTCTATGACATATCGCTGGCACAAATTCATCCTGGGTCTAGTAATAACCCAAATCTCTTAGGCCTGGTCTATACTACCCGCCTGAATCGGCGGGTAGAAATCGACCTCTCGGGGATCGATTTATCGCGTCCCGTCGGGACGCGACAATCGATCCCCGAATCGGCGCTCTAACTCCACCAGCGGAGGTGGTAGTAAGCGCCGCCGACAAAAAGCGGCAGAAGTCGATTTTGCCGCCGTCCTCACAACGGGGTAAGTCGGCTGTAATACGTCGAATTCAGCTACGCTATTCACGTAGCTGAATTTGCGTATCTTAAATCGACTCCCCGCTGTAGTGTAGATGTACCCTTACTGTCTGACGGTTGCTGGTGGTCTCAGTCCAAAACCCTAGTTAACAAGTATTCACGTAACTAAAACCAACGCTGCAACTGACCCTTAACTTGTCCCACTGTTGGCAATTTCAACAAAAAGGCCAATGAATAAATGAAGATAGAAAAAAAGTACCCCTAGAAGAGGAAATCTTCTCTCTTTGAGGTGGTACATCCAGATCAGATTTGAAGTACATTGGCAGGACAGAGTGGGGAAAGGAACTTGAACACTGCCACTGACCATGATGCTTCTGTCCTGTCAATAGAGGACTTCAGTCTCCGGAGCTGTCAATCCAGCTCTTTTTGCATGCACGACATTCACTGAGACCCAGGCACATACACATCCTCCTTATTTGCTGACATCTTTGCAATCTTAACTGAAAATACATCATATTTTAGAGTTAAAGAATCTTCAGAATCTGAAATATTTTAAAACTGATTCTCAGTGAGATACAGCACTTGCGATATTCTCTTGCTGTCTCGCATAGAATCTGTTTAGCTATATCTTGCATATGCTTTAAAAATAAAAACAAAACAAAAAACAGGCCATGATAAGAGGGATAGGATCTCAGGTGAAAGCCATCCCCTATTTAATTATCATGTATGACTTCATACACTAGCAATAACAACTAACCCCTCTGTAGGAAGATTCTAATCTCAAATACATGGTTATATATCGCCGCCTACCTCCAAAACTCCTCCACTATGCCTGCGTGCGAGGCGCAGTGATCGATCTTTCAAGGCATACTGTGCATCCACAATTAGAACCTTTTTTGTAAAAGTTTGTAAAACTTGCTATCAGACAATCAGGATCAACAGTGGAAAATCAACTATAACAGATAGTCCCAGAGTACGCACAATTATCTGAAGTAATTAACTCTAATGGGAGAGGAATCGCAGGACAATAGAATATTTAACTCCTGTGTGTCTCTTGGCAACATACTAGAATATGCAATTTTAATTATTTTGTTTAAAAACTTTTTTGCAATTCTTTCCAGTTGTTTACAACCAAAACGCAAAATCAAGGAGACTGATAAATTAAGAGATGGGTTGCATCCTTTATGAAGATACTGCATCACATGGAGGAAGTCAGCTTTTGAAGTAAAAGGGAGACCAGTTAAATCTCAGGACCAGACAGTGGAAGTTATGAAAACGTTCCCTAAACAAATACTGAGGGAGGAATACAGTTGGGTTTATGAGTCAAGTTCCACTCTGAGAATTCCTGCTTTATATACAGACCACCATCTGTTACACAAAGGGGCCAAATTGTGCTCAGTGAAACTCCATTAGAGTTAATGGGATAACGGAGCAGGGGAAGGATAGCTCAGTGGTTTGAGCATTGGCCTGCTAAACCCAGGGTTGTGAGTTCAATCCTTAAGGGGGCCATTTAGGGATCTGGGGTAAAAATCTGTCTGGGGATTGGTCCTACTTTGAGCAGGGAGTTGGACTAGATGACCTCCTGAGGTCCCTACCAACCCTGATATTCTATGAAATGGTGACATTTGCCCAAGGTTCTCAGTGAAGACAGTTCCTGAGACAGATGATAGCCAGAAAAGAAGACATGGAGAGCAAAGCCAGAACATATTCTCTCTGGCCACGTACCACCACATAAATGATAACATGGGCATATTTTCATAGAAAGTACTAAACTCTCAAATACTTTATCACCTTCTAGTCAGGTTTACCCCTCTCTCAGAGACATTTTATGATTCTCTATATGACTTAATATACAAATGAACTGTATTGTGAAACAAATGACAATTGTTTTGGTTTCAGCTCTACACCCTCAGTGAAAACAGCTCCCTTTCCCTCCACCCATGTCAATTAATGTATTGGGGCTTATTACCATTGTTCTGTCTCCAACAGTTACAGAAATGGTGATACTTTCATAGCGCAGCCAGGCTTAGCCACCAGTCTGACAAAATAAATAAGTCAGGAATCATGGTATTTTAATAGATGATGAAAGTACACTGTCAGCAGATTGTCTAGGTCCAAAGTTCAATGACTTGTATGTTCAGCCTCCAAGGAATTGTAAATCTCAATGCAGGGTTTTAAACTCAAACCCATACAAAACTCAAAGCTGAACACAAGGCACACCTCAAGCCACACACCCCTCACAGCTAGATGCAGGTAAATCTCAATGCCACACACAAGGCTAATCTGTAGACAGGTGAATCTTGGCAAACGCACACATACACCCTGCAAGTTGCATACAGGATTTACTTTGAATAGATATTTACTCCATCTCCATGCACTATGTGATGGTCTCCTAGGAGCTGACTGTGGGGGATTCCTGCCAGCCCCTTCATAGCAGCTAAAGTATAAATCTATCTAAGCCATGTTGTGGTGTTTGCTTTCCGGAGTCCCACCTTTGGACTCACCAGGGCCAGTGAAAAACTGAAGTTCCTATGTGATTGCTCTGGGTAACTCAGTGACTCATCCCCAGCTCTTTTCAAGGGGAGAAACGCATTCAGCCTCACATCCCGGCATAGGTGCTGGAACTGGGGTGCTGCCGCCCCCCCCCCTGGCTTGAAGTGGATTCCATCATATACAGGGTTTACACTTTGGTTCAGTGGCTCTCAGCACCCCCACTACACAAACTGTTCCAGAGCCCCTACATGGCAACTTAGATTCTTACCCTCTTCCTCCCCCCCCCTTAACTCCCCCCACTTCCAATGATTCTGGGGAGCAAACAGCACAAGGGTGGGGGGTGTTTAAAGACTGATTTTCAGTGGAAAGCCACCAGGGTGAACTGAACCTGGCCGCTTAGGGCTGCCCCTCCCCCTCTCCCCAAAAGCCGAGCTCTGCCCCCTTTCCAGGCGCTTAGGAATCGGACCAGGATCCCGTCTAAACGCTGTAAGAGGAGAGGATCAGCAGCATTGATTCCCTGCCTCTCAGGTAGGGTGACCAGACAGCAAGTGTGAAAAATCGGGAAGGGTGTGGGGGGTGTAATAGGCACCTATATAAAACAAAGCCCCCAATAGCAGGACTGTCTCTATAAAATCGGGACGTCTGGTCACCCTACTCTCAGGCAGCGGGTGCCCCCGTGCCCAACCCCGAACCGAGCCCCACGCCCACCCCTTCCGAGTGCGCTCCGCGCCCCAGCGGAGACACAACCGTGTAAACAGAAAACGCCACTCCAGTTCCTCCCCGGCGCAAAACCCGGACCCGGGTCCAGACAGACCCCTCTGCAGCAGGGGCAGATGCGCGAGGGGGGCCAGGCTCTGAGGACACAGACGCCAAGGTAGCAGGGCTGGGATGGCGGAGGGGGGGGGGTGCAAAGCAGCCGCCCTCTTCCCCCCTTCTCCCTGCTGAACCCGGGGCAGGGTGGGTGGGTTTGGGGGTCTGTTTCTCCCAGTCAACCCGCAGGGAGACCTGGTAGCAGCAGCAGGTGGCGGCCGAGGGCGGGGGGCTGCCCCCCCCCACTCATTCCCCCCCACTACCCCCCAGTCCTCACCTTTCTGGCTCCTCGCTTAGCAAACTCCCTGGCCAGGTGGCGACCGATGCCTCTGCCCCCGCCGGTGATCAGCACGTTCTCCCCGGACAAGTCCCGGAGCCTGGCCGGCAGCAGAATGCACACGGCAGCTTTGACCACCAAATAGACCATCTGCACGGGGAAAAGCAGCAAAGCGCCCAGCCATTTCCAAACCATCCTCTTGATCCAGGCGGGGCAGGAAGACCCCACACCCCCAAAACTGTTTCAGCCCTTCACAAAACCAAAGCAAGAGAGTATGAAGGGCAACACGCCCTCTTCCTTCCCCCACCAATAGGGGGAACAGTCTTCAAGCCCCTTCCAAAACCTGGGGAGAGAAAACCTTGGCCGGGAAAGATCCTTCTCCCCCCCTCCCACCAGAAAAAAAAAACAACCGTGGGGGGTAGGAGTAAAATGGTGCAGAAGATAGTTGCTTCCCCTCTCTCGCTGCTCAGCTCCCTTTGGGATTGTCACATGCAGGTAAAATGTTTTTCTACTGGAGGAGGACAAAGAGTTTGTTTAAGTTAAAAAAAGAGAGAGAGATGGGGGGGGGGGGGGGTGGAAGAAAAAATAAACCCCACCAACCCCTACAGTTTAAAAGTGCAAAATTAAAATCCAGTTTCCAAATGGCAGGGTTTTATTTTTAAAAAAATAATAAAAAAAAATAAAGCAACCTAGGTCTCCACATTTCAGCCTGCAGTGCCTTCCAGACAGCCCATGTCTATTCTTAGACTCAGGAAATTGCTTAAGGCTTGCCAGGACTTTCTCTTTAAGAAAGGGTCTATTCAGTGTAAGGTGGTTGTCGGTTTCTTAAATATATATATATGTATAAGTATCTACAGGCACTTCTCTTCTGAGCCTGGTGCAAAAGGCAGAGCTGATTAATTCTCTCCCCCCCTTCTCCTGTTTCTTTCACTTGATCACAGCCCGGGTTCTTATTCATTTCTCCCCATTGCGCTCTCTGCCTATCACAGCTGCAGCGCCGGGGAGGTTTTATACCCCATTGAGCCTGATTGACAGTTAAAGTGTTGGGGAGATTTTACTACTGTTTCTGAGTGGCTGGCTTTGCTCTCCCCTCCCCCCAGAGCTATCTCTGAGCCACTGCACATAAACTCACACACACACTGAAACAGACACTCTCTGGGTTGCAAGCCTGCAAGCCAAGACTTGCTGCATGCCACGTTGGGCTTGTGGCTGTAATTGAAGAGCATTGTAACAGAGAGAGCCAGCTAACCTCCTCCTCCACGTTAATAAATTTCAGATAACATGCAGTGATCTTACTTGAGCCCAACAAAAGCAAGAGAAATTGGGGTTAAGGGTCAATTCAAGGGACTCATCTGGTCCTAAGAGTTTCAGCTTAATGTGGGGTAGAAAAACAGAAGATCCCCTGGCAAGGCTAGGAAGTTGGTAATGGGATAGATGCTTTCACCCCTTGGTTCCTGGGTCTGGATCCAGGCAGCACAGGCTGGTTAAGGACTGAAATCTGTTACCATTTGATGGTGGCTGTATGGAATTAATTTGGAAGATTTAATCCAGTTCCTAGTGGACCAAGTTCACAACACAGGAGTCAATGAGAACTGGTTTTAGAGTAGCAGCTGTGTTAGTCTGTAGCAGCAAAAAGAAGGAGGAGTACTTGTGGCATCTAAGAGACTAACATTTATTTGAGCATAAGCTTTTGTGGGCTAAAACAGAGCCAGGGAGACTGCTTCCCTCAAAGGGAGTCACTTTTGGTCACTTCATTTGCCTAAGGGGGAGTGGAGCTCCTTTGAAACTCTGCCCATTCATTTTCCCTTCACTTGTCCCAGGCTTTAGCCCAGGTACAGGGCAAGGTTACAACACATTTAGGTCACATCAATACGATAAAGCCATGTTGTAATTGGGTGAAGGGGCAAATGTGTTGTAATCAGGTCTCTTGACTTGGTTGTTTTGCATTGGTCAAGCAAGTGTTTGGTTGTTTTATATTCAGTTTCATGGTGTAAACGCTCTTGAGGAGGGTCTGTTTGCACATTCGCTAAGTATACACAGCTAATAATTGTGGTTACAGTTAGGAATGCTCATCTCATTCATAAACAACGAGGAGTCCGGCGGCACCTTAAAGACTAACAGATTTATTGCGGCATAAGCTTTTGTGGGTAAAAAAACCTCTTAGTGGGTTTTTTTTATGCCCAAATAAATCTGTTAATGTTTAAGGTGCCACCGGACTCCTCGTTGTTTTTGTGGATACAGACTGACACAGCTACTCCTCTGATACTTGCCATCTCATTCATGTGGAGCTAAAAACAAAGGACGCCGTCCCCCGCCCTGCTATTTTTATCAATGGTGTCTTTGATTCAACAACCTTGGAAAAAGCTGCTTTTTAAAACGACATTTTTATGATTGCATATTTTGTGTAAACCAGTGATGAAAAAGGTAAAAGTAAAGGCTTTACCAAATTAAGTCCACAAACGAATTCATATGGAGTTCATCTTTCTTTATCTGTTATACTGGGAAGCCATCTAGTGGTCAAAAAGAAAATGGAAATGACTGGTCTGGAGCAGTGAATTTTGAACTGTTTTCAGATTGACATTTATTAAGGGAACAAACACTGTCGATTTGAATTACTTTTAAAATGGGCTGGTCTGAAAAAAAATCTGTACTTAAGTACTTAGGTTAGATTTTTCAAAAGCACTGAAATGATCTGAGCCTAAAAATCACTGGGGTTTATTTAGCCTCATCATCTTGGGCAGGTCTACACAGCATATTGGCGTAAGCCACCCAGCCAGGGTCGATGCCCTCAGGGAGGAGATGGGTTTCAAAGCCCAAGCTCCAGCTATAACTTCAAAGCAGGGGCTACACAGCTATTTTTAGAGACTAGCGCTAGCCTTGCTAGGCCCGGGTCTGTCAATCTGGACTGGGAAGCTTGTTCCCGTCGGCTATGTAGACATACCCTCTTGCGCTTTTGACAATGTTCCCTTCACATAAAAGTGGACTTATGCCACTGGGAACTTGGTGCTCACATAAGACCACCCGTATTTAAGTGCTTAAATGTGGATTTAATATCTAATTTGAGGCACCCACATTTGAAAATGTTGGCTATGTGACTTGCTCAAGATCATAAAGCCTGGACTGTGAGGGCCAGAACCCAGTGGTCCTGAATCTCAGCCCCATCTTGGTCCATTAAACCACAAGGGCCCTCAGAAAGTATGTAGAATTTAAAGAGAAACCTTCATCACAATCCTAATCCTTAAATGCCAGATTACCTCACATGAAGCAGGCCATCTGACTGCCATCATACGGCACAATACCCTCAGGAGAGGTTATTTGGGAGAGATGAAAATCTAAACTTTCTAACTGCGGGAAAGGACACTCTAGATTTTAAAAATGAGATGGCTGCCCTAACCTAAGAGCGTATGAAACGAGTCGCAGTTCAGAGAGCTTCTTTTGCCACTTGGCAGCATTTAGCACCTCCGTGTTATTACAGTGATATTTTTAGAAAGTGAGCGGTTGGAGGCCACCTGGTATTGCAATTTTCGTCTCCATCCGACAATTCTGGAGGGGAAAAAGAAATTACACAGAGGGCCTAGTGTCTGGTTTGAACAAGGAGGACTCAGTCTCTGGGCTGGTAACAAAAGTAGCCACCTCCTGGTGCGGAAGTAAGGGGCAGTGGTAAAAACGAAGGGAGAATAAATGACAGTTTATTCAAGGGAGGAGGAGTTTTTATGTAATTTATTATATTTATATACAATTCGCTCTGTATATTGATCTAGATACAGAGGTGTGTGTTTAAAAAAGTTTTTAAAAAAAAGATGAAAACATTTGCTGACATTACTCATGCATTTGAGTCAAAGGGCTAAATTCAGCTGTGCTTTACAGCACATGCCCTGGATGTCAATGGAACTTCTCTAGTGGATACCTCACATATGTGTCTACGGTTTGAGTATGCTAGGGAACACTGGAAGAATAGTCAAGTATTATTTTATTATTTGCTTTTTTACTCTGTTAAAATTAAGCCCAACATTTAGATTTGGAGTAAAATCAACCAACCAACCAAACACTAACTCCCAAAAGCCAGCAAACGGTTTTAGATATTTAAACAGAAGTGTTTTCGTAATTTCTTTTTCAAGGTCAATGAAAATATGGATTATGTTTAGTATGGGTTTAAGCTTCCCCGGCCGCATTTGCAACACAAACGGCTTTGTGCAAGGGCAGAAAGTGAGGCAGGCAGATTGATAATAAAAATGAAGTGACTAGTCTGTTTTCTCCAGAATGAATGTCGTGCAAAAAGTAAAACAATAAAGAAGTGAGGCGAGGCTATTAGATGGTAAAATTCTTTCCACTTTAAAAATCTAGAGTGTTATAGAAAATTTTAAATATATTCTTATCCTGACAGCATCTTTTAAAATACCATTCTACACCGAAAGACGATGAAAAGTGGTAGTCTGGAATTTCAGGTTATTGTCAGTGAATGCACAACACATTTTACGAGAGACTTTTTTTTTTAATCCCCTTGCAGAAATCAAACTGGGTTCAAACGGTCAAGCTGAGCTGTTTCTTTCTGGACCATCATCATCAGCAATAAACATTCTGCAGGCTAAATTATCCCCCCTCAGTTATACCAGTTCATCCAAATTGCTTTCAGCAAGTGTACACAGGTATAAATGATTGGAACACAGTACACAATTCTGTGGTCGATACTTAGGGCTTGTCTTTACATCTGAGTTAACATGAGTTAGGGGCAAAACACTAGTTATAACTGGAGTCCTGTCCACACACAAAAACCCTTAAGTGGGGTAATGCTTTCAACTCACTGTCAGGGGGCATAGGCAACTCAAATTAGCACAGCTGATCAGCTGCTAATATAACTCTGCCGCATTATTTTGCAGCATGACTGCTCTCACTCAAGTTAGTCTGGCTCTAGAGGACTTAATAGGAGTGTAGATAACATAAATTAACTGCAGTCAACTTGTGGAACTCCTTGCCTGAGGAGGTTGTGAAGGCTAGGACTATAACAGGGTTTAAAAGAAAGCTGGATAAATTCATGGAGGTTAAGTCCATTAATGGCTATTAGCCAGGATGGGTAAGGAATGGTGTCCCTAGCCTCTGTTTGTCAGAGGATGGAGATGGATGGCAGGAGAGAGATCACTTGATCATTGCCTGTTAGGTCCACTCCCTCTGGCGCACCCGGCATTGGTCACTGTCGGTAGACAGGATACTGGGCTGGATGGACCTTTGGTCTGACCCAGTACGGCCATTCTTATGTTATGTTCAGTGAAAACATTAACAGAATCCAGCTCCTTCACAGTTGTGTAGGCTTTTAGAAATAAAAAGCAGTTAAAACTTGTTGGTCACTAGAGTAGATGTGTCTCTGAATACAAGCCACTCGAGTAACAAGGTGCCATTTTTCATAGTACAACTGCACTTTAAACAGGCTCAGGAAGTATGTTCAACATGCGCACTAAGTCCTGATCCTGTAGTGACATAGATGTGGGTGGAACCTGCACCTGTATATAGCCCTTTTGTTTTCAATGGGCCCCAAGACAGGCATAGTGGTCTGCCTTTGCACACATAGTCGCAAAATGTCACAAACTTTCTCAAAGAAAAGGAGGGGGAAACGGAGAAGCGTGATCAGAAGAGGGCGAGCTTTTCTGCCTTTTCAGTTTGCTACTTTTGAGAGCTTTGCTTTAGAAGCGTTCTTTAAAAACAACTATACATTGTCAAATAATATGCTGTCAGCAGAGCTGAAAAAACCCTTTGGACACAGACCAGAGCTGTTACAAAATGGAAAATTTTTATGACAAGTAGCACTAGCTTTTTACATCATGCAGGGTGCCCTACTATGGGCACTCCAGGTCACTGATTAAAATTAAACCTCTTTAGAAAAAGGAAAGCTCTTGCCAAGTTGAGCTGTTTTCTGTTCCGTGAAGTACTGCTGTCACAACTGGATAAATCAAGAACTGATTAAAATGACCTTTCTGTGTTTCTTAATTTTGTTTCCCCTTGAGTTCACATTTTCCCTTTGAAACATGTGTCAGTGGCACTATGATCTCACAGTGTCCTTCTGTGTAACTATCAAGGGCCTGATTCCATTTTCACGTAACTCAATGGCAAAACTCCTATTGACTTCAGTTAGGAACAAGATTGGGCCTTTAATTCTCTAGCTTTAGCACAGGGGTGGCCAACCTGAGCCTGAAAAGGAGCCAGAATTTACCAATGTACATTGCCAAAGAGCCACAATAATACATCAGCAGCCCCCCATCAGCTCCGCCCCTCCCACTCCCTGGCAGCCTTGCCAGTCAGTGCCTCTCCCTCCCTCCCCGCACCTCCCGATCAGCTGTTTCGTGGCATGCAGGAGGCTCTGGGAAGGGGGAGAGGGGAGGATCAAGGGCACGGCAGGCTCAGGGGAGGGTGCTGGAAGGGGTGGAGTGGGGGCAGGGCCTGTGGCCAAGCCAGGGGTTGAGCAGTGAGCACCCCCCGGCACATTGGAAAGTTGGCGCCTGTAGCTCCAGCCCCGGAGTTAGTGCCTATACAAGGAGCCGCATGTGGCTCCGGACCCACATGTTGGCCACCCCTGCTCTAGCAGAAGCTAGTCTAATGTCCAGCCTTGTGCAAATTTCTGTGTTTGGGATTGGGAGACACATAGGACCTGCTCAAAGTCTCACAGTGAGTGGTATAGACAAAAGTGGAACGCAGGAGTTATTGCCTGGCTCTAAGTACCAGACAACACCCCTTCTTCAAATTCAAAGTCTATATAACAGAGTAACACATTCATCTGGAATACCAGGCACGGTGTTTTCAGACTAATAAAGTTATCTTTACAGCTTCTATTACTCAGGACAGGACCTTCCATTTCATTCAGTCATCGATTAATTTTATCCTACTTTAAATATTATCAAAGCCGGAGAAACCAAATTATTCATACTAAAAATAACTCCCAACCTTTATTTTGTTCAGTTGAAAGAGGATTGTTATTGGTCAGTCATTGTCTATTGAAAATTACAATTTAATTAAGAAGGGGCCAAAATTCTGAATGAGAAAAAAGAAAAAGAAAGGTCCCATCATAATATAAGACAAATACACTAAAGTTGTCTTAGCCACACATTTGTAATGACACGAGGGGCCTGCCTTTCAATGTGGCCTCACCTCAGCCTCCATCGGCGAAGGCGTAACTTTGCGCATGAAAATATCTGTGTAGACGCTGTGACAGTCTGTACCCCTATGTTCACCCCTTGTGAGGTATCATTTGAAACTCATAATTTGCTGATCATTATTGTGTTAGTAAAAGATGTGTGGCAATGTTGTATGTAAAGTTGTAAGATTCTACTGTAGGCTGCTACTAAGACATATTCTAAATCTGGAGATCAGTCATAAACTGGTTCTCCAGAGACAAAAGGCTAGCCAGTGCCTCAGCTAGGTGACAACAAGATGAAATGGGCCATAATATGGTTAAATGGCCATTCTTTGGCAGGAAAGAGAGTGTAGGTGAAAAATCTACTTTCGGCTTGGGGTTCCCATCCACACAGACTTCCTGTCTCCTGAATAGTAGCTGGAGATGACCTACAAAAAGAGAAGGAACTATAAGAAAAGAGAAGAGATTTCCTAAATCATCTCTCCCTTCATCTCCACTCATGGCCTCAAGTTAATAAACTTGTTTTACTGTTTTATCTAAACCAGCGTGTTTGGATTGAAGTGTTTGGGGAAACTCCATTTGAGATAACAGGATCTGGGCATATCATTTTCTATTAATTAAATGTTGGTCTTTATATGAGTGTGTGTTGTCCAGGAGAGGGCTGGGCAGTACAAGGCGTACATTTCTGGGAGAAAGTCTGGGATTGGGAGTTTGCTGGTGTTGCTTTGCAGTGTAACACATGAGTGGCTGCCCACAGCACTCAAACTGTATATCTGGGAGTAACTTACATGCAGGAGGCTGTGAAAGAACAGACCAGGAGTGGTTGCTCTCACAGCAAAGCCATGCAAAAGGCACCCCAGGTTGGAGAATTGAGGGGACACAGCTGTTCATCAGTCCAGATTATACCTTGGGTAACATCACAGATGCATTTTGTGTACTATTAATTGCATGGGGATGATAGGTTTTGCACAGTAAGGGCTGGATCCAAAGCGTATTGAAGTCACTGGAAAGACTCCCATTGACTTTACTGAGCCTCTAAAGTTCTTTCACCCGTGTGTATGATTCGAACGATTGACGATCACCCTGTCATGTAGTAGAAAAAGCATGTTGAATGCATATAAATGGAAACCACGTTTTGAAAAATGGATTCGATAAGCAAACTACCACGTGGCATACAGGTTGCAGCCATTTGGAGAATATCATCATCTTTTATTTCATCCAAAATGATGGGAATAGAATTCTCACCTACAGCTCTTCTTGGAGAGTTCCCGTTGCTGTGATAACCCTGACAAATCTGTGTCTGTTTACAGACAGCAAAAGCAAGAACAAGGTTCAATGTGCAAAGACCTTAATACATGCAATTAGCAAACCTCTCATGCCTAGGACTGATTAGTAAGAGCCTATACGAAATCAACAACGCTAAGCAAACCTGTGTCAGTGTGCTGTGTCACAGTGCTATCCCTCTTTTCTGTTAGCTTCCTCCGTGATAGTGAGCGGGCAGGCAAAGCAGAGGACAGTGAGTTCACATTCAAGTGCACAGGAACCAAACAAAGCTGGCAGCCACATTCTGGTCTCTTTTACAGTGGTGTAACTCTGAATGATATTGATTTTAATGGACTTACTCCAGATTTGCACCAGTAAAACGAAGATTGGAATCTAGTCCTGTATTTGATTGAATGCCTAATTCCTGACACCATCCCTTTAAGAAACACCAGGCAGTATTAGGGCAGGAGGTGGAAGCCAATACTTTCTTCTTTTGGAAAGGCCATCAACATTTCAGAAAGCAATAGTTTGCTTTGTTCTGTGACCCTGAAAATAAATCCTATTAAACACCGTAATATGGATTTGACAAATGGAACATACATAGGCTAATTCCTTTAATGATCATTTGGCACCAGAAGTTTGCAGACTAATATAAGAAAAAGAAAAAAAAGCAAGACAAAAATCCCTTTCCTAAGCCCTTTCTAACAATGTGCTTCTTTCAGAGGGTTCATAACATGCAAGTGTTCTTGGTTTGCTTGTGATTCGGGGCTAGCAGTGAACTAGTTTTCCCTCCTCTCCACACACCTCCCCATCCAAAGATCCTATAAAGCAGTGGTTTTCAACCTTTTTTTTTGGGACCCAGTTGAAGAAAATTGTTGATGCCCGCGACTCAACGGAGCTGGGGATGAGGGGTTTGGGGTGTGGGAGGGGCCCAGGGCTGGGGCAGAGGGTTGGGGTGAGGGCTGCGTGGTGGGGCCAGGAATGAGGGGTTCAGGGTGGGGGGGGTTCTGGGCTGGGGCAGGGGGTTGGGGTGTAGGAGGGGATCATGACTCTGGGCTGGGGATGAGAGGTTTGGGGTGCAGGAGGGGCTCCAGGTTTGGGGGGACTCAGGGCTGGGGCAGAGGATTGAGGCACAGGGTTGGGGCGTGGCCTTACCTCCGGCAGCTCCCAGTCAGTGGCGCAGCTGGGGTGCAGAGGCAGGCTTAGTGCCTGTCCTGGCATTGCAGACCGCACTGCACCTGACGTGGCCAGCAGCAGGTCTGGCTCCTAGGCGGAGGCGCACAAGTGGCTCTCGGTCGCAGGCACCGCCCACCTTCCCTCTCCAGCTCCCATTGGCCGGTTTTAAATTAAATTAAAACAGAGCAGTGGATCTGATCCCAGAAGAGAGACCCACCAAATTTGAACCCTCTGATCATGGGAATATGATCAGTGGGAGGCCTGCCCGTTACGGTCAATCAAAAAGAATAGCTTGGAGCTAAGGAACCAATTAGTAGACAGAGGAAAAAATCCTTGGGAAATAGGAGTTAGGGGGAGAGTTGGTAGGAACCCAGAATTTGTTCTTCAGAAAATTCCAACCATTTGAATACAATTTTGTTGCAAACTGGAATGAAAACTAGAAATTTTGAAATTTCCCAAGGAAAGGAAGTTCTGGAAGAAAAAAAGGAAAAGGAAAAAAAAGAAAAGGAATTCTGAAAAAACAAAAACAAAAAAACCAACCCCTGATTTTGGAAAAACTGAATTTGTTTGGTTTTATTTGTTTTGTTTTTAAATAGATCTGCCAGTTGCCCCAACTCCTGGGGACTCTTCGTGCTGCCTGGGAAATCCTCCTCCATGGAGTGGGAAGCCTAGAAGCCCTGAGAGCCCCAGGTTCTAGGGCATCCAGGCTCTTGGCTCCATGGCAGGAAGTCTGGAAGCCCTGGGGACCTCAACCCCAGGATGTTCACATGGTTGGGCTGCCCCAGAGCTATGAACTCTGGACTCCCCACCTCAGGGCATGTCTGGGTAACATTTTGGTTTTGATGAATCATCATTTTCAGCAAAAATCTGTTTTGTTAGAAAATTCTGGACCAGTTCTAGTTAGGAGTTGGGGGCTGTTAGGAAAGGGGAACTTCTGAAACTTTTCAGAACAAGACACTTCACATTTTTACGCTTAGTAGAATAGAGTAGATTTGCTCTTAAAACTTGCTGACGTGCAGCCATTCTGTCTTTATCACACTGAACAGCTACAGCATTGATTATTTTCATGCTAGAAGACATGAAGGTGGACTTTGCAGCTGCATGCAACGTGGGGCAAACTCGCTGGTCAGCCAGAAACTAGATTAGCTGTAGCTAGTAGCTGATTTACAGCAGGCGCTGCCCTTCTGAAATTAACCTCGGTGCTGTTTATTTACACTAATATGCATAATTTGGGCTATCGCAGTTCCCGCTAAATAAACAGGCATAAGTGCCAATTTGTCAGGGGAGAGAAAGATCAGTAATGGCAACAGAATGCCCCGCAGCGCCAAACTTTCCCATGTGATTGACCAGCAAGCAGAGCTGAACAAACAGCATCACTTGCGCAAGTTGAAAGAGGCTCTTTCATAATTCCTTGCTGGGTGATATATTTTAGCAGCACGCAGCCTAAAGCAATGAACTGATCCCAGGCATTTCCAAGGAAAATCTTAGGCTTACATTTTTAAGGGTTGTTGGCATGTTTCTTTCTTTCTGTCTGACCATTTACCTAGTGTCTCTGAAACCACAAGGGGATTCTTGTCTTACTAGTGCCCAATTAAATGGCAATTATCAAGGAAGCAGTCAGAATGACAGAATGGATGATGGGCCACAATCTGCTTGAAATTATACCAGTGTAAATGTAAAGTAACAATTGAATTAATCTGAATTTGATTACTAGAGTTTCGATACTACTTACTATGCCAGAGAGCAATTTAAATGGGTCAAGTGTGCCAAAAAGTATAGGTGCCAATATTACAACATGTTCCAGACGGGTGCAGGGGGCTGCCTGCTTGGAACAAATCCCCTATCATAATTAGTATAGAAATAATAAGAGAGTCAAATTCTGCTCTTGGATTTACTTGATAGAACTCCCAGACAGAGTGGTAGAACCTGACATAGTGTACTAATAAGTCTAAAACCACGTACATGTCTATGAAAGAAAGGAAAAGTGTGATTTTTACCTTATTATTCAACATATTATTTTTCTTTGTTTGAGAAACTTGCTGTTTCAGGGGCCTGTGAAGGAACGCAGTGTACGTGCCGAGTACAGAAAAGTGAAGGCCCAATTCTGCAACTATTTGGCAAAAGAATGCTAATATTCATATAGTGCATTTATCTGAGGACAAACTGAAAACAGTTCACAGAAAAGTGACCATATCCTCAATACCACTTCACATGTGGGAAAACTGTAGAGGTTAATATCTACAATTTCAGAAGTATCCACCAATTTTTGGGTGCCAAACCTTATACTTGGGCTTGATTTCTAGGGGTGCTGAATTCCCAAAATTCAATTGAAGTCACTAGGAGCTACAGGCGCTCAGTACCTTGGAATATCAGGCTCTTGGTATCTTAAGCTAGGCACTGAAAAAAAATGATGAAACCCAAATTCAAGGGTCTTGTTGTACAGCTTCTACAATGGTACAGCTACAGAGCTGTTGCTATAGTCTAAATGCTTTCAACATCGATAGAAGAGAAAGGGGTGCTTCTGCCAATGTAGGTAGTCCACCTCTCAGAAGCTGTAGCTAGGATGACAGAAGAATTCTTCTAGTTGTGTCTATACCTGGGATTAGGTCAACCTAACTGTGGGGCTCAAGACGTGAAATTGTTCACAGCTCTGAGCGATGTAGGAAAGTCAACCTAAGTTTTAGGTGCAGACCAGGCTTGAGTTGTTGATGTGGACCTTAAGTGACTTGCCAACACCTACACAGTAAGTCAGTGGCAAAGTCTGGAATATAACCCACTACTCCCATTCCTCCATGAACCATTGGATCATCACACCACTCAGTGGCACTGGTCTCATCAAAGTTAATATCACATGAGGAAGGTTCACTAGTTTGGGGAACGTGTCTGCCTATCAGTTTATCAATTCCATTTTTTGATTTGGGAATGCCTGTTGTATGTTCAACATCTGTTTTGAATGGGATCTTTAGAAGGCCTTTGAGCATTCATTCTGTAACTGGAACTTCACACCTAGGACAGAAGCTTTGTCTGGGAACCTGGCACAGAACAATCAAGGCCCATCAACATGGAATGATTTTTTCCCCAGTGGAACAATGGTCTTAACAGTATTTTAAAAAGAAAACAAAAAACAAACGACTTTTCAAGCTATTAAAGCTGAGGCCCCAGAAATATGTTTTGTTAAGAAACACACCTAAAGGAGGAAATAATAAATACAAAGGTACCTGGTTCTACATTCCTTACCTTTCTCCAGGAACATCAAATAAGAGAGGAGTAGCAATCATTACTGCCAAACATATACCTTTCCAATTAAAGGATAAATATATAGATAATGAAGGCAAAGATCTACTTGTTAGAAGTACAGTTGGTGGTAAAATGCTAAAGTTAGTAAGTATTTATGCCTCTAATCAAGGTCAGATGCATTTTTCAGAACAGTCTTTCAAATCTTAGAGGTTCTGGTGGAGTTATTATTGGAGATTATTATAATTGTATTTAAAACCCCATGTTACATAGGTCAGACAGCAGTATAATAAAGGATAGAAAAATCAGGCACAGAACTAATCTCACTAATGAATAAACATGATTTGATTGACTCCGGGAGGTGTCTGAATCTAAAGGAAAGAGTCTACTTTTTTTCAATGCCACACAGAATATATATAAGAACTGATATAATGCTTATCTCTTGCTTAACACAGCAACATCAGCACAGCAAGGCTACATCTGGTCAGATCTTGTACCAGTTTGGGAAGATACACTTAAAATGAGGTGGAGATTAAACACGCCACTTCTATGTGAAGAGAAAAGAATTCAAGATATTAGAGAAGAAATTAAGCAATAGTTTAAAGAAAACAATGCTGACTAGATTAAAACGAGGTGGGGGGGGATTCCTATGTTAGTAGAAATGCAAACATTACTTAGTAGGGTTGAAAAACTTAAAATCAGAAAAAAAATCACAGAAAATATATAAAAAATAGAGGCCAGAAGCAAGTTAGATTTGTTACAAACTGAAAAAGCTGACCAGGCAATCAGAGACACAAGACAAGTCCATTATGAAAAGGGTAACGAAAGTGACAAATTACTAACTAATAGACTGAAAAATAATACAAAAGAAAGTACAATTATTCCTCCAGCCTGGAAAGCCCCAAAGGACATGACAAGGGGTTCAAAAAGGTAGACAGGAGGCTTTTGCATACCACTGTAAGAGACCTTACTCCCTAGAGTCAGTTGACCATAAATTGATAAAGGAATATTTAGCTAAAAGCTAACATATTCAGACTAGAACACCCAAAGCTAGAAGCCCAGGAGGAAGATATTAAGGAGAGCCCTAGAAGTTATTAAGTCCCTTAAAAATGGTAAATCCACTGGCCCTGATGGACTTCCTCCAGAATTCTATGAATTTTTTAGGGCACAGCTAACATAACAATTAACAAAGCTCTTCAATGAAATAACAGAAAGATCTCAGACACTTGGAGAGAAGAACAAGTTGTAGTTATCCCAAAATCTGGTCAAGGACTCGTCCAACAGTGTATTTTACAGGTTCATCTCCTTATTACATCAAGATGCAAAAATTTATGCTTCCATCCTAGCAAATAGATTGTTAATATATCTAGGTACTTTTGTCAAAGACCAGATGGAGTTTGTATTAAATAGGCAGCTATCATTTAGCGTCCACAGAGTTTGAGACCTGATCTTCACAGGCTTTACCAGTGAGCTCAATCTAGTTTTATGAACAGATGCAGAAAAAGCTTTTGACAGAGGAAAATGGCAGTTCTTAAAGTTACATTTGGTTTAGGCCCTAAATTTCACCGTTGGATTTCCGTTTTGTACTCCAGTCCATATGCTATTATTAGAGTAAATGGATCTCGATCAGAAAAATTCACCCTTTTCAGAGATCCACACAAAGGATGCCTTTTATCACCTCTTCTTTTTGCCATGGTAATGGAGTCATTCGCCCAATCAACCAGATATAACCTAATATAAAGGGAATTACATCAGGAAACAGGGAACACATGCAGAATCCGTGCAGTCTGAGGGCAATATGAAAGGAATCAGTGGTCTCAGGCCAGCTTTTGGGGGGGGGGGGGGGGGGGAAGGCCTGAAGGCTCCCTCGTGGCAACATTTGGAATTTTTTTTTTGGTCAGCTACAGAAACAGCAAAATGGGCAGAGAATGAGGATACTTCTCTAAACTTATCCTCGTAAAAAATATTGTTATAGAAACACAACAAGGTAGCCATTCCAGCCAACAGCCTGCCAAAGTAATGAACTCTCTCTTAGCAGAAATGATGAACCTTGGTGCAAGTCACCAGGAAACCAAGACTCGAAGAAGTTCTTTTATGAAAGGTAAAACAAAATCTTACCAAACCCAATTCCCCCCATAAAATCAATAAGACCAACCCCCAAGGCAATCAAATCCCCTGTCAATCAAATCAGATTTCCCCAGATTAGTCAGCTGAATTCCCCTTCTCAAGATTTCTTTCCATGTCTCTCTTCACAACAGCTGCTCAGTTCTCCTTACCCCAGTGTTGGGCCAGGCTGCTCTTCACAACTGCTACTGGATGGTTGGCTTCCTGACAGCTGTGTGTTCCCCACTGTTGCTGTCATGGCCCCCCTCCTCAATCTCTGTTCTAAGGGCACAGCTACGTCACTGCCAGGCCCTCACATGAGGACAGTTTCTGGGACACGCACAACATTCTGGGTGTGCTTCACTGGTGCTGGAGGTGCCACCAGCTTCCAAGATATAGGGAGACAGCCGGGCAAAAATAAATTCCAAATGGTGTGTGTCAGTGTAAAGAGGCAGCCCTCTCTTTTAATAAGAATTCTGTGGCTACAACCAGTGCATAACTGGGACCAGAGCGTCTCTGGGATATTTTCCAGCGTCTTTGTGGCTGTGTGAGCCTGTCCCAGAGTCTAAGAAACTGGAATTGTGTGGACAAACTGCCCCTGGGAAGAAGGAGCTGCAGCTAATGGGAAGTGGCACAGGAGAGAAACAGGAGAAGCTGCGAGGGTTTAGCATTGCATGGAAAGATCCAAACCCCAACATTGTGCAAACATCTCCAGGCCAGATTCTCTCTCTGTAATGAGACAATTACATCCTACTTCCTAAGCCTCTCGGATTTCCCAATATGCACATACTTTTTCTGGCATGTTTCACTTCGCCAAACCAGGCATACTTGTCTTCTATAGCCATGTTGCTTATTTGTAATTGCATGTACTAATTGTAATCAGCTCCCAAACCTTTAGTAATGCTGGTCTGATGTTAATTGTATTCTCTTGACTGGCCGGAGGTATTCACCGAGTAAATACCACGTCTGGCATCCTCTTCTCCCCTTGTGGCAAAACTCCTTCACCCCAACTTGAATGGCTGCTCCACACTACGTGCAGCCTGACAGGTTTCAGGGTCATGGGGTTTTAGACATTCTCAGTCAGGAAAATTGGGCCCATCATTTGGAGTGTATAAACAGCATTATATCCGAAGTTAGATGGAAGTTCTTAAGTTATCAAGAAACATAAAACTCCTGCAGAGGGACAGCTTATTTTCAAGAGAATCTTAAAAAGAAAAACAAATGTGTTTCCAGGGCAGGCAAGTGCCGTGAGGGGAAGTGGTCCATAGAATGGTCCTACATACATATAATTTTGAAGCAGTGAGTATATCCTCAGCCATGTCACCATTGCCTCTGCCCATGCTATCATGGCTACACTGCTATTTATACACCTCTACCCCAATATAACGCGACCCGATATAACACAAATTCGAATATAACGCGGTAAAGCAGTGCTCCAGAGGGGGAGGGAGGACTGCGCGCTCCGGTGGATCAAAGCGAGTTCGATATAATGCGGTTTCACCTATAACGTGGTAAGATTTTTTGGCTCCCGAAGACCGCGTTATATCGGGGTAGAGGTGTACTTGCATTGTCTCTCAGCGAGCTGCCACACGTATGTGAGCAGGGGAATCATACACCTAGCTCGTAGTATTAGTCTTACAGTGAAATGTCAGATTCTCTCTCTCCTGCCCTGGATTGCCCATCAGTCACTAGCAGCCCCTGTAATCCAATTCATTTACTCTCTTTCTCGCAGGTATTCCTAAAATACCTTTCACCATGGTTCTGGCGTGCTGGACGGTAATCTAAGGTAGTACTTCAGTACTGCTAACTCCAGCCATTCAAAATCATGAGTCTGGCCCCAAAAATCCAGAGATTTGGCTTAAAAACCATAAGTTAAAAAAATGACGTGTTTTATTTGCAGTCTGAGCTATCAGGGTGCTCTTGGTTTGTGCTTTCAAGCTTTCCTTCATTGCCATGAGTCCTAGAAATTTACTTTTTTCATGCAAGCTGAGATACTCCCCCAGGGGCTGGCGCTTTAAGGAAAATGCCAGATATCACGAGACTCACGATAAAATCTTAAGAGCTGGTCACACTGATATTGAGTATTCCCGAACAGGCTAGGTTATCTCATTCTCCCGAGTCCTATT
Organism: Trachemys scripta elegans; assembly: GCF_013100865.1. Taxonomy (NCBI): domain Eukaryota; kingdom Metazoa; phylum Chordata; order Testudines; family Emydidae; genus Trachemys; species Trachemys scripta. The sequence continues at coordinate 12,873,355 of NC_048316.1, forward strand.
TTTAACATCCCCTTCTCTTGTTTCCTGGCTTATGGTGCTTTTGTCCTTTCTTCTATTTTTCCTCAACCCAACTTCATTACTATGGACTGGTCATAAGGACTAGGGAGTTAAGGGGAAAGAAATCACTACCGTATATACTCATTCATAAGCCGATTTTTTGTAGTAAAAAAGGGAAGCATCAGAGAAGGGGGTCGGCTTATGAACGGGTATAGAGAGGGAGCAAGGAGAGGCAGCGCATCCAGCAGACACAGAAGGGAAGAGGCGGGGCCAGAGTCTCTCCGCTTCTGGCCACGCTGCTCTCCCCACAGCCTCCAAAGCAGCTGCAGCTCCGGGGCTGGCTGGCTGCAGACGTGCCGCTAGGCCCGGCCCCCCCAGAACCCCTTCAGAACCAGCGGCTTATCCTGATGGCCTGGGAGCCAAAGTTTGCTGACCCCTGAATTATAGGGTCGGCTTATGAACATTTTTACTTATCCATCTTCGGAGGGGGTCAGCTTATAAATGAACCGGCTTATAATCGAGTATATACGGTACTAAGAAAAGGCCTTAGAGAAGAATTGACTCCACGACAATAGGATCCCCTCTGGTATCCCATAGCTAAGGTTCTGCTGCTCAGAAAGTTCTGGCTCCTGGGCCTGCCTTGTGGTGATGTTACTGTCCAGCATAGTTATCTTGTAGGGTCATACTTGGACAGAGAGTTTTTGAGATAGTCAGGATCTGTTGTGGTAAGGGTCTGGTGCATTATGATGAAAGGTTTCAATTCAATTCGGAAAGAAACATGTAGCCAGCAGAGTGTGTGGGGGGTGCTGATGTAACATTCCTGCAGGCTTCGGTTACTCAATGAGCATGCTACTGTGTTTTAAGCAATTTGCAGCTTGCTGGTGATGTTTATTTTTGTACCCAGACAGAGGAGGTGTAATTAGGCACAGTAGAATTCAATTTTTTTTTTAAATAATGTTGATGGAAAATATCAGCGTTTATTTTTAAACAATTTTTAAAATCTTTATCCATTTAAATTTTCGCAGTTGCAGGAAATCATGGGAGGGTCAGATAATTATTTAAGGACAGTAGAGTCCAAAAGTTAAAGCTTTATAACTGTTAAAATACGAATTGTCAACATCGCATATCAAAGTATACTAAGCAAATATCCTTACATCAAAGGGGGTGGACGGCGAAATCAGCATTCACTGACATTTACCGATAAACATCCTTCAAGGGCTAGTTGAGGTCTAACCTGAAGACAATGAATGCATAGAACAGAGTAGCCAAGTCCCTATCCGAGAGGAAGAGTAGTAGTTTCCTGGGCAGTAGAAGCTGGTAAAATGTGCTCTCCTTGGATGCAAGCTGCATGTTCAGGAGTAGTGAGGAAACCAGCACAACCTTGAGGCTACCATGATGAGTGGTATTTGCCTGGCCTCAGCTGAGGATGAAGTCAGTGTTTTGGCAAATTTCTCAGAATCTTCACCTTTTCGTGTTCTCTGTATGTATATATATCTTCTTACTATATGTTCCATTCTATGCATCTGATGAAGTGGGCTGTAGCCCACGAAAGCTTATGCTCAAAGAAATTTGTTAGTCTCTAAGGGTACGTCGACACTACCCGCCGGATCGGCGGGTAGCGATCGATCTATCGGGGATCGATTTATCGCGTGTAGTGTAGACACGATAAATCGATCTCCGATCGCTCTACTGCTGAACTCCAGCTCGGCGAGAGGTGGAAGCAAAGTCGACGGGGGAGCCGCGGCCGTCGATCCCGCGCCGCGAGGATGCGAAGTAAGTAATTTTAATTCGATCTAAGATACATCGACTTCAGCTATGCTATTTTCATAGCTGAAGTTGTGTATCTTAGATTGATCCCCTTCCCCCCCCGCCCTTTCCCCAGTGTAGACCAGGCCTCAGGTGCCACAAGTACTCCTGTTCCTCCCTTCCTAAGAGCATCAATTCTGTCTTCCCTGGATTAAGTCTGAGCCAATGGCTGTTTATCCATTTCATTATTTCCTGTAGGCTCCGAGACATCTTAGTAATGACAAAGGGCTGCTTTGGTGGAGAAGGAAGCCGGACAGAATGTGGTCAGAATACTGCTGCATTTTCCCGCGTTTCAGAGTAGCAGCCGTGTTAGTCTGTATCCGCAAAAAGAACAGGAGTACTTGTGGCACCTTAGAGACTAACAAATTTATTAGAGCATAAGCTTTCGTGGACTACAGCCCACTTTATCAGATGCATTTTCCCGCGGTTATCATGACTGTGTGGTCTGCTTGGTGGGAGCCAGCAGAGTTCTGTCTTCCTGGTGCTGCTGGCTTCTTTATGTAGGTCAGCAGCCTTTCATCACTGGCCATATCAAAGGCTATTGACTGCGTAAGGAGTGCTGTCATTAAGCACTAAAAGGCACGGAGATTTGGCCTCTCCCAAAGACCATAAACAGTTCATCCTTCTAATCCCGAAGCCTGTCTTTGAGCAATATTCTGGCCTGAAATCTGAGTGTAAAAGGGCCATATTTCCAAACACAGCTTTATCCCAGCTCGGTTGTGAGACTGACATGAACCATCTCATTTTAAAGCTATAAATTATAAAGCAGCCACAGTCATCTGTAGCAATCCTACACAGCTGTGAATAATCAACTCCCTTTCCCTAGCTATAGCGCTCTATGTGCAGCATAGAACAACGTAGGAAATTCTACTCAGCCTTTGTAAAATGGGGCAATTCGGGCTCACTCATTGTAAACAGTCAAAGGTTTTGGAGAAACTGGGTATCTGCACTGAGATTAGTATCTTGAGGCTCATGATGGGTGGAAAACCACCGCTGCCTGCTGCGTGGAACAATCCTTTTGTACCATAGCACACCAGTGCTGGCTGCCTCTGGAAAATCATTACATCTCAAAGTTCTGATCCTTAATTCCACTCAGACAGCACCATCAAAAACATTTATTTTCCAGAAGGCTATGAAAGTGTGTCACTACATTGTCAGAAAAAGTGGCCCAGTGGCTGTGTCTGCTGGGTAAGTGGGCCTTGTCCAGTTCCATTCCTGTTAAATACAGAGTGAAGGAACCGGTGACTGGGGTCTCTCCACTTCTTATGCTCTTGGGAGGGGGAGCTTGAGAAAGGCCTGCATGGCCTCCCGAGGATACATCTAGAGAAAAAAGAATTCTGAACTCCTGTGCAGGGGCACCAGCATACTATGAGTGGGGTCCACATGCAGAGGATCTTGAAGAAGAATGTGATAAGTTATCATTATTTGATCTATCCACTGGATTAAAAATTATGTTCAGTTATCAGAACTTATTATAATATAATAGATGACAGTTTTCTAACTTAAAAAGTGTTGCAGCCAACATGGGGGAATGCTACATTAGACCTCATCTTGATAGACAAAGAGGAAGTGATCACAGAACTAAAAATTAAGGGTAGCTTAGATACAAGGGATCATGACGTCATCACATTTATAACGTGCAAACAGAATAAGGTTCAAACCATGGGTGTCTTGGAGGGCTGGTATGGAGTGTATATAAGGGAGGTAAATGCTAAGCTGCTTCCTTTAAGGACACAGTGACTTGAACTTGAGCAACCAGAGAATCAGCAAGAACATTTAGCTTCCCTTGGTATTGACACCTCCTCATCAGTTATTGGGAGTGGACCACATCCACCCTGACTGAATTGGCCTTGTCATCACTGGTTCTCCACTTGCAAGGTATCTCCCTTCTCTTCATGTGTCAGTATATTTACGTTTGTATCTGTAATTTTCACTCCATGCATCTGAAGAAGTGGGGGTTTTACCCACGAAAGCTTATGCCCAAGTAAATCTGTTAGTCTTTAAGGTGCCACCGGACTCCTTGTTGTTTTTGTGGATACAGACTAACATGGCTACCCCTCTGATGCTTAGCTTCTGATGAGGGTGAAGCCACTGAAGCCACTCTACCCTTGTTTAATTCAGACATGGGGTTACTATTTGTCTCCAATGACCGGGGATGTCCCTGTGTTCAGCACCTGTCCCAGTTTTACAGAGTTTGTGTTTACTAGTTTTGTTTTGTTTTTTAACTCCCGCAGACTAGCTCCTTGCAGGAAAAATGGGTCAGCCAAGCCACTGAAATTGAGAACAGATCGGTTGAGCATATACACAATATTTTCCAGCAACTAAATTGCTAGTATTAGTGAGACAGAAGATGCATTTTATTATTTTTCTGTTCTTTCCTCCTCCCAATTGGTCTGTGTTTTGTTTTGCTTAAATGAGAAATAGGATTGGACTTTAGCAGCCCAAGATCCATCAATTAAAAGTGCCTTTTTCTGTTTCCCACACAAGGCATTTAATACCCTCTAATATACAGTCAAAGCAAGGGATTTTCATTTTACAAGCCTCCGCACAAAGAAAGAGGGCAGAAAGGAAGTTGTTACAAAGAAGTTTTCAGTGTAAAATTGAAATAAAAGGAAAAAAGTTATACACATATTAAAACATTTCTATGTGGAACAGGGCGAGCTCCATTCCTGCCTTCTACCACCACAGGGACGGCTCTGACTCCACTGGTTGTGTATCCACATTGTACCATTTATTTATGCTCCCTCCACCAATACCTTTACAGTCCTATGCAGCAATGCTGTTTACATGCATAGAGTATGTGTATACAGTGTCTCCTCTGCTTTCGGCCCCTCCCCAGGTCCTGAGGTCTCCCTTCTGTGAGACTGGGCTCAGCTAACCTTGTTCCTCTCCTCTCTAACTTCCTTCCGGTTCCCTTCTTACCCCTTTTGAGCTGGGGGGCTAATTGGTTCTTTAGCCAATTAGGTGGCTCCCTCACCAGATTGGATAATTAACTTCCATTGTTGTTTGCAGCATCAGGGTAGCCAGTGGGACCCAAGATGTTAGAAAGCTTTCCTCTTTCACCAACAGAAGTTGGTCCAATAAAAGATATTATCTCATCTGCCTTGTCTCTCTAGAGCAGTGTTTCCCAAACTTGGGCCGCCGCTTGTGTAGGGAAAGCCCCTGGAGGGCCGGGCTGGTTTGTTTACCTGCCATGTCCGCAGGTCCGGCCCATTGCGGCTCCCACTGGCCGCGGTTCGCTGCTCTGGGCCAATGGGAGCTGCTGGAAGCGGCGTGGGCCACGGGACTTACTGGCTGCCTCTTCCAGCAGCTCCCATTGGCCTGCAGAAGCGAACCGCGGCCAGTGGGAGCTGCGATCGGCCGGACCTGCGGACGCGGCAGGTAAACAAACCAGCCCGGCCCGCCAGGGGCTTTCCTACATGAGCGGCAGCCCAAGTTTGGGAAACACTGCTCTAGATCATTTACTTCAATTACCCCAATCAGCGTTTTCCAGGAGAACTAACTGGTGTCTGACACTCCCTCCAATCTGTCCTGCTATGATCAAAGCAAGCCAGGATTACTACACAAATCCTGAACAATTAACTCTTTAGTGCTATAACAGTAAAAGCAAAGGTGCTAGTACATTTTAACATATTCCAGCCTGATACACCCCTTCAACACCACATAATCAAACGATCTTGTTCCTGTCACCCCTGTCCTTTCTCTTTCTTTGTTTATGACCCAACCTGTTTCATGTTGAATTTATCCCACGCACCATCTATGGCAAGGCCCCGATCTTTACATTTTGTAAGAGCACCGAGCCAATTTTTGAGTGCGTGGAAAATTACTAACAATAAGCATGCTGCTATTTATCCCATTTCCCCTAAATATAGCAGAGCCTGGAGCAAGACATGAACTCTACGCAGCTTCTGAAAATTTGAGAGACACTAATTTCTGGTCTCGCTCACTGTAAACAGGCAAAGGTTTTGAAGGCCCTGGGTAGCTGCAGTGAGATTAGCATCATGATGGATGGAGTACCACCACTGAAGGACCCAAAGCTCTTCATAAGACACCTGCAGTTTGATGAGGTGCCAATGACGGATGATTTGCCAGCCCAGATTGCAATTGGCTGGCCAAAGAAGAGGGCTTTGGGATGTATGGCCACTGGGAGGCTTTCGGGGACAGACACCTGTTCTCGCGGGATGGGCTTCACCTGAGTAGGGAAGGAAATAGACTTCTGGGAGGGAGGCTGGCTCATCTTATCAAAAGAGCTTTAAACTAGGAAGTTTGGGGAGATGGTTGGGAGATGCACAGTTAATCTCCACGCCAGTTTCCAGTATTGAAAAGCTGAGTGTAATAAGAGGAGACATAGCCGGGGAGATGAGATTGGACATAGGAAGGACAGGGGGGACGGACACAAAGAGGCCCGCAACATACAGTGCTACTAATGGGAGACAGGCTAAACAACATACATTAGGGTGTTTGTACACCAATGCAAGAAGCCTAGGTAATAAAATGGAGGAATTGGAGCTCTTGGTCCGAGAATTGAAACCGGATATCGTAGGAATAACTGAAACGTGGTGGAATGGCAGTCACGACTGGAACGCAGGTATGGAGGGGTATGCGCTGTTTAGGAAAGACCGGGATAAAGGTAAAGGTGGGGGGGTGGCATTGTATGTCAATAGTGAAATAAGCTGTAAAGAAATAATAGTGGATGGAATAGATAACACAGAGTCCGTCTGGGCGATAATCAAGCAAGGTAAAAGGACTACTAGAGCCTCTCCGGGGATAGTGCTTGGGGTGTGCTATAGACCGCCGGGATCGACCCAGGATATGGATAAGGAACTGTTTAATGTATTAAGGGAGGTAAATACTAATAGAAACTGTGTAATTATGGGGGACTTTAACTTCCCGGATATAGATTGGGGAACAAACGCTAGTAGCAATAATAGGGCCCAGATGTTCCTAGATGTGCTTGCTGATCAATTCCTTTATCAAGTGGTAGCTGAGCCGACGAGGGGGGAGGCCATTTTAGATTTGATTCTGGTAAGTTGTGAGGACCTTGTTGAGGAAGTGGTAGTGGGGGACAACTTGGGCTCCAGTGATCATGAGCTAATTCGGTTTAAACTAAATGGAAGGAGTACCAGAATTAAGTCAAAGACTAGGGTTTATAATTTTAAAAAGGCCAATTTTAACAAATTAAGGGGACTGGTAAGGGAAGTGGATTGGGCAAACGTATTAAGGGACCTAAAGGCAGAAGAAGCCTGGGATTACTTTAAGTTAAAGATGCAAGAGCTGTCAGAGGCCTGTATCCCCAAAAAGGGAAAAAGATTACTAAGCAAGAGACTTAGACCGAGCTGGATGAGCGACCGGCTGAAAGGGGCGATTAGGAAAAAACAGAAAGCGTACAAAGAGTGGAAGAGGGGAGGGATCAGTAAGGAAACTTACCTTAGTGAAGTCAGAGAATGTAGAGATAGAGTGAGAAAGGCCAAAGGCCGGGAAGAGTTCGACTTAGCGAGAGGAATTAAAAGCAATAGTAAGAGGTTTTACAGCCATATAAATAGGAAGAAAGCAAAGAAAGAAGAAGTGGGACCGCTGAAGACTATAGCCGGAGAGGAGATTAAAGATAATCTAGGCATGGCGCAATATCTCAATGAATATTTTGCATCGGTGTTTAATGAGGCCAATGACGGTATTAGGGATACTAGCACCGTTACAGAGGGGCATACAGGATGGGGGATTACCGCATCCGAGGTAGAAACAAAACTAGAACGCCTTAATGGGACTAAGTCGGGTGGACCGGACGATCTTCATCCGAGAATATTGAAGGAATTGGCGCGGGAAATAGCAGGCCCATTAGCGACTATATTTAATGAATCTGTAAACTCGGGGGTGGTCCCGTTAGACTGGAGAATAGCCAATGTGGTTCCTATTTTCAAGAAAGGGAAAAAAAGTGACCCGGGTAACTATAGGCCTGTTAGTTTAACATCAGTAGTGTGCAAGGTGCTGGAGAAGATTCTGAAAGAGAAACTAGTTGAGGACCTTGAGGTTAATGGCAAATGCGATAAATTACAGCATGGTTTTACGAAGGGCAGATCGTGCCAAACGAATCTGATCTCCTTCTTTGAGAAAGTAACGGACTTATTAGATAAGGGAAATGCAGTGGACCTAATATACCTGGATTTCAGTAAAGCGTTTGATACAGTACCCCATGAGGAATTATTGGTTAAAATGAAAAACATGGGGATCGATATGAAAATCCAGAGGTGGATAAGGAATTGGTTAATGGGGAGAATGCAGCGGGTCGTATTAAAGGGTGAATTGTCGGGTTGGAGGGAGGTTACTAGTGGAGTGCCTCAAGGTTCGGTTTTGGGACCCATCTTATTTAATCTATTTATAACTGACCTCGGGACCGATTGCAAGAGTGGGCTGATAAAGTTTGTGGATGATACGAAGGTGGGAGGAGTTGCAAACTCGGAGGAGGATAGGGATATTCTGCAGGGAGACTTGAATGAGCTTGTGAATTGGAGTATCAGAAATAGGATGAAATTTAATAGTAAAAAGTGTAAGGTGATGCACTTGGGGATGAATAATAACAATTTTAGTTACAAGATGGGGACGCATTGGTTAGAAGTAACGGAAGAGGAGAAGGACCTAGGGGTCCTTGTGGACCGCAGGATGACTATGAGTCGACAAAGTGACGTGGCGGTGAAAAAAGCCAATGCGGTCTTGGGATGTATTAGGCGAGGTATATCTAGTAGGGATAGGGAGGTCCTGCTTCCGTTGTATAAGGCGCTGGTGAGACCTCATTTGGAGTACTGTGTGCAGTTCTGGTCTCCAATGTTTAAAAAAGATGAACTCAAACTGGAACGGGTGCAGAGAAGGGTGACTAAGATGATCAGAGGAATGGAAAACCTGTCGTATGAAAAGAGATTAGAGGAGCTTGGGTTGTTTAGTCTGACAAAGCGAAGGCTGAGGGGGGATATGATTGCTATCTTTAAATATATCAGAGGGGTTAATACAAGGGAGGGAGAGGAATTATTCCAGCTTAGTACTAATGTGGACACGAGAACGAATGGATACAAACTGGCCGGGGGGAAGTTTAGGCTTGAAATTAGACGAAGGTTTCTGACCGTCAGAGGGGTGAAATATTGGAACGGCCTTCCGAGGGAAACGGTGGGGGCGACGGACCTGTCTGATTTTAAGATTAAGTTGGATAAGTTTATGGAGGGAATGGTTTAATGATAAAACATAGTAGCCAAGGAAAACCAAGCAATGGTACATGAATAGCATAATGGCCAACAAGGGTCAGGCTAGAGACTCTTGCCTATATTCTCGGGGTATTACTGATCGCCATATTTGGGGTCGGGAAGGAATTTTCCTCCAGGGTAGATTGGCTGAGCCTCTGGAGGTTTTTCGCCTTCCTCCGCAGCATGGGGCAGGGATCACTAGCAGGAGGGTCTCAGCCAATTGAAGTCACTAAAACACAGGATTGGGGACTTCAACGGTAGAGTCCAGGGAAGGGTCTTGCGGCCTGCAGCATGCAGGGGGTCAGACCAGATGATCATAATGGTCCCTTCTGACCTTAAAGTCTATGAGTCTATGAGTCTATGAGGTGGAATGTTAGGAAGCAGCAGTGAGAAATGTAAAGGAAGAATGGACATTCATGATGGATATCATTATAGTTTAAAAAACACACTGTCTTGAACCTCAAAAGCGGTTCAAGTTTGCTTTGAGGTTTGGAACAAAACCGCCATGGCCTGTTTGGAAGCATTAATAAGAATTTGAAAGAAAGCATTGAAATTACGATGGATAATTAAAAAATATTCAGTACAGAAGCATAATTTTAGCTACTAGTATTATAATATATCTGCTCCTCCATGGGGCTTTTGACACAATCCCACATGACATTCTTGAAAGCAAAGACAAGTGACTTATGTTTGACACAATAGAGAAGGGGGAATTAGTGGAGGGAGGCAAAGAAAGGAGTGATGTGAGAAAACTAATGGGCTGGAAAGATAACCTTTGCAGGAGGCATGGAGCAACCGGACAATGATCTGGTTCTGCTCCTGCTCCTTATTGTGCGACAAGTGGTGATGTAATGGAATAGGTGATCGGTGAGATGCTGGATGGAATCTGGGCAGAGCTTTCCAACATGCCAAAGATGTCTGGCTGTGAGGTTGAATGACAATCCATTTGGGTTCCATTGGACAGATATGGTGACTGCTGGTATTGCCTTGGTTTTCCCATGGGTGGATTGTCAGTTCTGGTGCAGGAGAACCAGCATGGTGTGGTGAGATCACATGGTTTTGGGAACCTGGGCTGACAAGCAGTGGCTTCAGACCTTCTGAAGGAGGAAACAGACCTGAATGGAGCTGTCTGAGGAGCTTACAGCACATCTCCAGCACCTGAATACTCAATTCAGGAAAGTCATACCTATGCAGAAGTGGGTGGCTATTGCCCAGTGAGAGTTGGCAACATCAAACAGCTACCAGTCAGAGGCAAACAACTTTGGGGATGGAAAGTCCATTGTTGGGGTTGTGGCTTTGCAGGTTTGCAATTAACTCTGTCATCTATCCATGGGTAGTTATCATGAGAAAAGTTCTGGAAATAGCTTGATTTGAGAGGATGGACTATGCAGGGGCAGTCAGTGGCACCCATATCCTAATACTTTGCCCACCAAAAGCAGCATCTAAGTATGTGAACCAAAAAGATCACTATTGACCTGTCTTTCAAGGCTTGGTGGACGACAGAGGCAGATTCATGAATATAGATATGGGAAATACTGGAAAGGTTCACAAAGCTAGGGTACTAAGGAGTGTGGGGTTGTATTTGAGGGGGAGCTTTATTCCCCAGAGACGATGTGGGTTTCTACCGTGTGTCTATGAGCCCTGACCCCGACCCCTGCGCTGGGCTGCGACCCCTGCCCACAGTTCATGATGCACTATGATGCACACCTTATATGTATTAGTTGATTTTGTACGTGGATCTTATGATTAAAATAAATAAACGTTCTATTATCATTATTATTCTTGTTATTTATGTATTTTTCTTTTTTTTTTTAATACAAAGTAACTACTATGAAACTATATGGAGGGGGGAGGGCGCAATTTTATATTCTTGCCTCGGGTGCAAAAATAGCTAGTTACGGCTCTGATGCCAACAGTTATTTTGGGGGACCCCACATACCCATTCCTCATTTGGTTCCTGAAGCCGTACCCCGACATTAATGATTCTGGAAAAAGGGAATTCACTTACAAGTGTAGTAGTTGCAGAATGGTCATGGCATGCACATCTGGCTGGCTGAAAGATCATTGGTGATGCCTGTGCACTGGTCTGGAGGCCACCGTGGCCAAGGCTGTTTGCATAATGGTCACGTGCCGCATAACAATTGTAAGGGTAAAAGGAAGTGCTTCGATCCAGTGTGGGCCCAGAACAGGTCTGAATTCTCTGCAGTCAACTGGATGCCACTCACTTGCATGTGGTCCTGGTTCCCAGTGGGCATTTCAGGGATGCCAAATGTGCATACATGCTAGAACAGCAGGGAGGCAGAAGGTGCCACCTGCCTGCACTGAGGGACACTTTCACACCTGCGCAGCTGCTGGAAAAGCACAAGAGGGGACATTGGCACATACTGTGATGCTACCTAGCTTTGTGAGGGTTTTGTTCCCCTGTCACAGACAGTCTTTAGCTATTCATTCCTGTGATTATTCACCACTACAGGGTGCCTCCAGTGGATTAACACCATAGGGGTTGGGTTAGTGCTGTGGAGGGTGCAAGCCTAGTTGTGTAATGATCATGGTGCAATGCTTGTGTGTTCATATGAACACCTGTCGCAAGACTATGTTACCTGGAGCACTCAGTTTAAACAACCTTATCAACATTTCCTTAAGCAGGGGGAGGGATTCACACATTCTTTCTATTCACCATTTGTTGTGGGCAGTGCTAGGAGCACTTAGAAGCTGGTATGCATCACCACACCCGAGGTTGAAACTGGCAAAGGTTTTGAGGGGCTGCGGGAGAAGGGGCCATTTAAATCCCTGTTCAGTGGCAGACGACGTTGTTACTTTAATTGGGTTTTCCTGGTCTGTATGTGAAGCAGCCATAAAAGAGGTTTATCTACCCATTTTCTGTGTTGTGACACAACAATACATTTTCTTCACCCCTCCCAGATAGTTATGCACCTGGGGGGTGGGGGGGATGGTTGGAAGTGGGTGTGGGAGGGACAGAAATGTGTTTGCAGTGTGGTGGCAACAGAGTTTTACACTATTCAAATTCATGTGCTCTGAATCATGGGGACCAATCCCAACTCTGAAAACACACTGTTCATCACATGCAGGAAGGAGGCGCCACACCGAGTTAATGTTATTGCTTCCTTGACTTGAAAGTGGCAATTAAGAAAGAACTATGTGACTGGAGTCCCAGGGGGGCCACAATGAGATTGCTTAACCAGGGCAAACTACAAAGAATATGGCAGATGATTCCCCAAACTGGTTATTATTTTAATACTTAGATTCATCAAGCCAGCAACAAAACAACTTTTACAATACCTTACTGGTTACCCAGAAGCCAAAACACAGTTCCCTTAAAACAACCCAGTCTTGGGCTCCCACCCAGACAGCCAAGTCAAATACGATGAAGATTACTGAAAATCTTGTTCATCATATAAAAAGTTCTACCAACTTTTTGCAGGGAAGGGGGGAGTTTGCAGGGAAGGGAAGAAGCAAACCACTGAGAACACCCTCTCACCCCCAATGGCAGAACATCCAGCCCCTGTCCAGCTGACAGCGGTGAAAGGGACAGGGAAAGACAGACACACCACAGGTATTGTGTTCCCAGAAGTTTCAAATCAACGCCATAAGCTACTCGCCTCTCCAGAGCAAACACCGGGCAGTAACATCTTCCAAGGGAGAAAAGACTTCTGAGACATTCCTCAGACACCCAAAGGGTTCCCTTTCCCGTTCTAGGCCTAACCACCACTCCACCACATCCCCCCGTCTCCCATGTTGTGCAGCTCCCATTTGTAAGGGAACCATAGATAGTCTTTCAAGGAAGAATAAAAAGTTAATTGTTACAACCAACTATACATTTACTATGCCCAACCAGGACCTTTCTAAATCCACCCTCACCCTCTTCCCAGTCCGCATGGCCCTTGAACCTTCGCTGCCTGCACACTGGCCGAGAAATGCACAGTCGCAGGAGTGCCATGCTTGTTGCTTAATTAATCTGGTTTATGGCTTCTGCCAAATGCGTAATAGCAGTTCCTGGAAAAAAACAATAAAATCATTGATTTATAGCGGTGTCTTGCTCGGGGACCATTTTGGAAAGGAGCAGAGCAGGGCTGGTCTTTAAATCAGGGATGTAGCGCTGGAGCAAGAGGGGATCTTGGTGGGGACAGTGGGGGCCCATTGTAATTTATCAGCCTGGGATTCTGATTCCTGCTGCAACTTGGGGTCCTCCTTGTGGGGCTTGCTCAACTGGGTTCTCCAGGTGGAGGTGCAACATGACATGCTCCTTTTACTCTGGGTCTTCTGTGGTTTCCTCTGCAGTCCATGGTGCCTCTTGCCCTGGCCCTCGTCAGCATCCCATCGCATGAAGAGGCCAGTGTGGTTGAGGAAAGGATTGTGAGCTGCTTCAGGCTTGTAGTGGGAGCCCTTGACAGCACTCAGTCCTGGCATGTACGAAGCATGTCCTGGCATGTACCTGGACAGCACCCAGTCCTGGCATCTACCTAGAACGGGCATGTATGAGGATCCCTCCCTAGAGTGACCGTTCAAGTCTGTTGTCCTCTGATACAGGAGCCACAGATGCTTCATGAATTCCTGGCACTGGGATAGAGTCTGGGAAATGCCAACCTCCTCCAGCCTTCATGAAGTTTCCTGGTACAGGTGTGGTTCTTGCTGTCCTGAGCAAAGTTGTGTAAGATGGTGTGTTCCAATCACACACAGATCGGAGGCAGGTGTGGTTGGTGGAACAGGTTGCTGCTCTCGGAACATGATTCACGTTCACCTGTCCTGATCAATAAAGTGCAGCAGAAAAAACTATTCTGAAGTGGTGAGTGCGTCTCACTATTACCGGTGACAACGGGGGGACAGAGCCCTTTACAGACTGGGTAAGGGTCAGGCAGGAAAGTTTCACTGCATTGCGGGAAGGGGGGATGGAGGACTATTGAAACTCGGGACTTGTTATTTGCCTTTTGCCCTGTTGTACAAACATCTTTGACAATGTTGTCGCTGCCTGGAAGAGATTACATTCTCAGCACACAAGAGGCATACATAGGATTGAGGGAGAGGGAAAGCATTTACAGTTTTCAACAGCTCTCTATATATTTGCCTTTTGGTGAGTTATTATAAGCAGATGACTGAAGTACCCCCAACTTTCACTAGATCTAACCATCAGTAGCTTGATGATTTCTTATAGGCGCCATGGCAGAGGTGGGTCTTAAGGAGAGATTTGCAGGAGAAGGTACTGGCCTTAAAAATCAGTGTTTCATGTGAATTGGGCAGCATGGAAGACAGGGCAGAGAAACTTGTGGGCAAAGCTGACAAATGGGCCGTTGAGATTGGCATCATTGGTAGAGAAGGGTGTGGTTGCACAATCAGAGACAAGAGAAAACAGGTAAGGAAGTACCTAATTGTGAGTGCTCTTGAAGATGGCTGTAAAACAATTTCCCACAGGAGTTGAAGAACAATAGAAGCCTGATTGTATCTGAGGAAAACATAACATGTCTTGGCCTTCCCATAAAATTGTTGCAAAATGTATAAGAAATCAGACTGCCAGCTCCCAGGACTGGAAGAGAGAAGAGAAGAACAGAAATGCAAGATCAGTGCAATGAAGTACTGCAATATGAGAGAGAGAAGAGAAATCTCAGGTCTCTCGTTAGAGCTAATATATCTTTGCCAAGAGAAGCACTAATCCCATAATGATAGGCACAGTAGGAAAACACATCTAGAATGTGTGTTGCCATTATATCTACTAATATGAAACAATCATTTATGCAAGCCTTCCCCTTTTCTGATGTGGTGAGATCTTCACCTACCTATGAGTATTTCCAGGAGTAGGAGGATGGGGTGTGGAGGGAATTTTTTGTTCCTGCCACTGGAGATTTTAGCTGTGGAGACAACTGCAGGAGAGCAGTCAGTTCCTAGTTCCATCCTTCTCAGCACCGTGAAATGGAATTCACATTGGAAATTTTTCTTGTTGCTTTTATCTTGTTGGTGGCATTGGCATTTTACTATGAACATCCAAAGGCTGAAATCCCTCGAGAAGTGGATCAGCACATAAAGCTTTACATTCTTCATTACGTCGTGAACTTTGCCTTTGGTCTGGTGAGTGTATCTGGTTTGAAACTCGGGTTTGATTGTTGTTTCCGAATACAGAGGTGAATGTTTGTAAGAGTCAGCGTTTAAATATATTGTAAAGAGCTGGCACAAGATCCCGGTCAACTGGGTTAATTCTTGGAGGTAAAGAGAAGAAAGCACCAGGCAACATCATTCACGGGTAGTTGCGAGGGAGAATTATTTCTTAGTGTTTAGGCAAAAGCCTTTCTAGAAAAAGTATAAAGAGTGATAAAATCTGTGCTAGGTAGGAGCTCTGGGCAGGGCTGTGAAACCTGTTGCTTATGCAAATACAGTAGAAAGACTTCAAGTAGGGGCAGCACAACCTGCAGTTCTTCAGTCCAAGGTGTAAGAAAGACTATAGTGTGTATATATATAAATATATGAAGTGTTAAAATGAGGCAAGAGATATGATTGAAGTCAATGGAGTTGCATCAATTTACATCAGCTTAGGAGCTAGGCATGGTCTGAATCCGGCTATGAAGAGAGTTCTACTTAAAAGCAGTAGTAAGGAGCTGTCAGCTGTGATTCCACAGTGAGGCTTATGTTGTGTTTTTTAGCAGGGATTCAGCCACCTCTTTTTGTGTGTGTGACGAATACAATGTATCTTTGCCAAATTCACAGCACATCCTCTGAGTCAGCATTGACTTTTCTGAGGATTTTCAAGGAAATCTTTAATTAGTTTATAACCCAAGGGTAAGTCTACACTTCAAGCTCTCTCTCTCTGTGTGTGTGTGTGTGTGTGTGTGTGTGTGTGTGTGTGTGTGTGTGTGTGTGTGAGAGAGAGAGAGATTGCCAGGGGAGGAAACATACATGCCGGCTCTGGCTTTTTGGCCGCCCCAAGCAAAAAAAAAAAAAACCGGGGCGGCCAGAATGGCAAAGCAAAAAACAAAACAAAACAAAAACCTGCCGCGCGGCTGGAGCGCGGGTGCAGGGGGACCGGCTGGGAAGGGGAGGGAGCTGGCGGGAGAGAGAGAGAAGGGGGCGGCCAGGGCTACACCAGGGGCGCTGCCACGCGGCCCCTCCCGCTGCGCCGCCTCCTGCCGCCTGCCGGGAGGGCTCCGCTCCGGTCAGGGGGAGGGAAGGAAGAGGACTGCCCTGCAGAGTGCTCTGGTTCTCCGTGTCGCCGCCCCCTACAGGGCAGCTGGAGCGGAACAAGAAAAAAAAAAAAAAAAAAGCGGCCATGCCGCCCTACGATTGGGCAGAATGCCGCCTCCAACAATCTGCCGCCCTAAGCACCAGCTTGCTCAGCTGGTGCCTGGAGCCGGCCCTGACTAGCGCTCAGGATAGCACGCTACAGATAGAATGGAGCCATAGTGAGGCAAATTACAAGATGGCTAGCAGCCCTGAGGACACACCTCTTCGCCCATACTTGGGGTGACTAGCCCAACCTCTCTAGTTCTTGCACACTGGCTCAAGGAGAGCTAGCAAAAGAATCATAGAATATCAGGATTGGAAGGGACCTCACGGAAGGTCATCTAATCCAACCCCCTGCTCAAAGCAGGACCAATCCCCAACTAAATCATCCCAGCCAGGGCTTTGTCAAGCTGGGCCTTAAAAACCTCTAAGGAAGGAGATTCCCTCACCTCCCTAGGGAACCCATTCCAGTGCTTCACCACCCTCCTAGTGAAAAAGTTTTTCCTAATATCCAACCTAAACCTCCCCCACTGCAACTTGAGACCATTACTCCTTGTTCTGCCATCTGCTACCACTGAGAACAGTCTAGATCCATCCTCTTCGGAACCCCCTTTCAGGTAGTTGAAAGCAGCTATCAAATCCCCCCTTATTCTTCTCTTCTGCAGACTAAATAATTCCAGACTAAATAATCCCAGAATGTCTCCTTGTGCTGGGAACCACGCCCTCCAGTTTGCAGTGTAGACTTGCCCTAAAATTAATTTTAAATGGTCCCTTTAAGAAATGTGGCCTGGGGAACCTCACCTTTTTTTTTTTTTCCGGAACCTTTCTAAGCTAAAGATACAGCCCTTACAAGCACCAGCTTTACTCACGCCCATCTCTCAGATAAGCGCCTTTCCAAATTTTGAAATACACACTTAAAAACAACTTGTCCCTTATTGTCCCCCCGCCTGAAAAGTTAAATGAGCTAAGAGTACCCATTCCCTATCCTTCCACCCACAGATACACATCTTACCACTACAGCTGCTGTACACCACATTCTACGAAGCACAACCATAACCCTTCCTCCATAGGGCTGCAAATCTCCACCGCTGCCTATTGTTGCCAATGGGATCTGTTTTTCACTGTTTCAGCTTGAGTGTCTACTGTGGATCGCATGCTACACCATTTGTGTTGATTGTGGGAGGAATCTTTGAGCAGGACAAACTTGTGAAATGAGGTCACAATTGACTTGTCATTCAGCTTTTTTTTTATGCTAGCTTGCAATTCTTATGAAATTTGAGAATACATCTCCCATTGCCATAGCTATTGGCAAGAAAGAGATGGCTGCAGTCAGCTCCACCAGAAAATTGCATGTGTTTTTTGATTAGGTGTTGCAACAGGTGACACATTCAAAACCATGCCAACTCATGAGTTACTAATGTAGGAATTAAAATGGATGAAGATAGGCCATTTATAGGCAGATATCAAGATGCTAGCTCATGCTTTTAGCATGTTAAGACTTGATGACAGCTTATACGCTTCCCTGGAAACTCTCTGTGTTACACTTGTTGCAACATTTCAGAGTCGGAGGCTGGCATCCTTATGGGTTACAGCTGATTATGGTAATTGTGGTAGTGCCGAATTGTATATCAACAAATGGAGAAGTAGATGGCACAAACTGGAAGGTAGCTCTGTTTTTTACTTCCTTGCTGTTGTTGTTTTGTTAGGTAATGTGCGTTGTGTATTTAGATAGTTAATTTAAAGCACACCATCTATTGCATATAAGAAAATGTTCATAAGCTTGTTGGTTTAATAAAGCTGTTAAATTGTAAAAGGCTTCTTGACTACAGACCTTAACATGCTGTTAGAAGTAAATCAGGTTTGTTGCCCCTTCTTCCAATACTGATGTTCCTCTTCTGACAAGCAGGGTCACCTCACTACCAAGCGGTAGCAGATTTTGTGGCCTTCCAGGTCAGCTCCCCAGTGAAGGGGAAAAAGTCAATGATACAGAGTATGGATATACTCTAACTGTAACTTGCTTTTACACATTTATCAGTCCTGGATCAGAGATGCAGGCAATCCCTTCTTTCAGGAATCTCAGCCCAACACAAATGCCCGATCTCAGAGAGTAAAATCTACCTTAAGAATGGACTCTAATCAGAGACTTAGGGTATGTCTACACTACCCGCTGGATTGGCGGGCAGCGATCGATCCAGCGGGGATTGATTTATCACATCTAGACTAGAACGATAAAACAACCCCCGAGCACTCTCCCGTCGACTCCTGTACTCCAGCGCCGCGAGAGACGCAGGCAGAGTCGACGGGGGAGTGGCAGCAGTTGACTCACTGCAGTGAAGACACCACGGTAAGTCGATTTAAGTATGTCGACTTCAGCTATGTTATTCACGTAGCTGAAGTTGCATAACTTAGATCGATCCCACCCACTAGTGCAGGAGCACCGCCAGCTTTTTTGCCGCCCGAGGCAGTGGAAGGTCCCGCCCCTGAAACACCGCCTCCCACAGAGGCGGCGGAAGGTCCTGCCCCCGAAATACCGATGACAACCAGGGTGGCTGAAGATCCAGCCGCTGCGGTCGCCGCCCCCAAAATGTTAGCGCCCACCCTGCAACAGTGTAGACCAGGGCTAAGGCAGAAAGCAAAACTCTCCTGCTGTTCCGACAGTTTCTACTCACTGAACCTAGTATAACCAAGAACTGGCAACAACACATGAATTTCTTCCAAGACTAAAAACTTGTTCACTCTCTAAGAGAAAGAACTCGGAAGACAATCTTCAGAGTGGTAGCCGCGGTATTCTGTATCAGCAAAAAGAATGAGGAGTACTCCATAAATACTCCTCATTCTTTTTTTGGAAGACAACGTGGAACAGCACCACCTGATGACGTCTGCGATAACAATACTTTGTTGTTGCTAACCAGAAGCAATTAGTCACTTTAGCACTGACTGTGAAGAATATTTCACATAACTTGTGAGGTAGGCACCTGGGGCTCTGCAGGACAATGTGAGGGAGATTTCCTTTATTCTCACCCTAGTTTGAGCTGTGATTAGCCAGACTAATAAACTCTTGATGAGTCTGAAGTCATGTAGCACAGTACTGAAGCCACTCCACCCTTGTCTAGATCAAATCAGGGGGTGCTGTGGTTATATCTATCCTGCAGTAACAGGGTGTAACTTCGGTTCCAGCTGACATTCCACCTGGGCTAGTTTTAATCTGGCTAGTTTGGGTTACAGAACATCAAAGCCTCAACAGCTCAAGCTTCATGGCAGGCTGTGCAACACCCCCACCCCCATGGAACCCTGGGAAATTCCTCGCTGGGCTAGCCCACGCTGAGCCTTGTGTGGCCACAGCTTCACTGTTCGAGGACCCAAGATAGTTAGATTAAAGATTGCTCGGGTATGTCCACTTGAGTGGCAGTCACACCCTCTGACTGTCGAAGAAACACACCCCGTGTGCCTCAGACAAGAGGAAATATCCCTGTCTGCTCCTGCCCAGTTTTAGAAAAGATCGAATTGACCATTTTTAAAAAGCCCCCACAGACTGGCCGCTGGAAGGGGCAGTTGACTCCAGAGTGGCGCTATTGTTGCTCTATCCGTTGGGATGGAAACAAATTAAACCCTGGCTCCTCATGCTGTGTCCCCTTCAGAGTTATTCAACATGATGAGTCCTTTCCTTACCGGCCACAGAGGTTGAGCGGGGTTTCACCAAGATAGACAGAGGAAGTGAGAGCTCTCCAGCATTTAGCTGAGAGGTTGGATCTGTACTTCCCCATGCTTCTCCTTTCTTTAGAATCAAAGACCCATACGGTTAGAAGAGACCACAAGGGTCATTTAGTCACACCCCCTGTTAAGATGCAGGATTTGTTGCGTCTAAACCACCCAAGACAGATGGCTCCAGCCTCCTTTTGAAAACCTCCAGTGAAGGAGCTTCCACAACCTCCCTAGGTGTCTGTTCCATTGTCCTGCTGTTCTTACAGTTAGGAAGTTTTTCCTGAGATGTAATCTACATCAGCTTTGCTGTAGTTTGAACCCATTGCCTCTTGTCCTGCCCTCTGTGGCAAGAGAGAACAACTTTTCTCCATCTCTTTTTTTATGGCAACCTTTCAAGTATTTGAAGACTGCTACCACGTTGTCGTCCCCCTTAATCTCCTCTTTTCCAAGCTAAACATACCCAGTTCCTTCAGCATTTGCTCACAGGGCTTGCGTTCCGTCCCTTTGATCATCTTTGTCTCTCACCCCTGGATCCTTTCCAGTTTCTCTATATCCTTTTTATACATTGCTGACCACAACTCGAGACAGTACTCCAGCTGAGGCCTAACCAGAGCGCTGGTCCAGCCTGCCCAAAATATCTCCCTTACCTCAACCAAATCACTCCTACAAAATTATTGCTATTGTTGTCCCTGCTGTCCCTTCCTTTGTCTCATGATAAATTTCAGTTGTATGCTGGTCAGGGCAGAAACCATGTCTCTACTTTGTAACAGAACCATTTAAAAAACAAACCATCAATAATTCTATATTTGCCACTATTCACAGAGTGCACCAACAGTTCCATAGATCCCCATACCATGGGTTAAATTCAGCCACATGCAATTGTATGTGAATGTATAATAAATAAAAAATGTGTGCCTCCTATAGCGCTTCTCATCTGAGCACCGTACACACCCCAATATATTTTAGGGGGGTAATCCTGGCTCCAGTGAAGTCAACAAGAGTTTCGCCATTGACTTCAATGGAGACAGGTTTTCATCCTAGATGTTTTATGAATCCTAAAAATGAACCCATTTGAGACATGGCAAGGATACCCTAGCAGGTTTTGTCTGGGCTTTCTAAGTTTCCTGTTGTAAACAGGAAATTGCTACCAAATAAAAAGGAAAACCCCGCTCCATGTTGCACTGGGTAGTGTTGACATCACAAGCCTGGGATCATTGCCAATCAACCAGGAAGGTCTGTTAGTGTTCAAATTTCTAAAGCAATTTCAGAATTGCTGTGAATTTGGAGAGGGAGCAGAGAACTGATTTTGCCATTTTAACAAAGTGTTAGCTTGTGTGATGAAGATTATTGCAAGCGGGAGGGAAACATTGATTTCCTACCCTAGTAACAGAGTCTGAAAATAATACTTTTTATTTGAGGAAGGTCTGGATTATCCAGCTGCCAAAGATGTCAACTACACTAGGCTTATAGTAAAATTCTGTAATGGTAAGGACGGCATGACTCAGGGCACTGGGAGTGGGAGAAGGAGCATTTCAACTTTGCTATAGGTTACCAATTCAAAGCCAGCCAGAGTTATCATTACAACTTTTTGATTACTAATATGAAGGATAATTGGTAGCACATGTGAAACAAGTTAGTTGTCTGAATCTACTTCGGAATGAAGGAGTGACCACGTTACCATCACAACAGGGCCCTTCGATGGCAGCTTCGGCACAGACCCCGAAGTTTGAATTGGTTATGGAGACAGTTCCCTGTTCACCCTCCAAGGTATAGCTGAAGCACATTGACAGGGAAAAGAACAGGAGTGCGGATACAGACTAACACGGCTGCTACTCTGAAATTGACAGGGAACTAATTTTTGGTCTCTGTCTCCCTATAAACAGGGAAGGATTTTGGAGAAACTGGGCATCTGTAAGGAGGTTTACCTCATCAGGACCTTCTTGTATGGAATACCACCTTGGAAGGATAATGCTAATCTCTTCATCGAGGACTTGAAGTTTGCAAAGGTGTCAGTGAGGGTTTACCACCCGAAAGTGCCATCTGCTGGACAAAGGAGAGGAGTCCTTTACCTTCACGGAGGAGTTGGCCAGATTGGAAGCATAGGTAAGAAGTTTAAAGAAATTAAGAACTATGATAAATATGAAGTATTATCTAATTCCTTCTATTATGATAGTTCCTACATGATAATTAAGAACGACTGCAATTAAGAATTTAAAAAATAAATTAAGAATGATAACCAAACTTAAAAGTTACATATTTTTAGTCAGACTGGCCGGTATTTATGCCGCTAAGCATTCCCTTCTATGAAAATTTGTACTTATCCTTGGATTTCTGTTCTCTGACCATTCATAAGAATTACTTTACTTTTCCCTTTCACTGTTGCTATTGGAGACAGAAAAATTGGAGCTTTGGCCACAGCTAGGCAAACTGCTCCCAGGCTGGAAGTCTTCGAGATCAGTAACTTCGTTAATAATTATAGCACCGAAATGTCCTTTGTACCTTTGAAAAATCTCCCATGATAACAATAATCCCTTAGACATATTTTTGGTTGCCCAATCTGAGACATCATAAGGTATCTGGATTTCAGTAGGTGCTGAGTACCCACCCTTTAAAAAAATCAGGGCCCTTTAAAGGCATCTCACATTGGGAAAAAATTGAGGCATCTAAGATCACTCCTCTCTTTGGGAAATCTTGGCCTATATGCAGGCTGAGTGTTGGATGCTGTAATTAGAGTGGGGTGATTTTTTTCAGAAGCATAGTTTATTCAAAGAAAAATGCAGTTTGGGGTTTACCAAAACTATTCTTGAATTGGGAGTGAATTCAGTGAATAGTTTCTATGAAAAAGTGTTTTTTTTTTTTTAAGACAAAGTTTTGTTTCAACAGTTTCTAAATGAAGTGTTTTGACCTTTTGGTTTGAAACAAAGTTTTGATTAGAAATGTAGCTAGATCTAAATAAAGCAAAAAGGGTAAAGGCACCCAAGATCTAAATGAAAACCCCAAATCATAAAAAAAAAATATGTTTTGGGTTGAACCAAAACAAAATATTTGGCTTTTTCAGTTCAGCCACTGACTTGAAAACAAACAATTATTTACTCAGCTCTAGTAGTGTCTGCAAAAGGAGGTATTAAAACAGATAGAAACTTTACACATGTCCTCATCAGACATCTATTATTCCTCTGAGCTATAATAATCCCTTTTGAAGGGGTAGCCCATTTTGTCATTATATGCTTCCTTGGTGCAAGTTTTAAGCCCTGTGACAGGGGATGCCTCAGAGGATTTGGCTAACAAAGCTGCTCAATTCCTGAATGTGCAATTGAGATGCACTTATCTTCCCTTCCAATATCCAATTTGCACTATTCCATCATCTCTTTCTTTTGTTTCGGACAAATAGACAGCCGAGACATTTCCTAAGATCTGTGTTAAGATGTTGTCGTGGCTTTTGGAATAAAGGCCCGGTCTATTCTGAGGACCTGTGGAAGGGACAATTACTACATTTCCATGAAACTGGCCCCCAGACAACGTTCCTTCTCATTTGTTTTCCATACGTGGAACAAATGACGGCCTTAACTCAGATTTAAAAATCTATGGATGCAGTTTCTTGCACTCCTTTTCTCGCCCTCTCTTTCTACATGTCTACCCTACCATTCCAGCTACCATTTCATTCACTCATCCCTTCCTTCCTGCCTTATCATTCAGTCTATATCCCACACTCATTATTGACTCTTTTACAGCACTCCTTTTCACTCTCTTTCCCTTGCAAGTTTCCTTTCCCCTCCCTTTTTTCATTCTACACACCACTTCTTTTTTACTATATTCTATTCTGGTTCTTATCTGTTGCTCATCACTGTGGCCATGCAAGCACCTCCCAGAAGTGTATTATACAATGTTCCTGGTATCTGTCATGTGTTGTTCTTCCTTACCACAGGAAAAAAGCTGCATGAACAATTATAAACAAATTAAGATAAGATTTATTTTATATATGCATGTATATGCACATGCTGTGTGTTTATACTAGTAGAGACAAGCTTTTTTAAAAAAGTGTCTTGCCCTTGCAGTGGAAAGTAGTGAGGTCTGAGGTAGTTCTCTCTGTGTGAAAGAAAATACCACACTTGCCCCTTAGGAAAATCCCGCCATTGCATTACCCTGGATGTGGCCCTGCTAGTAGTACCGGTGATGTCTTTGTCCAACATCCCACTGGGCTGGTTTACATAACGTGAAGGTAGAAATGTGAATCAACATTGGTGTCCTGTCCTCACTAGGGCTCCCACAGATGTTAACAAAATGGTGGGAGAGTTCATCTCTGTGGCACTCCCCCCACAAAATCTAGTAGTGTCAAGGCCAAGGACAGGCGAAATCCAATGCAGGCTCATTAGTATGAAGGAGATACAGATTCCAGAGAGTCTGACTCTTTTTTTAAGTGACATTACTTTCACACCTTGACTCACTCAAAGAGGCATTGAGGAGTATTTTGAGTATGGTGTTTGGATACTTCTGCCCCAATGCACACAACTCCCAGTGAAAAACCTGAGAGGCCCCTTTGCCACATACTGAACACACTAAGACTCTCTGGATTAGTAAACCAGGGATGAGCAGAATTCCAAGTCACATAAACCCCCCTAAACCTCCTGTAAGATCATGAGTCCCTCATCAAAAATGAACACCCATGTGAATTTTCTTCTAATTTTGTAAGGATATAGAATTGAATATCTTGAAGACATTAATACAACTCCATTGAGAATGTTTGTGTTGCAGGCATGTATGAAAGAGTATGCCGTTTTATTGCCAGGAGAAGCAACTCAGTGGTTGTGTGTGTTGGGTAAGTGATTTTTTTTTCAGTTGCATTATGTGGGAACCATTTACGATGGGTCAGCTTCCAGGTGTATATGTCCGTGAGACACCCCCTCTCAGCCCTGGTCTACACTACGAGTTTAGGTCGAATTTAGCAGCGTTAGATTGATTTAACCCTGCACCCGTCCACACGATGAAGCCATTTTTGTTGACTTAAAGGGCTCTTAACATCGATTTCTGTACTCCTCCCCGAGGGGATTAGCGCTGAAATTGACATCGCCGGGTCAAATTTGGGGGTAGTATGGACACAATTCGATGATATTGGCCTCCAAGAGCTTTCTAAACCGTTTATCATTTTTGTTGCCTCTCTCTGGATTCTCTCCAATTTGTCCACATCTTTCCTAAACTATGATGCCCAGAATTGGACACAGTACTCCAGCTGAGATCTCTCCAGTGCTGTGTAGAGAAAGACAATTACTTTCCTTATCTTACATACAACACTGCTGTTAATACATCCCAGAATGATGTTAACCTTTTTCACAACTGCATCATATTGTTGACTCACACTCATTTTGTGATCCACTAGAACACCTAGATCCTTTGCAGTGTTACTACCGCCTAGCCAGATATTCCCCAGCCACGCCCCTTCCGCCCTAGGCCCTGCCCCTTCCGGGGGCCAGAGCTGGTCCCAGCGTACCGGTAAGTCACTGGACTTACTTTCACCCCTGGAGAAGGGGAGCAGCTTTGGCAAATGAGTCCTCAAGCCCTTCTTATAACCCACTGCAAAGCATGCCATTGTCTCTCTCCACAGAGACTACAGCAGAATTGGGAGCTTCTGTGTAGGGCTGATAAGAAGGGTCGTGCGCGTGGGGGCAGGAAGGGAAGTTGTGCCTCTCCTTCCATCCCCCAGCACTGACTGTTTTTTGTGAAGGGCTGGCTTACTTCGTTCCAGTATTAGTTATCAACAAACAGCCACTGCCCTGGTACGCACCTAAATAATATCTGTTTATATTGGCATCCACTATTAAAAGCTCAAGCTTGGAAGCTGTTTTCAAAAACATACCCAAACCATTAAAAAAAATATAACGGCTGAATGATTTGAGTTGCAGTTATCCAACTCCCTTTTATTTAAAACGTGGTCCCCTCCACTGAGAGCCGATGCAAAGGGCTGTAAGAGGAAGTCATTTGAAGCACACAGGAAGAAACATTATTGATCCTACCAAACCCTGGAATTATTCTACATATTCTGGAGAGCCATCTGCTGTCCCTTACCTATTAAAAAACCGTTTACAGATAGAACAGACCTTTAAAAACCTCCCTGCTAGTTATCCCCCAAATGCTAAAGTCAAAGCACATGACCCTGTTATGGATCACTGAGATTTTCAGGGAAATTATGTCGGTGTAATGAATGAGGAAAGTGGCCTCCCTAAACGCTTCAATTCATCAGCATTCATCATGTTGTAACTAAAGATCTCTAGCTAAATTGCTTTAGTCCTGATAACCTGATAGAAGATGGCTGCTCCAGGACAATCAGAGAAAAAAGCAAGCAAAAGACTTTGCGGTCTGTATTCAACAGACTGTCTGACTAGCTTCCCTGATTAACAAATGTTTTCGGTGTCCTGAGACCTTTGGCTAATCAAGAGTGCATCATAAGTTGCTAACAAAAAGACATAACCACAATGAATATTAATCTGTATATTCCAACCCTTCTATGTATATGTCAACCATCCATATTAGTGGAGCTGTTAAAATGAATGCTGATTGTTGCTGACTACCCTGTGTAGTGTGTTTGTGGGTTAATGTTTTTATGTTTCCTGATACTGTGTGTTTCTTTAAGGGAAATTTTATCTCCCAATTTCTTTACTCCTAAAAAAGGACAAAAAGTTGTTCCCTTGAAGTATATTAAAAATGGCACTATCTGTTCCCTTAATCCTGGGCTATTGGAATTGAGCTAACAACCGTGCGGAATCCTTAGCGCCTATTGGCTCCCTTTGTAAATAAAGATTTACTATTTTTTGTGTCAGGAATTATCACTTTCAGTGTTTATTTGATAAATCTCTATTCTCACATATGTACTCGGGGACGTATTAGACTTTATTGCAAACCTAAAAGCAGAAAAGCTGATTACTGGTACATACTCCAGAATGCTTCAGTACCACACAGTCAGATGATGTGTCTACAGTTGTCTAAAACGTAATTAAAAAGGATGGGTGACTCCTGAAGCTATTCTACAAAGCAGAATTTTAAATACCTACATAAGAAATAATAAACATATATTTTTCTAACTTTAAAAGGTACTTGGAAGAGAAGATGACACTACCCATAGATATGATGATATTAAACCACTGTCATTGATACTTTAGGTATCGTTTGGCTCCTGAGCACCCATATCCAACCCAGTTCTTGGACTGTCTTACTGCCACGGTACATTTTATGACGACAGCAGAAGACTATGGGGTGGATCCCACCCGTATTATCATCTGTGGAGACAGCAGTGGAGGTACACTCGCTGCTGCTGTTTGCCAAACCCTGGTGAGTAGAACAGACCTCCCAAAGGCACGAGCCCAGATCCTGCTCTATCCATTTCTCCAAGCTGTGGACTTTAATTTGCCTTCATATCAGCAAAATGGTTCAGTCCCCCTCTTGTTAAAGAAACGGACCATTACACTTGGTATGCAGTATCTCAATCAGGACTTGTCACTGATGAAAGGTATCCTAGAAGGTTCCCATGTGCCTGAGGATTTGAAACTGAAGTTTAGCAAATGGCTGAGTCCAGACAATATCCCCATGGAATTTAAGATCAGAGGCTACAAACCATCTGCATCTGCTACATATTCAGAAGAACTTTACACTTTGGCCAAACCAGTTTTTGAGACCACCTTTTCCCCACTCTTAGCTGAAGATGCCATTGTTCGCCAGCTCCCAGAGACTTTCATCTTGACCTGCGAGTACGATGTGGTCAGGGATGATGGACTGTTGTACAAGAAAAGATTGGAGGACAATGGCATTCCGGTGACTTGGTACCATTTAGAGAATGGATTCCATGGAGCACTATTCCTAATTGACTATGGGTATATTTCATTTCCATGTGGAAAGAGAGCAATGAAAAATGTAGTAAACTTTATAAAAGACTTATAACCACCACCCCTCAAAAAACAAAAATACCCCCCTCCCCCATTCTTCAGATCTGGGCGCCTTGCATTCCTTTCCCAAAGTGATACCTCTGAGTGGCCACAGAAATTACAGGAAACTCTCAGATTTCAATGATCTTTGCTCAGCTCTGAAATACTGGCTATGGGGCTGCCCCCACCCCGTGGCTGCTGTTTCTGGCTGCTTGTGACAAGTGCAGCTGGAGGAGCTTAAGATTCCCCTCCTTCTGCTACTCAGCTGGTCTTCCAGGGAGAGATTTGTGCAGTGCTGCCCAGGGGATGGGAGAAAACACTAGGGCTGGGAAACTGAACAGACCTGGGGCTGAATCTGGAGGTAATGGTGTGGGGGATGAATTGCAGGGGAGGGGAGGGAAAAGTGAAATGGTGACTCCTGGGGAGTTGATTCTGTAGCTGGCTGCAGAGAAGTCTAAATCTGATGGAGGCTGAATCCAAAGCAAATGCTGTAAGGCATAGAGAACTGAATACAGGGGCTGGATCTGGGGATGCAGGCAAAGAAAAGATGGTGGAAGGAAAGAAGAGGAAAGGAGGGGATCAGCTTGTGGAGAGCAGAGCAGTGCAAGTTATAAAGCCATAAAATATGAACAATATTTAATCAGGAGCTAGATGCCGTTATGAGTTTCAAAGGTAAATGAAACCACCTTGTGCCAGGAGGTAGGAGACAGGGTTAGTGTGTCTAATCAGAGCAATACTCAAATGGTATGCTCCTGCTCCACAGAGATGTTGCATAAAGTAAAGTTGTTTAGACTCAAACTTCTGTATTAAAGAGCCACCCATCAGGAAGAGGCTTTTACCTCGGTTTCAAAAACAGCATTTTAAAAATAAATAAATGGTTGACTTCCCACGAATGTACTTTTTGATCAGCCACTGTAAAGAGGACGTATCACTTTATTATCCAAAGCAGAAAGCAATTTCTGATCAAAAGAATGGATCCGTGAACACTGTACCATGCCATGGCAGAGAAAGATAGAGCTGGGATAAAGGAACTGGCAACATTCAAATGGTCTATATCCAGGAGAGAATGACGGATAACAGGGGCAGCTCCAGGCACCAGCGCACCAAGCGTGTGCCTGGGGCGGCAAGCCGCGGGGGGCGCCCTGCCGGTCCGTGAGGGTGGCAGTCAGGCAGCCTTCGGCAGCATGCCTGCAAGAGGTCCGCCAGTCCTGCGGCTTCGGCGGCAATTTGGTGGCAGGTACGCCAAAGGTGTGGGACCGGCGGACCTCCCGCAGGCGTGCCGCCGAAAACCGCATGACTGCCGTGCTTGGGGCGGCAAAATACATAGAGCCGCCCCTGACAGATAAGCAAAAAACGCGTTAGGATTTTTAACAAGGGAGATGTGCCTGGTCACCAGGCACAAACGATGGAGCACATCATATCTGAGTGTCCCCTTTGGTCTTTTGCGGGGGGCCTGAAGGACATTACCAGCTCACTGCTGTGGCAATGTGCTGGCTACAAACCTAGATATAAATTTGTAGTCGTTGCTACCTCCCCAAGCCATACGAAAGAAGACGACTAAGTGGATGGAGCAAATATGGTCTGAGCTCTTGGAAAATCCAGAACACCCCAAGAGACACTGATTTTAAAGGACTGGTGATTCGAGGGGTAGGAGGAGACTGAGTCATAATAGTCCTCCCCTTTCAGAGATACTCTCAAAGTCTTCCATCCCAGCCCAGGCAGTCCTTAAGTCCACTGCCCTGTCTGTGCCACTCCTGCAATGACTAGAATGAACGATCCCAGACAGTCTTCAAGTTCACTGCCCAGATTGTGCCACTCATTCAGTGGCTGGTTGGGGAATCCAGGTCCATCCCTACACTGGTTTCCAGCCCAGGGGCACCAGCAGCTAAGGTCTGTACTACCATGAACCTTCCTGCCACTCCCCTGGAATGCTTTCTGCCTAGCCTGTCCTAGGTTTGCATTCTCCACCCTTCTAGCCAAACCCCTACCTCCTGAATCTGCTACATAAACTCTTTCTTAGTAATCCCAATCCCTTTCTCACCCTTGCCCAGGGAGAAAAATTGCAGCCTTCCTCCCTGCAGTTTCCTTGGTTTTATAGACGCCCCACCTGTTCTTGCACAGGTGTGCTTCCCTTTATTAGGGCTCTCCTCTCCCCGCTGGCCCTGTTTGCAGACTAATGGGTTACTTGGCCCATCTGGCCTACGTTTACCCCATCAGGGTGAGTATGGAGGCCTACCCCATCACAAGGTGATAACCTACATAGAAAAATGATACCAAGAAGATGATTATTCAATATTCTGAGACCCTGAAATCTCAGTGCTCATTATTTGCAATAAGCATAAATCCCCTGCTATCAGAGAATATTCGACATGCTGAATAAAATATAATGAACATATTTATAATACATAGATACAGTACAATACACAGAGGGTGAAGTATTTAAAATGACCTGATACCAATCAAAGCTCTCAGTAGCTCAAAGAAAAACAGAGATAGAATCTTACCCAAAAATAAGGGTAATAAGCCTTAATAATACTAAAGAGGTTACAGCTGTTTTTAAAAACAATGAAAATACCTTGAATGTAGAAAACTAAAATATTAAAGGTGGTTAATAATTGTCTGTGATTACACCCAACAGGTGATTTTCAAGAAAAATTAGTAAATAGCTTAGAAATCATTCAGTATATTTATTTAAGATTTACAATCCAGAAATGTTTGTGTATGTGTGAAAATATGACTGTTTTAGGTTTTTAATTTCGGGGACACAGTTTATATTAGTTGGCTTTCAGTAACAGAAGTAATGATATAAATTATTATGAATTTTAAACCTTTCAAATTGATTTTGATGGTATTGTCACTACCGGGGTAACTCATTCAACTAGGATCTGTATTAAGGTTTAATGTTTGATAAATACAATCTTCCCACAAGAGAGCAGAATAAAGTTAGATCAAATTACCTTTAATATTACTTTGATTGTTGTATTGAAGAGCTGCAGAAGGTGGAGTAGGATGGGTTTCAGAGACTGTCCAGGAAGGGAGAAGATAAGGGTAAGCTCAATGGTTGGGGTTTGCTGATGGTTTTGGTCGGCGGGCATGGGGTGGAGGAAACTGGGGTGGAGGGCAGTTAGCTTTATCAGATGTCTGGGGTAACTGGATAGTTTCAGAGACAAGCTGGGGCCAGCTGGGAGTTGGTAAATACATCACAGAATGTGAGACGTTAGGAACAGCAGTAGGCAAAGGAGAAAAGAATGTTTTGAACCAGATGGATGAAGTGGACATGAGCAAGTAACTGGGGTGATGTAGGCTGAACATGAACATTAGTAAATATAGATACGGTTGAATGTGTTGGATTCTGAACTTTGTGGTCATGCAACAGTGGCGTAATTATTCCTGGGGACAACTGGAAGACACCCTTCTTATTTTAAAAGGGTCATAGCACTGAAGATCATGCAAACTACCGTGCCAAATTCTCTTTCCACTGATGACATATCTGGCTGAAAATTCTACTGCTCTATGGTCCTCCAAAAATGTTGGTATAAAGTTTTTAAAAAATTGTAAGAAAGCCAGTTCCATAAACTCTATGAAAAATGTAATACTTAAAAAGGTACCTCAAAACCCTGTAAATAAATAGAACAAAAGGAGGCTTTCCTCATCCTAACTGATCACAGAGCCAAGAAAAACAATGTTAAGTGTCTCTTTACTTGTCCCATAAGTGTGGTGTATTAAGGTCTGTTTTGGAATTGCGAGCTATCACTTTAAGAGTATATGTGTGGAGGTTTCTGATCCTGCTTGCAGGTTAGGGGACTCTTTGGGGAAGTAAGTGATCAGAGTCAGTCTGGAAAGAGCCAGCTTAAAGCAGGGTGGGTGAGTTATGCCCATCTGCTTTAGGAAGCAACCTATAATCTCGGTCTCTGTGTTGGGGTTCTTGTGTGTAATCGTTCTGAATTCTAAGCAATGAAGTAGTGTTACATTGCAGCCTTCCAGCAGAGGCTTTCTATATAGCCTCTCCGTGCATATAGCGTGAGCAAAACAGTAAGGAGTAAAGCAGTGTGCAGGACTTTAGTCATTCTGCAGCAGCTGAGCTGTTTCTCGTAGAATCGTAGAACTGAAAGGGACCTCAAGAGGTCATCTGCACTCATGGCAGGACTAAGTATTTTCTAGACTGGTGCTGGGCAACCTGCGGCCCGTCAGGGTAATCCACGGGCGGGCCGCAAGACAGATTGTTTACATTGAACGTCCGCAGGCACAGCCGCCCACAGCTCCCAGTGGCTGTGGTTCGCCGTTCCCGGCCAATGGGAGCTGCGGGAAGAAATTCCACAACCTCCCTAGGCAATTTATTCCAGTGTTTAACCACCCTGAAGTTTTTCAGAAGTTTTTCCTAATGTCCAAACGAAACCGCCATTGCTGCATTTTAAGCCCATTGCTTCTTGCCCTATTCTCAGAGGCTAAGAAGAATGATTTTTCTCCTTCCTCAGAAAGAGAGGAGGCAGAGGAACAGTGGGGAGCAGCAAAGCCAGGATGAGCCTTGACTACGTTTAAGCTGGCGAAGTTTGCCAAAAGCATATAGGATCCCCCTGCACACATCCTCCTACCCTCACAAAAAGGGATGGAGAGTATGGTCAAGTGATTGAAGCAAAGACTCTTGAGAGTTAGGATTCCTAGGTTTTATTCATACTCTCAGGGTGAGAGGGGAAATATGAACAAGACTCATGGGTTTAGCCCTCACATCATAGGAACTTGTCTCTCTACAATACAAGGGTTAAACCCAGTTGTCCTCTTCTAATCCGTAGCCAGAGTTCTCCTTGCCTCCAAACTAGGAATAGAATCTATGAATCCTAGTCCCCAATCTCTTTGTTCTAATTTTAGACCAGATTCTCTTACAGTGCAAGGAATACTGAATGCATGTGGACATAGTTTAGTGGGGGCTACCTTCTCTCAGTAGTTGCTGCAGTTTTGTTGACTCAATAAGTGGCTGTTAAA
Source organism: Trachemys scripta elegans (assembly GCF_013100865.1). Lineage (NCBI taxonomy): Eukaryota > Metazoa > Chordata > Testudines > Emydidae > Trachemys > Trachemys scripta. Next base: position 12,906,203 of record NC_048316.1, read on the forward strand.
CAAAACTAGTCATACATGGAATGTTTCAGTCATTACAATCTCAGCAATTGAATGTAAATTGTTTAACATAACGTATAGATCAGGGGTCGGCACTTTCAGAAGTGGTGTGCCGAGTCTTCATTTATTCACTCTAATTTAAGGTTTCGCGGGCCAGTCATACATTTTAACATTTTTAGAAGGTCTCTTTCTCAAAGTCTATAATATAGAACTAAACTATTGTTGTATGTAAAATAAATAAGGTTTTTAAAATGTTTAAGAAGCTTCATTTAAAATTAAATTAAAATGCAGAGCCTTCTGGACCGGTGGCCAGGACCCTGGCAGTGTGAGGGCCACTGAAAATCAGCTCGCCTGCCGCATTCGGCACGCGGGCCATAGGTTGCCTGCCCCTGGATAGATTATGAACTCTTTAGGGAAGGGTCTGTCTTTTTACAATATGAACGTACAGTGCCTAGCTTGGGTTCTTACTCCCCACTAGGAAGCACTGATACAGTACTCCTTCTACTAGAGGAAGGAGAGAAGTCTCTGGTATGTTGGAAGACTGCTTATGAGAATTCATACAGAATTGTAAGCGACTCTGATATATCATGATGATAGGGTATAAAAAGATACATAGAGACAATGTCAAAGCAAGGTAAAAACAGTAAAAGATCCGTTATGCAAGTTTCCTCCATTCCTAATTAATACCTGTGTTCAGATATATAATGTGATTAGCATAAATTTTCACAACCTTATGAGCACATCTAGAAGGATAGGAGGAGGGAATTTTTAATACCATAATTACATTAATTTAATTGTTGAGACACTTCAGAAGTCATAGTGCTGGGAAAGTCAAATCAAAGTTGGTTGCCTGACTCCATTCTTCTCAGCAAAGTGAAACTGAGTTGTCTTCTGCATTCTTGACATCAGTGGTAGACATTGCTTGCTGCTTTCTCTGGTTGGCGGTGTGGGCAGTTCATTATGATCTCTTCAAATCAGAAATCCCTCCTGGAGTTGCTGAGCCGCTGAAGCTCAGAATCTTTCATTGGCTGTTGTCTACTCCATTTGGTCTGGTAAATGTACCTGGTTTGATACTGGGATTTCACTTTAGTTTTGAGACAGAGGTGAGGGCTGGAGTTTGTAAGTCAGTCATATGGGAACATCTCAGCATGATTAGTTCTTCAAGATGAAAAGAAGGAGCTCTGTCCAAATGTTTACTAATACAAAGCTTTTCACTTGTATAATATTTTTAATCTGAGGATCTAAGTAATTATATGTTTCCCATTATTGTAGTATCTGAGCACCTGCCAGGTTTTTAAAACAGCAAAAACACACTCGCTCACTCTCCGATCAGTTTATAGGTTTTTGTTCTTTGCTTTGTGTATGTGTTCGTTTAAAGAAATGGCGGCGGGAGAAAAACATCAGAGTTTTGCTCATTTAGTTCTAAATAGGGTGAGGTTTGCTATCATTCTGATGTCTTGTGGAAGCAAGTTCCATAATCTACTTCCGATATTAGTTTAGTTCTAATTCCTGCATTAACAAGCCTCCCAGTGTAGGTCAACTGTTTTATTGTTATTGTAGATTTTAGAGGAGGACATGATTACGGAGAGAGAAGTGATCTTTCTGGTCACGACTATGGGCCAGGTCTTAGAATATCAGGACAGAGACCTTGACTGAACTCTGAATTCAGTGAGGAGCTACTACATAGAATGGAGTTCCAGGGAGCCCAAAACATTCATGGCAACTTACTTGCATTGCTAACCAGATGGACTGCTGTGTTTTATACCAGATGAAGCTTTATCAAGGTGTGCGCCTTCATTCCTACACACGATAGGACAAATTCTCTACTGATGTATACTGGAGCAGAGAACTGACTTGGAATAATCAAGGGTTCGTGGTGACCAGATACTCAACACAATTAGCATTAATAACACAGGGAAAGTAACGCCAACCAAAATAGAGAAAGAACAGGTTAAATAAAGACTATTGAGACACGTTAGATGTATTCAAGTCTGGAGGGACTCCCAAAAAGCAAACCCTCAGCTAATTATCCCTGGAGTAAACTATCAGTAGACAACATTTTTGTGTAGTCTACATGAAACTAAGTGTCAGCTATGATTAATCTGGGTCCCCTGTCCCAGACTTTTTGCAGGTGCCAAAGGGTCAAAGGACTCTGGTGTCATCTATAAACAATAGAGTAAATGGTGCCAGTTTCTCAGCACCAGAATGACAAGAGTGACCCACTTTATGCCTTTCTCCTGAACCTGTGGAGCAGCATCCCCAATGCTGGACTGCCACGGATAGAGTCGATGGTGCTAGAAAATCTAAGGTGCCATCACTTTGACACCTGACTCAGCCACTTGCAGCTCATTAGAGTTGATGATGCTGAAAAGCCGACACCAAAGTAGGTTGATGTGGATACTTTGGTGTCATGTCTAGAGTTCCAGAACCTCAGCACCAAAGAAGGTCCATCTAGAAGGATGCAGGGAGCTCAGTGCTTTATCAACAGTGAGGAAGCCCTGGCATCAGATTAGGCTAGCCAATTCAGATCCGGGAATTTTGGTGCCATGACCAGCGTGCCAAAATGTTGACATTGGGTTCAGCCAGAGGGATAAGACTGGGGATCTGGTCATCGCATAAGCCAGGAAATGAGCCACTGAATCTAGTGGATCTCTAAAGTTGATGCTGGATTTACAGATTGCCAAACTTAGTTAACAGGGTGAGACTGCCCTTCCCATCCATGCAGGTCCAGGTGTTACTTATGCAGCACAGGTACCACTTTGTTCTTTTAAATAAAGAAACATCTAGTAACTGATGATCTAGCTAATTAAAAGAAAAAATAGCTCTGAAAGGGCTGAAGAATAAAACAATGAGGGAAGCATTGATGACACTGCATGGGATCTGAGCTTGCTGTACTTTCAGTGGTTAAGAAGGAATTCAAGGGTGGTTGGACCCTATTTCCTCTTTTATATCCTTGGAATCCTCTGTAAAGGGAGGGACAATTGGCCCCCAAAGACCCTGGTCTCTAGAAGATTCTGCAGCTTTAACTTGTAGACACTCACAGAGGTGGTTGAAGTTGCTGGCGCTGCTTAACCAGTTGCCCAGTGCTCCCCCTGTCCCCTATTTCTCCCTTACGGTGTTTCCAATTTTCACCAACACCAGTAGGGTTCTAGCCACTAATACCTAAAATGTTCCCCGAAATTTTGGAATTGAACAGATGCAGCCAGCAGATGTCACTGCAGGACCACATTAAGTGACAAGCTTTTATTAGCCACAGAATAATTTCAAGCAATGTTTCTAGCCAAGTTCCCAGGGCAGAATGTGAGTGCACCACAGGCATAGTGGAAGGGTAATAACCAATTTAGTTTTCAGTCTTTGCCCTGTTTTAGAAGAGCTCTATTTTAAAAAGTTTTCCATTTTTATTGGTAATTGTACAGCATCTACAGCTGTGCTAAATGTTTAATAGAAAACATACAAAAGACAATGCCCTGTGTGGAACCGCTCTTCCTTTTTCAAACAACCTTAACCCCGGAGGACAATGGATCCAGATGCAGAATGTCCTGCTATTTCAATCTCAGTGTGGAGGGAGCTCACACGTGCTCCAATACTACAGTGATGGGTGTCAGTATAAGAACAAAGATAGATGAAGACAGATCGATGCAAAGCTATTGAGAAAACAGCGGAGAAAAAAAGTTTGTTATTTTTCAAATCTGTTTATCATTCAGATTGCATGTTGGCAAAACATTTCTGAGCAGCTGGAGCACTGGACAGAAACTGGAAAACATTTTCCACAGATTATTTTTCATCAAAATTTTGTTTTGATGGGACTTTTCCAACCAGCTTTACTCCTACAGTCTTTGGAGCGACTCTCATATATGCTCTTTCTTGTCACAGTAGGAAGCAGCCAGGGTATGCAAATTTTATACGCTCCTCATCATGACTTGGACCACTTCTGTGCCTGGTCTAAATTACATCCTTGGTGCTGACAAAACATCTCACAAGTTCTCTGCCATTTAGCTTAGATGCAGTAATGAATGTGCGGATACTAAGAATTGTGTTTATCTGGTGGATCTACTACCTCTTATTACCTGGAACACACAGGAAAATGACTTAATCACAGTCCCAGAGCTACAAGAATCTTTTGCTTTAAATATAAGACCAGCCAGGCAGTTTGCACTGCTGTGGTATGAAGCTGGATACCTTAAATAGTTGTCGGCTGCTTCATAAGCTTGAATGCTGAACAGATAATTACCTGGTTGAAACACCTGAGAAAGAATCCTTTAAGACACCCTCTTGAAATTCAGGTTCTGTGGAAGGTATCAAACATCCTGTATTCATAGGCCCATAAAAGTTAGAGATGGGAAATACTTTATTAGTCCATACTGGCAGAGAAAAGGATTATGACCTGGATTCACAAAGGCATTGCAAAGCTGAGCATTGCAAGAACTCTCTCTGAGGTACCTAGAAAATCACAGGAACATGAGGATTCAGAAAGGCTGAGCCAGGTGCCGAGGATTCCCTATACAATAAATGAGGAGATATAGGCAGGGCCGGCTCTAGGCACCAGCGTTCCAAGCATGTGCTCGGGGCGGCACTTTTCAAGGGGCAGCACTCCCGTTTTTTGTTTTGCTTTGGCACTCTGGCCCCATTTTTTTCTTTTTTTTTTTTTTCTTTTTTTTTGCTTGGGGCGGCAAAAAACCTGGAGCCGGCCCTGGATATAGGCACCTTCAACTGCAATTCACAAAAGCTAGAATGCTAGGTGGGAAGCCGCCTGAGCTAGCCAATGGGAGATGTGCTAAACGACACCCCACTCACAGAGATAGATGCATAAGCCTGCACTTCAGAGAGACGGTAGAAATTCACATGCGGGACCCCCTCTCCTGGAGTCAGGTGGATTAGGTGCATAAGCCCCTTCTTCTGAGAGTCAACTAGGCAACTGCCTAACTCCACACAAAATGGCAGGTGGTGCTACCACTGACCTTCTAACCCAGTGGTTAGAGCACTCATCTGGGATGTTAGCAGTTCCTCCAGCCAGATTTTGAATGAGAATTGGTCCTGTAGGCAGCCTCTAAGCTGCCGCACACGATTTAGGTTGAGGAATGCCTACCTTCGTGGTTTGCTAAGCTCGCTGGGGCTTAGGGTATCGGGGCACCCAGAATGAGGCTGCAGTGAGCATGCTCAGAAGCAGAAACGTAGGTACCAAGGGAAATTTTACCTTGAAAATTTAGGTGCTGAGTGAGTTTAGGCAACTACAGCATTTGGGGGAAGTTTTGTGAATCACAGTGAAACCTAAAATTGGGATTTAGGTGCCTAAACCCAGATTTAGGCACCTAAATAACGTTGAGAATCTGGGCCAAATGAGTTCCTGATAGTACATTTATTAGTGTTTTGCCCAGTTTAGTTCTGAATGTCTTATAGCCTTGGGGGTTCCACCACTGCCCTTTTGAGACTATTTTAAAGGCCCAATAGATCTCCTTGTCAGGAAGTGTTTCCTGACTTAGTCACCCTAATTTACTTCTTTGTATTGACATCCCCCTTGTTCTACCCTACATATTTTCTCTGTCTTCTTGGTGTTTTACACCTGTCAGTGCTTGTAGACTGTTAACATGTGCTTCCTTGGTTGGGGCTTAACTAAGCTCTCCTCAGTTCGCTGTTTTAATCATTCCTCATTCAGCCATTTTTTGTTGCTCTTCACTGACCTCCCTCCAGTTAGTCAGCATTTTGCTGGTATTGAAGATTCTAGAGCAGAATTCACTATTCCAGAGGGCTTTAGTGAGGATGCCCTAGAACTGCCTGGAGAAAAAGCAACCGTCACATCCTTAGTCTACGATGTGATGCTTTGCTTCTAGCACTCAGAATTGCACTGAACTTTTTTTGCTGCCCCATCACATTGTTCACTCTTGTCTAATTTGCTGCCCACTGTCTTGGCAAAGTCTTTTTCAGTCCTACTCCTTTCCAGCTTTCTTTGGGTGGTCATTGAACATCTGTTTCCGATTATTTTTCTCCGAGCTACTAACGCTGCATTTTTCCCCAACTTGAATCTCATGTTGTTATTTTCTACCCATGTTTCCAATCTCACAAGGTTCTTTTGTATCATTGTCCTCGCTGCATAGTATTTCCCTGCTCAGTTCTATAAATTCCAATAACATGCAGTTTATGTCATGTTGGCAATCTATACTCCTGGCTGCACGAGTGTGAATTTTATACATGGGACAACAGCCACCCACCCACATATAGTAAGAGTTAATGCAGTCTCATTGCACCTACTCTCCTCCTTTGCTCCTATCTGACATTCATTGGAAGCACACCTATGGTGCCCTAAAATGGAAAAAACAGTAGGTGATCATCAGTGGTGGATTAATAATTTTGCTGCCCGTAGGCCGGGAAATAATGGCTGCCCTGGCCCCGGCCCGACTCCGCCCTTTCCTCGCCCTCATTCCAACCCCCTCCCCAAAGTCCCCACCCAACTCTGCCCCCTCCCTTTCCCTATTGGATCCCTTCCCCAAATCCCCAACCCCGGCCCCTCCTCTTCCCCCAGCATGTGGCGTTCCCCCTTCTCCCCGCCCCGCAAGGCGCGAGTGCTGGGAGGGGAGAGAAACAGGATGCGGCGGCGCACTTGCAGAGGAGGCGGAGGTGAGCTGGAGCAGGTGGGCGGGGCGCGGAGGGGAGCTTCCGCCCCTGCAAATTTGCCGCCATAGGCCTAGGCCTTGTCGGCCTAGGCAATAATACGGCGCTGATGATCATGTAATTAAAGACTATTAAAATGCATCCGCCGAAGGGGGCATTTCCTAACTTTTGCGTGCTTGGCTTTGCAATGTTAACATTCTTTTAATATTTTTTTGGATGTAATTAAAGTAGAAGCTGGAAGTGGCAGGGAGAGACCATGTGAGTGCCTTACCCCCGACTCCTTCCCCCTGGGAGCAACATTAAAGCCCCTCGGTGCAGGATGGAAATGGACAGGTCAATTTTGGCATTTTAAAAAACTCTTACACCAGCGTGAGACCGAGGTTTGTGAGGGGGGTAGTTAGAATGGAAGGAGGTCCCATGTTGTGGCGTTTAAGGGCTGTGAAGGAGACTAACTGACAGCTGGAGCTGGACAGAGGAGAGTAGTGTGTGTGAGGGGGCATTGTAAGCGGAAAAGGGGGAGAAATTGAACTGTAACTTCTGACAAATTGTTTATTTGTTTTCTATCGATGCGCAGGGGTGACCAACCTGGGTTCCGGAGCCGCATGCGGCTCTTCAGAAGTTAATATGCGGCTTCTTGTCTAGGCACCGACTCTGGGGCTGGAGCTACAGGCGCCAACTTGCCAATGTGCCGGGGGGTGCTCACTGCTCAACCCCTGGCTCTGCCACAGGCCCTGCCCCCAGTGGCGTAGCCAGGTGGAGGGAACAGGGGGAGCAATAAAAAGGCGCCACTCACTGCGGTGCTTTTACTCACCCGGCAGCGCTCCATGTCTTCGGCGACGGGCCCTTCACTCACTCCGGGTGTCTTCGGCAACACTGAAGATCCCGCCGCCGAAGACCTGGAGGGTCTGGGAGGCAGGAGCTGTGGGGGGCACTTTTGGGGGTCCTGCAGGCCCAGAATGGCCCAGGGGATTAGCAGGAGACGGGGAGCAGCCCGCTCGCCGTGGCACTCCACTTCCCGCCGCCGGTGAGTGCAGGGGGAGGGGAGAACCTTTCCCCAGCCCCCCCCCAAGCAACACGGCTGGGGTAGGGCTAGGGGCAAGGAAAGCAAAGTGGGCTGGGGCCACATTGCTCAGCTTCCTGCCACCGTTGAGTGCAGGGGGGCATCCTTTCCCCAACCTCCCCGCACTCACCGGCGGCGGGAAGCGGAGCGACGTGGCTGGGAGTTGGCAGAGCGGAGCGGGCTGGGGCTGGGCTGCTCTGCTTCCTGCTGCTGCTGGTGAGTGTGTGTTTGTGGGGGGCTGCCCACAGCAGGCAACCCGGGGGGGTGCACAGGGGAACCGCTCTCCACCCCAGCTCACCTCCGCTCCGCCTCCGCCTCCCTGGGCCTGAGCGCGAAGCCACCGCTTGCTTCTCTGTCCTCCCAGGCTTCCCGCGCGACCAGCTGATTCGCGGGAAGCCCAGGGGGAGGGGCGGAGAAGTGGAGCAGGGCAGCGCGTTCAGGGGAGGAGCAGGAGGTGAGCTGGCGCTGGGGGGCGGGGCAGGGAGCTGCCGGTGGGTGCTCTGCACCCACCAAATTTTCCCCCGTGGGTGCTCCAGCCCCAGAGCACCCAGGGGTCGGCGCCTAAGGCGCCACTTTTGGAGAATTTGCTCAGGGGGAGCGGCTGCTCCCCCCCTAGCTACGCTACTACCTGCCCCCACTCCACCCCTCACCGCCCCCTCCCCTGAGCCTGCCGTGCCCTCGTTCCTCCCCCTCCCCACCCAGAGCCTCCTGCACGCCATGAAACAGCTGATTGGGAGATGTGGGGAGGGAGGGGGAGGGCTGATCAGGTGAGCGGGAGGTGCTGGGGGCAGGAGCTGATGGGGGGCTGCTGACGCATTACCGTGGCTCTTTGGCAATGCACATTGGTAAATTCTGGCTCCTTCTCAGGCTCAGGTTGGCCACTCCTGATCCATGGGTACGTTTTCACTGCCAAAAAGGTGTGTTCTTAACTCGGGTTAAAATAGCAGTGAAGACACAGCTACTTGGCTTTTAACTCAAGTTAGTAGCTTGAGTTACAACCTGTAAGGGAGCCTGGGGTCGAACTTGAGCTGCTAACCCGAGTTAAAAGCCATGTTGCTGCATCTTTGATGCTACTTTACCCCAAGTTAGCTAAGCAGAGTTAAGAACACACCTTTTTGGCAGTGAAGAGATACTCTATATCGATTTGTTTTCGACTATAAACCCTTTGGGATAGGGACCATTTCCTCTTCTGTTTGTATATGCCCTAGCACAATGAGACCCCAATACAGATGGAGGCCTTCAGGCCCAACCTGTACACAGCAAAGAGTCCTGTGGCACCTTATAGACTAACCTGTACACAAATAATCAACAAGAATAAATAGTAAATAATAAAAAGGTCTCTTCAGTGAACATGTACATTAGTGGTTTGTCTTCTAGTGCATATGATTGTAGTAAGATTGCTGGCAATGCTGGGGCCTCTCATGAAGGCTGATGTTTTTTCTTAAAGCTTCAGCTCCAGGAGTCATGTGATTTTAACGAAAGCTGAGATTCTCACACAAAGAAGAAAAACAAAACAAACAAACAAACAAACAAACAAAAACAGAAAATAGCCAGGGTCTAGCCCTTGTGGTTGTAGAGAAAAAGCTTAAACATGAACCTCAAAGGCTCAATACTCAAAAGGCAAATCAGAAATGCAAACGTATTTTTTTAAAACCTCCTGATTTTTAAGCCAGTTGCATGACTTATAAGGCCTGACTTATGATTTTTGAACATTTGGGGCTGGTGATGCTGGGGCCAAAGCATGTTGTAGGTTGCCTCTATTGATTTGTAAAGCTCCACTAGAAACTTTGGGGAAGAAGAACCACAGCTTGGTAGCTTGCCACCACAGAGCTACAACTGCTATTAATTCCTGGCGATGCCTTCACTCCACAGGTGAGAAAGAATACTTGCTTTATTATTAAGCAACAGACCATGGGGATGAATCTAATGATACTTATGGCCCTTCAATTATCTTGATACAGGTCAGCTGGACCATGAAACCGATCTTCCCAGATTCACATTAGGTGCAGCAGGTGATAGAATGGTGGTGTTACAGTCTTTGCATCAGAAATACTTGCTCTGACACCTGGCCGTGGAATAAGTGAAGCTTCTTTCCAGCCAAGCCTTAGCCGCCATATTGGCATATTGAAGATCCAGCACATGGAGTGAAACCCGAGTGCTGTGCCGGCAGCTATCCCCATAACTATGTGACCTGTACGCCATTGTGAAAGCAAGTGAAAGAGTGAAACTCTGGCACACTGCAACCAACAACGCAGGAAAAAAAAACTGGTGAGGCCAGTTAAAAACCAGCCAGGTGGCAACCTGGGCCCAAACCTGATCAGGGGCCTTGGACAAGTGCCTGGAGTGCACATTGGTTAATCAGGGCCTGATCGACACTCAGTTATTTCACCTCTGAACATTTTAGCAGTAGCATCAAGCTATTGTACTTCTCCAACAGTGAGGGACAGCGTGTCAGACATGAGGCACAGGGTAGCGGTCCGGCTAGTGGCTGTAAGTGTTTGCTGGAGAAGGGAATGAAGAGTCCTCTCCAAATGTAAAGTTGGCCCCACCTGTGCCCAAAACAGGAAGGAAAAACGATGTTTCCCTCCCAAGAAGAAAAAGCCTCAAGTGCCTCCTGCTTATCTAAAAAGCAATTGGACTGTCATGTCTTTGTGCCACATAATTCTGATGTGTCTATCCCTGATTTAGTTCTCATAGGCTGACTAGGACGCTGGGCTTTAAGAAGTCAGCAGGCCCATCCCACGGATATTGTAAATGCAGAGTTTCCAGCTTCACAGATACGATTCCTCTTTAACAGCAACGACCACCAGCCCGTTTAACAATAATGTAGCGTTTCACAATTTCAAAGCATAAATAGGAATATTTTCTGCTTGAAGGGCAGATTTCTACATAAAGGGATCTTCTACATTATAAAGTTGCTCTATGTCAAGGGAGAAGCAATGTGTGTGGGGGGATTTAAGAAGAGATTTCCTTTATTACAAATTAGCTGATGAAGTCATTGCAAATAATATCCCATCTCCCCTCATGAGAACACATCAGAAAGTCACAGGAAAAAAAAACTTCATTCATTATGTTAAAGTTATAAAACCAACTTTGTTTTATTTATGAGATTTACAGACTTCTGAATATTGAACATTGAGAGTTAAGATTCACAAACTCAAGCCTTGATTCTCCCCCTTGTATTCACACCCATTTTATTCCTAATATTGATATAACAAATAGTTCAATAGCTTTTATGTCGCTAATAGACCCTATGCCAGTGGATGATAGGTACAGCACCCCTTCTTTGCCGTCTTCCCCTTGGATATCCCTCCTCCATCCCTCCCACACCTGAGGGGATGGGGGGACAACTGGCTCAGAAGCCTCCTCTACCACTAGTGTTAGAGGAATTCTTCGCCAGGATCTGTGACCAGGTTCCTGACTGATGCAAAGGGGCCATGCTTAGTAAGGAATCTGACCCTTTTGGTTTAATAATTTGCATTGTTATAGTGCTTTCTATCTGAATTTCTCAAAGTATTTTACATAAATTTATTAAAACTTGCAGCATCCCTATAAGGCAGGACAGACAGTGCACATCTCAATTATTTTGACACATTTTAGAAAGGCTCTGAGAATGAAACCAGAATTCTCAGAGAGTCGCTTTATGATGTTGCAAAAATTGGAAACTTATTTACAAAACAAGAAAGAAAAAAGCTAGCTCTGTGGTATAGTGGATATTACTGACCCAAGGAGAATCGAATTAGTGGCAATCAGAAAGTATTGTATTGTATTATCTAAAGTGAGTGCAGAATCATTATGAAGTTATCGTGTGGACAGACAATTGCTACTGCTGTCTGCATGAAGTAGGTGCTTGTTCAGTGAGGCTTATTCCAGAGAAAACTTTAATTTTCTGCCCTGGATACAAAGACTAGGATTGATTCCTTATACCAGAAGAATAACTAGATTATTCAGTTATTCATTGCTTCAGCTACGGTAGATTTAAAACAAAACTTTTTTAAAGAAGAGACTAGATGGCTCAAAAAGATGAGTAAAAGCAAAGCCGAGGTTTTTGTCTCTAGATTACGGGTTGAAATCCAGCCAAACTCTAAGAATAACCAAATCTTTCTAACTGAAAGGTAATTGGAGAGCTACATGAAATGTATTGGTGATCTCAGTTTACTTCCTTTTGAACAGATGACTGTATAATAATTGGCCACTTATCACTTCCGCAGCAGACCTAGTCAGAAATGGAGGAATGTATGGAGACATCTAGCCTCTGGCATAAACCGAGGCCAGCTGATGTGAAAATATGGAGAATCTACATGGACACTGGCTCATAGACTTTAAGGTCAGAAGAGACCATCATGATCATCTAATCTGACCTCCTCCACATTGCAAGCCACCGAACCTCATCCACACACTCCTGTAATAGATTCCTCACCTCTGGCTGAGTTACTGAAGTCCTCAAACTGTAGTTTAAAGACTTCAAGTTACAGAGAATCCACCATTTACACTAGTTTAAACTTGCAAGTGATCCGTGCCCCATGGTGCAGAGGAAGGCGCCCCCCCCCCCAGGGCCTCTGCCAGTCTGACTAGAGAAAAATTCCTTCATGATCCCAAATATGGCGATCAGTTAGACCCTGAGCATGTCAGCAAGACAAACCAGCTAGTCACCTGGGAAAGCATTCTCTGTAGTAACTCAGAGCTCTCCCCATCTAGCGTCCCATCACCGGCCATCGGAGATATTTGCTGCTAGCAGTCGCAGATCACCTACATGCCATTATAGGCAGTCTCATCATCCCATCTCCTCCATAAACTTATCAAGCTCAGTCTTTAAGCCAGTTAGGTTTTTTGCCCCCACTGCTTCGCTTGGAAAGCTCTTCCACAACTTCACTCCTCTGATGGTTAGAAACCTTCACCTAATTTCAAACCTAAATTTGTTGATAGTCAGATTATATCCATTTGTTCTTGAGTCCACATTGGCTCAACTTAAGCAACTCCTCTCCCTCCCCGGTATTTATCCCTCTGATGTATTTATATAGAGAAAAATATCTCCCCTCAGCCTTCAGTTGGTTAGGCTAAACAAGCCAAGCTCTATGAGGGGGAATACAGGTGCAGTTGCTCTGAATTATGACACACTGAATCTTACCTGGCCATTTATTGGGTCATTCATTTCAGATACATGATTCCAAAATTCATCAGTTCTCATAGTGCTGTCATATTCAGAAAATGCATCACAGATTTGATAATCCCTAACTTTCGAAATCAGAGGATCCATTTGTTGCGCCCTGATCAATCATCACTTTTGTATCATGGCAAGGTGCTGATACACAACTGCTTGGATTAACAAAAGCAGGCTCTCAAGTACAACATCTTGTAAAGGCATTGCCTTTTCTCACATAACCCAGTGCTTTGCAAAAAAATTCAACGACGAATGTCGTATATGGATGTCTTGTATTGATCATGCTTTCCATTCTTGCATAGTCACATGTCTCAAAATGCACCAACGCTTCAGATGCCAGTGACTGCACAGGAGAATCCTTGTAATTGATTTGCAGAACATTCTCACTTGCAGCGGTCACAAAGGGTTTCATAAATCTCAGAAGAATATCTTTGTGTAGAGTCATCATTACTAGGTACAAAAGGTGACTCACCGGTGCTTGTGCTTGGAGCAGTCAGTTGACCTTGTAAAACATGGGCAGCACTGCATGAAAAAAAAAAATACACCTTCATTAAAGGATATTTGGAGCTCATCGGTATTCTTATTTCCCATGTTCCAGCAGCACCTCTTTGCTCTTTTTCATCAAAGGTACTGACAAAGATGGAGTATAGCCCAGGTACCTTCAATAGATCTCTCAGCAAGTGCATTTTCACATAGGACACACTTTTCTTCACACTAGTATTGCAAAATGCAATGTATTCATTCATGATGCCACTCTTTTGACACTTCTCTGAAAGTGGTAGTAAATAAGAACATAAGAATGGCCGTACTAGGTCAGACCAATGGTCCATCCAGCCCAGTATCCTGTCTACCGACAGTGGCCAATGCCAGGTGCCCCAGAGGGAGTGAACCTAACAGGCAATGATCAACTGATCTCTCTCCTGCCATCCATCACCACCCTCTGACAAACGGAGGCTAGGGACACCATTCCTTACCCATCCTGGCTAATAGCCATTAATGGACTTAACCTCCATGAATTTATCTAGTTCTCTTTTAAACGCTGTTATAGTCCTAGCCTACACAACCTCCTCAGGCAAGGAGTTCCACAAGTTGACTGTGCACAGTGTGAAGAAGAACTTGCTTTTATTTGTTTTAAACCTGCTGCCCATTAATTTCATTTGGTGGCTCCTAGTTCTTGTATTATGGGAATACGTAAATAACTTTTCCTTATCTACTTTCTCCACATCACTCATGATTTTATATACCTCTATCATATCCCCCCTTAGTCTCCTCTTTTCCAATCTGAAAAGTCCTAGCCTCTTTAATCTCTCTCTCACCCGTTCATGCAGCACTGCATGAAAAAAAAAATGTTGATCAAATCCTCAACATTCATCTGTAATGAGTTCAAATGTGCTCTGCCATACAGTGCAGGTGGTAGGAGAGGCAACCCAATACCTACAGTCTCTAGTTCGTTGTTCGTTGAGACAATATACTGTTGTGTTTACCCTGAATGTTTGCAGGGTAATACACAACACATTTATTCCAGTCAAGATCGTGTTTTGAAAGCACAACGTTGATTGCATCAAACAATTCCTGAGGTGTATTTGATGCACAAGAAACCATATCTAAAATCTCAGTAACTGTAAGGCCAGTTTCTGAGTGTTCATACACAATCAAGATTGGAAAATACTTCTCAGACTTGTTCAAACTAGCATCCAGTGCCAAAACATTGTTTATGGCCTTCAAACACACGTTGTACATTTTCACGGGCTTTTGGTGAGATAGTCCCTGGTATAATATCGGCCATTTTTCTGGAAACACACGCATAGTGCTGAGCAATTTTGGAGTCTGGGAACATTTTCTTGAAGAAAGGTCTCACATGATCACTGCTAGCAGGAGGAATGGTATGCTCCAAAAGTAAATGTGGGTGTGGGGGAGGGGTAGCTCAGTGGTTTGAGCATTGGCCTGCTAAACCCAGCGTTGTAAGTTCAGTCCTTGAGGGGGCCACTTAGGGATCTGGGGCAAAAATCAGTATTTGGTCCTGCTAGTGAAGGCCGGGGACTGGACTCAGTGACCTTTAGAGGCCCCTTCCAGTTCTATGAGATAGGTATATCTCCATATATTATTATAATCCTATAAATAACACTTCCGTTTTGGTTACACGGTCACTCGTTTTTGACCCAGCAGGTGGAGAACAAGCTACCAAAGATTTTGACTGCATTGCAGCCTTGGCACTGCTCGCTTGTTTCTCCTTAGCAATGTGTCTTGAAATATCATTGTATCCGCCATGACGAACAGAAAAATCAGCCCTGCAATACTCACAAAAGCAAATGTTAGCCCTCTGCCATTTTGTTTTTTTGGTAGAAAATGATGCTGAACCCCCTGCCCCCCCAAGAGTCTTAGGCTAGGTCTAGACTACGGGCGGGGGTCGACCTAAGATACGCAACTTCAGCTACATGAATAGTGTAGCCGAAGTTGAGTATTTTAGGTCGACTTACCTGGCTGCGAGGATGGCGGCGATTCGACCGCTGCCGCGCCGCCATCAACTCCGCTTCCGCCTCTTGCCACGATGGATTTCCGGAGTCGACGGTAGAGCCATCGGGGATCGATTTTATCGTGTCTTCACTAGACGCGATAAGTCGATCCCCAAAAGATCGATTGCTACCCACCGATCCGGCAGGTAGTGAAGACGTGCCCTCAAACTGACAAAGTCTTTTCACTTTTTCCTTTGGCGAAGCCTCAATGTCTTCATAAGCCCCTGCTGCTGCTGAGTCTTGACCAAAGCCAGATTAAGACAGAGTCAATGTAGACACGTGCCTAGGGCCCAATTTGTGGGGGGCCACCCAACTTTAGCTCATGATCCCTGACTGGTCTAGTTCAGGTACTGGGGCAGCAGCCAGTCCCTGGCGGCAGCAAGGAGTAGCAGCACCAGCTGCCCCACTACCCACTGAGGAGTAGCTCTGGTGCCCCCCATCACAACGGTGCCAGGGCCAACACTGAGTGAGTGGCATTGCGACCTGGTGCATGGCGGTCACAGCAGTAAAACATATGACAGTCACAAATACATTTAGTGGGTTCCTCTTCACTTTGGTTAGAGACGGTCTTAAAAACATAGATTCCTCCATTGAGGAATTAGTTTGGACTTGTGCCTCTTGGCCTAGATGTTTCCTGAAGAAAGCTTCAGAAAGAACCCTGTTGTGAGAAGCATCAGAAATTTGGGAGAATCTCTCAAATGTCCTACCCCACTGGTAGAAGAGGGTGCACAAATTTCCTCAGCGGAAGTAGATCTTGAAATCATGAAAGACTTGAAGAACTAAAGTAGGGGCAATGGTATTTGGGAACCTCTCTTTGCTCTGAAAAAGCACTGTATGCAGATGGATCCGGCCACAGCAATTTTACAGCCATGCGATATTTGGGGCACCTTGCCGGTGGGCCCGAAAACATTTTTTCACCGGGGCCTGAACCTGCTCTCGGCGGCCCTGGCAATATGTATGGCACAACTGTCTGACTAAAGATTTTTCTGAAGTGCAGTAGCCCTGCCGGGGAGTCTCCTGAAGAATACGAAAATCGGAGAGACTTCAGGTCCAGCTGTGTACAGTTTTCACATTGAAGCCCATATTTTACAACCCCATGTATTCCAGCATAAAGGCAAATATCTATATATAAAATCTTTATATCAGCTAAGTGCTGACACAATAGGTGTAACAATATACCGTGGGTAGATCTTACAGAAGCACATGACAAACACCACACCGAGTAACTGTGCTCTTACAAGTATATAGCACGGTACATAAAATCTGATTACATACCTGTGTACTTTACTCATATTTACTGACAAATAGGATTATGAAACAAAGAAAGTTTATGAAAATAATCATGGAATTGATTCTGCTCTAGAGAAGCGTCTACCACTATTGCCAACACAAATATCGGGCTTTTGGAATGTCCAAGGGTTAGTTCTGCAGTCCCACCAAGAAGTCCACCCAGAACTGAGTCATAATGAAACCAGATACAGAATAAACAGAGTTTTAGGCCCATTTTGAATGTTCATTTCTCCTGTGTTTAATAAGAAATCATTAATAATATTACGCCGGAGTTTGATTGTTAGATTCTAGTTGCTCCTGTGTGTGGGTGGAGCCATCATCATGATTCATGGGAGGAGGGTGGAGAAAATTATTAATATTGCAATCTTAATCTGATTATGTATTTTGTGCTGTGTATCAGAAGGGTGCCCTGTATTGCTTAGTCTCCTGTAAGGACACTTCAGAAACGAGTACTGGGAGAATCAAATTAGAATAATTTCTCTGAGTACATCATCCTCATTCAAGTGACATGGGGTTTGTTTGTGCTCCTTTGACATTAATAGGAGTGATTTGGATTGCTCCCTTTTTGCTACCGGTATTGTTCATTTGGGCAATTTGTTATGATTTCTTCAAATCAGAGCTGCCTCCAGGAATTGACCAGCCGCTAAAGCTTCGATTTTATCACTCGCTATTAGTTATGACTGCTGTTCTGGTAAGTTGACTTGGCTTCAAAGAGGGGATTCAACTTTTATTTTTGACTAATGGGATGGGAGTTGGAAGATCTGTAAAAAATAAATAAATTCTTAAACAGTCTAGAAACATCTGGAATATGAACTATACCAGATTAAATTACTGTAATTCTTAAAGGTAAAAATTAGAGGTTGATTTTAGAGTTTATTTATTTCGATTTTTTTCAGTGCCTCTCTCAAACTCTAGACACTTCATAATTTTTAAAACACTGCTTCACACAAAATGTCTTAAAAAAAATCTATATTATACTTATTGAATTGTCCATAGATAGATACTCACATAATAGCAAACCTGACAGAATTCTAATACGTCCAGTTCCATAACCCATTTTCTTGTCAAATATGTCAGAGAAAAAATGAAAAGTCATTTCAAACTGGGAAACCAAAGTTTTTTGTTTTGATAATTTTGAAACGTTTTCCTCAACTATTTTTGAGTTGAGAAATTCCTCAAAACTGACCCTTTCCCACAAACACTTTCCGGTTTTGGCCAATCGACTTTTTGACAGGAAAATCTCACTGAAAAAATCCCATCCAGCTCTAGTTAAATGCACATACCTGCATTTGTACGTTCACTGATACAGATTGTACATTCACAATTCACAGACATTTTACTACAGTGAAACCTATCTGAAGCAACAACCCCAGAAAGAAATAGATGTACTCTTTAGGTACAGATCAGACTAATGCAGCTTGCACTGTATATACACTATACCCATATTTTTTATATTGTATGTATTATGTATGCACACACACAGATGGAATACAACAAGATGTGCTACAAGTTATATTACTCTGAGTTTGGGACGGTTGCTTAATCACAAATGGCAAAGAGAAGAGAAGAGTGGAGTTATGCAGATAATCACAGATGAGTATCAATAAAACTTTTATACCATACCAAACCTGCCACATATTTTTCCTTTTCTCCCTATATTTTTAAGATCAGCTGTTTTTGTGATTATTTGGCTCCCTAAAAATGAATGATCACAACCACAAACAACAACCCAAGGCGACCCTTTTCTGTTTGAAATGGGGCTGTGTAGGGAACTCCGCACTGCACCATATCCCCATTGCTCCTTGTCTGTGGATAGAGATGACAGGTCTCCAGCAGTGCCAACCTGGCCACTTTCAGCACCGCTCAATTTACTTAAAAACAGTTTGACCATTTCTTGGTTTGTGACCATACTCGGCACTAAAGTGCCACCTCTGTTTCCTGAAATTCAATGTCACAGCAAGCTACAGTCTATGCATTTTGTGTAATTTGAAAGATTTGGGTCTCTTTGCAGTAACCAATTTCAGATCTCTTTCATTTTACTAGGGAAGGATTTTGGAGAAGCTGGGGATCTGCAGGGACATAAGCCTACTCCGGTTTATGCTGGATGGAATACCACCACTATGGAGAGATTCAAAACTCCTCATCAGAGACCTGAAGTTTGCTGAGGTGCCAGTGAGGGTTTACCAGGCAAAAGCACCATCTGTTGGCCAAAGGAGAGGCATCCTTTACTTTCATGGAGGCGCTGGCACTCTGGGAAGCATTAGTAAGAAATATCAAGATTAAAATGAACAGGAAATGATGATTGATAATAATTAAAAAAAACAAAAACAAAAACCCATCACACATTTTTGGAATCTCAGAAGAGGTTTGTGTCTGGCTTGAAGCCAGATCTGCAATAATTTTTTAAAAATGTTTTGGTCCATCCAACAAACAAACAAACAAAAGCAAAAACAATGAGGAGTTCTTGTGGCACCTTAGAGACTAAAATTTATTTGGGGATAAGCTTTTGTGGGCTAAAACCCACTTCATCAGATGCATGGAAAATATAGTAGGCAGGTAGAAATACACAGCACATGAAAAGATGGGAGTTGCCTTACCAAGTGGGGGGTCAGTGCTAACGAACCAATTAAATTAAGGTAGAAGTGGCCTATTCACTTCTTGTCAACTGTTGTGAATAAAGAACAGGAGTACTTGTGGCACCTTAAAGACTAACACATTTATTTGAGTATAAGTTTTCGTGGGCTACAGCCCACTTCATCAGATGCATAGACTGGAACATATAGTAAGACGATATATATACATACAGAGAACATGAAAAGGTGGAAGTAACCATACCAACTGTAAGAGGTTAATTAATTAAGATGAGCCACCTTAAAGCATGAATTAACATTTTGGTCCATTACAATACTACTTCTGTTATAGACCAAGAGAAATAAATTTCCATAGTTCTGTGCTTATTATTTCCTTTTATATTTACACATCTTCTAGGCAACTATTGA
This sequence comes from Trachemys scripta elegans, assembly GCF_013100865.1. Classification (NCBI taxonomy): domain Eukaryota; kingdom Metazoa; phylum Chordata; order Testudines; family Emydidae; genus Trachemys; species Trachemys scripta. Next base: position 12,925,829 of record NC_048316.1, read on the forward strand.
TTGTAGAATACACCTCTAGAATCTGTAAATGGGAGCAAGAGTCCCCAGACCGCTAAAGATACTTTGGTGATTCATTTGGCCCTGTGGGAATACATGCAAGAGTAAGGTGATATGGATTTGGCCCTTCTTGAGGTTTTTTGGGATTTGAAAGCCATTTGTATATTGAAATCAGCCCTGATTCACTGACTGATGGAAAGGTTTTATTGTGTGGAGAAATGTACTCACAGGACTCAGGGTTGCAGTGGTTTCGACAACATGTGCGCTCCACACCTTATTAAGGGGTATACATAATAACAGATGTCTAATGTATTCCAAGGGCGATGCACTATTATGACATCAAAACTTCCCAACTGTGAGAACAGTAAGACAAAGGAACAGACGGCCACCAGAGGTTGTGACAGCTTCTTCACTGGAGGTTTTCAAAAGGCGGCTGGATAGGCACCTGTCTTGGATGGTTTAGACCTGCATCTTGGCTTGTGGTCCCTTCTAACCCTATGATTCTATGATCAACAGAGTTACACTGGGCAAGAATTTGGCACAAAAGAGTACGGAGCAGGATTTGGTACTTAGATTTTACGTAATTCATGAGTTTCAGTCTTATTGCTAAAGAATATGGAACATATAAGAACTCAAATATCATCTTCTTCCTTGCCACTTCCTTATTTGGGGTTGGCGACTTTTATAGCCTTCTTTCAAAACTCATGATCGTACAAAAGGCTGTCGCACAGATTGGTCTCTGAGGTCTGCTGATATCTGGTTCATGTACCGAGTTTTCAGTTTTCCCCTTGGTTGTCTTCCATTCACACGTATTAGAACTCAAATATGTCACTCTCGAAAATTTTTATTTTCAGATGCCTTTGAAAGAGTGTGTCGTTATATTGCCAGAGAAACCGATGCAGTGGTTGTGTCCGTTGGGTAAGTGAGCTCAGCCCAGTGTTTTTATATAGGTTTTTTCCCCAGTGTGACAGTTTACAATTGGAATGCTTCTGTAATACATGCGGAGATCTGAAAATGTAACAGTCCTTGCTATTTTAGCTTGGGCCCTATATTTCTCATTTGAGGGATTTGTTCATTTTAGGCATGTATTTTTAGGCAAATCATACTAGAGTAACTCAAATAAAATTATTTAAAATTTTGGACATTTGTTTTGAACTAATTAAAATACATAGGTTTTATAATTGTGCAAATTTAGAACGGCATTTTTAAGAGAAGATGCCACACCAATTAAGCATAAAAAGATGGAAACAAATTTTTTGTAATTACTTTAAAAATCATCATTTCTTTGATCTTTAGTTATCGGTTGGCTCCTGAATATCTGTATCCAAGCCAGTACTGGGACTGTCTCAATGCCACCATACACTTTATGAGGACAGTGGAAGATTATCAGGTGGATCCTGCCCGCATCATCCTTTGTGGGGACAGTTGTGGAGCTAATTTCGCTACTGCTATTTGCCAAATCCTGGTGAGCAGGACAGACCTCCCAAAAATACGTGCTCAGGTTTTGATCTATCCAGGCCTCCAGGGGCTGGACTTTTATTTGCCTTCATATCAGCAGAACCGCTCAGTTCCCATCTTGTTCCGGGATCGCGTTGTCTACTTTTGTTTACGTTATCTCAGTAAGGACACATCCGTAGTGGAAGATGTCCTGAAGAGTTCCCACGTTCCTGAGGATATGAAACTGAAGTATAAGAAATGGATAAGTGCGGACAATATTCCTGAGGAATTTAAGATCAGAGGCTATACACCACAGAAACCGCCTTCATATCAATATAAGCATGACGTTCATGAAGTGATTAAACAAATGTTAGAGGTAATGTTTTCCCCACTTTTAGCTGAAGATGCTATTGTTAGCCAGCTTCCCGAATCTTATCTTTTGACCTGTGAATTTGATGTGCTTAGGGATGATGGACTGTTGTACAAGAAACGATTAGAGGACAATGGTGTTCGAGTCAGCTGGTACCATAGTGAGGATGGTTTCCATGGAGTATTAACCCTTTTTGGTTATGGAATTTTTTCATTTCCATCTGCAAAAAAGATACTGGATAATACGGTGAACTTTATTAAAAAATTGTGAAAAATATTCTTTTCTAAATGCTGCAGGTCCTGTATTTCCAATAGCAAGCGCAAAATACTTTATGCAAATAAATTAGGCACTTTTTGTTTAGGTTTTAGGTTTGCATTTTTTAAAATATGGAGTATGTTACACTTTCCAGTTTCCACCTGCATAATTGTGACCCTCAGATCGAAATGATAACAGCAGCACACAGTAAAGCCAATATCACCACTGAAAACACATAATAAAAACATGGCTAAGACAAGGGGGGGGCGGAAAACAGAAATATTCATTCCGCCCGACCTCTAGCAACTCATAGGTCATTGTACAACAGGTCAGGGTCCTGAGAGAAGCAACAGGGACAACTCTCCAGCCCCTCCAGAAAGCAGGGGGACATGCAAGAAGAGGGGAAAAGAGGAGCATTGTTGTCTCTTGCCCCTTATCAACATGAAGGATGTTTGGGGAAACACAAGGATGGGAGAGTCTCTTGATGTATAATGCAACACCACTTCCCTTTTTACTCTGCCTGTCCTTCCTGAACAAGCTATACCCCTCTAAACCAATATTCCAGTCATGAGACTTATCCGGCCAAGTCTCTGTGATGCCAATGAAGTCATAATTTAGCTTATGTCCTAATACTTCCAGTTCTTCCTGTTTATTCACCATACTTTTGCAATTGTGCATAGACATCTAAGTTGTAGAGCAGTTTCCCCCAGAGATGTCCCTCTTGTTGCTCCTATGACCGTAGTGTAATTCCCCCCACCCCCTCCACACACACAACATAAGTTTCTGTTAAGATTGCCTGTTTTATACTGCCGGCTTTTGTCACCTGCCTCCTTTGAACCTGATTTAAAACTCTCCTCACTAGGTTGGCAATTTAGTGTGTGAAGATGCTCTTCCCCCTTCTTGGCCAAGTGGACCCCATCTCTTCCCAGAACACCTTCTTCCTGGAATAGCATCCCATGGTTGAGGAAGCCAAAGTCCGCCCTCAACACCGTTAGTGCAGCTGTGTGTTCATCTCCTGGATGCATGTGTCCCTGCCTGGGCCCTTTCCCTCAACCAGGAGGATGGACAAGAACAAAACCCGCATCCCTGACCCTTTCCCCCTAGCTCCCAGAGCCCTGTAGTCACTGCTGATCTGACCCATATACGCGGAGTGACAGATGTCACTCATGTTGCTTACCACACAGCTGGAAGGTGCTCAGATCCTATGTATCGAGGGCAGTATAAGAATCTGTACAGAACAAATTAGATCTCAGTTTTTGGGAAGAGTTAGTATCACTGCCTTTTATTTCCCCCTCTCCCAATTCTGTCCCAGAACTAAAAACCATCTGAGAGAATAGCTTTCTCCCTGTGATTTTGTTACTAAAGCAACACAACAAATGGGCCATATGGTGATACAAAGCCTCCTCAGAGCTTCACTGTAATGAGAGAGGATAACTAGGCGTTCACTTGCCCCTCCCAGATGGATTTCACAGGCTCCTTTTCTACATTCTGTTCCTGCCTAGTTTTGTCTTTTGCCCTCTTCCTTTCTCACACTTTGCCATCCTTACCTTCCCCCGTTGTTCTGTCTCCTTCATCCTCGAGATGGAGGGGGACTACACTGGGCCAGTCAGAGTCTAGTCTTGGTTACTCTTGAATTCAGAGTTGGTTGACGGAGATTAGATAATAGCCACTTGGCTTCCATTTCTTCCTGGCTTCCACCTTTGCACAATTCAACATCGCTCTCAACTGCCCTGTTCCAGCTACCAACCAAAACTGCCCCTTTTACCAACCTCAGGTCAAATGGACCCATTTCAAACTGACCCTCCCACCAATCCCAATTGAAAACGTTCCTCCCAATAGCCTTGCGTCAAGCCTCGTGACACCCAGCAGCCTCATTTAACCTGCCAGGCAACCTTCCAGAACCTTTTGATGGCAACATTCCACACCTGCTGTTAAAAGAACATCATCACACAGATCAGACTCTCTTTCTTTGCACTATCTCAGTAGATACAAAGAGATAAAGAACAACCCTTTATAGGTAGCCTGCTGAGTATTTTTGCAACCCTCTTGGCTACTAATGAACTAAGCAATTGTTTACCATAATACTTAACCTCAGAATATTGGGATATACAGGAAACTAAGGTTTTTTTTAAGTCACAGGTGTCTTTCTACCCTGCATTGATCATAATGCTTCTGTGTGCCAATGATGCTGGAATGGTATAACATTGTCCCCCCCTGGGGGGACACTGCCTGCCCATGCAAGTCACAGCAGTCTGTAGGCTATTCTAACTTGTGTCAATGGTTGAATTGGCTCCTGGCCAGCAATAAGGGGCATAAATATGGCAAAAAGCTATTTTTGGTCTTCCCAGGTCCTGCACTGAATAGAGCTTAGTTGAGAGGTCAAGAATCAGGGTCATTGTTCTCAGACCTAGCTCCATTGTCATGCTCCTCCCCCGCATCTCTACTCTCATTCCCCCATCCCTGTTCCCATTGTTCTTTTGCAAACCTGACACCTTCCTGCTTCTCCCATAACAGACTTTTCCCCTTCCATCATGCTGTTCCATCCTCTTGCTGCTGGAATAATGCCCCTTTTCTCGCCTACGAATCACCCTCTTTTCTCCGGTTTCAGAGTAGCAGCCGTGTTAGTCTGTATCCGCAAAAAGAACAGGAGTACTTGTGGCACCTTAGAGACTAACAAATTTATTAGAGCCCACAAAAGCTTATGCTCTAATAAATTTGTTAGTCTCTAAGGTGCCACAAGTACTCCTCTTTTCTCCTTCTTTCAAACCCATGTCTTCCAGAAATCCCTCTTCTAAACATTAATATTACCCACTGCCTCCCTCAAAGGAGATGTTGGCCATTGTCTTTTGTTGTCTGTTTTGATCTGATCAGATTCTAAAATATTCAGGTCAAGGGCATGCCTATAATTATATCCATAGTTTTAATCTGCATATCTCAAAGCACTTCAGCCAAGGTGGGTAACCATAATTATTATTTTTGCAGATGAAGGCAGAAATGAACTGCATGGTATTTTACAGACTGTGTGCCCCAAAATACTTTAGAGTTTCCATAAACGGTGCAGTTACAGAGCTAAATAATATCAGGGCCCGGGGGAAATGTTGCTAAGAAGGAAACTATATTTTTTCAGCTGAGTTTCCAAATGAGATAGAGAGTTATTGAGGCAAAGAAATGCAGGAAGGCTGGTCAAGATGTCAGGAACTGCAGAAATGATAGCTCTTGTACCTACAGTGGTACAGGTAGAGGTACAGAAAGGAGAACATTAGGAAAAAATAGGGAATGTAAAAGAGGAAGAGAGAGTGACCAAAGCCACAGGACAGGCCATAGCAAGACCATAGAGGGCTTTGGGAATTAAAAGAGTAAAATTAAATTAGGTCCTTACGGGAAGGGGCCATGGAAGTTGCTCTGAGGTGTGGGACTGACTTTTCTGTGCATGTTCGGAGGCAGTAGGCAGCATTCTGTAAATGCTGTAATTCAAAGAGCTGGGAACTAAGGCAAGCCAAATGGGAGGCGTTACAAAGGCTGATGAGGATTTTGGGAAAAGGTGGAACCAACTTACTGCTAGAAGAAGAAGAAGTGCACACAGTCACTTACAAATGCTGGCAGAACCTCAAATTGGAATGAAGTTGGGAAGGGTGGCAAGACAAGAACTAAGAATTGTTCCCTGCTGTCAGAATTGCTTCCAAACACCAAGGGCTAAACCAATTTGGTATAAATTGATGTAGCTCCGTTTGAATTCAATGAAGAGATACCAATTTACACCTGCTGGCAATCTGGCCCATTTAACATAGTTTGGAGTTCATCCCACAGTCTAAATGCAGAACCACTATTGAAGAACTAAACAGTTTGCTCCCTTCATTGGTAAAGTAGGTATCTTAAATTCCCACTGTATTGGGCTGACCCTTCTGGTGCCTGTTTTGGGGTGAAAGAATGAGGCTGTGGATTAGCCCAAGCCGAATACCACCAAATATACAGAGAAAATCATCTGAACTTTTGGATACTTGTCTGAATCAAACGTCTAAAAGATTCAAGACATTGTCACTTCCTCCCCCTCCTTTACCCTCTGAAAATAGTGGGATGCCTAAGAAGGTCTACAATTACCAGCTGCATCAAAAATTAAATGCATAAGTCCCATGTCCCTTGGGAGGAATACACTGTAGATAAGAACTGTCCTGCTGACTACCTGTAGCAGCGTTAACTTTGTACATGTGCAGTTTAGGTTTAGCTACTGTAGTTTGGCCGGCTCTGTCTCTCCATGACCAAATCTGCACATCACTTGTGTGGCTGTCAGGATGGGCTCACTTGCCAAGAGAGTCGCTAGCAGAATTTTATACTGCTGTGCATGAGAAAGCCTAGGTTAAACTCATGAATCCAGCCAGTTGCAGTGCAGGCACATACAATCTCATTTTTGCACAATGTTCAATGTGATCCTCTAACTAGTATTTATCTGCAACACTTGCCCAAATGGTTATGAAATCCTTTACAGGCGTCAACAGTGCTGTGATGAAATGTTGGGTGCCATAAAAACATTCTCCATTGTTGTTTCAGCTTGGGACTACAACCCACATTCTTTTGTGGATGTAATAACTTAGTTACATAACCAAGACACTTCAGAAACTGGAAGGAACATCAAGTCAAAGTCAATTCTCTGACTAGACATGGAGCTTGCTTACTCCTTGTTCACGATTGCAGCAGAAATATTGATTGTTTCTTTTACTCTGGTGGCAGCATGGGCAATTTATTATGAGCTCACCTATTCCAAAATCCCTCCTGGAGTCGAGCAACCTGGAAAGCTTCGCATCCTTCACTGCCTGTTGATTATTTCATGTGTTCTGGTGAGTTGACGTGGCTTGGAACTGCATTTTCATTTTGTTTTTTGATTGACATGGGAGGGTTGGAGGGGAAGCAGAGGGAAAATTTTAAAAGTAAATGTTGAAATGTGTCAGGTATCAGAGGGGTAGCCGTGTTAGTCTGAATCTGTAAAAAGCAACAGAGGGTCCTGAGGTTAGTTCAATCAGGGAGGGTGAGGTGCTCTGCTAGCAGTTGAGGTGTGAACACCAAAGGAGGAGAAGCTGCTTCTGTAGTTGGATAGCCATTCACAGTCTTTGTTTAATCCTGATCTGATGGTGTCAAATTTGCAAATGAACTGGAGCTCAGCAGTTTCTCTTTGGAGTCTGGTCCTGAAGTTTTTTTTGCTGTAAGATGGCTCCCTTTACATCTGCTATCTGTGGCCAGGGAGGTTGAAGTGTTCTCCTACAGGTTTTTGTACGTGTCCATTTATCCTCTTGCGTAGTGAGTATCCCCTGTTGTGGCCCCATGTGGCAGGTAGGATTTTAGACAGCTTACAGTCCTTTTTCCTTTGTACAGAGGTGAAGTGTGTAATGTAGATGTACATGGGGCCACAACAGGGGTACCCCTAACTCACCCAGCAATATCGTCAATTTATCCAGCTACACACTCAACCCAGCAGAAGAGTCTGTCCTATCTTGGGGACTCTCTTTTTGCCCCAGCACCCCCACGAACATGATACAGTTCTGCGGTGATCTGGAAGCCTACTTTCACCACCTCCGACTTAAAGAATACTTTCAAGATAACACTGAACAGCGCACTGATACACAGATACCCTCCCACCAACAACACAGGAAGAAGAACTCCACATGGACTCCTCCTGAGGGTCGAAATGACAGTCTGGACCTATACATAGAATGCTTCCGCCGACGTGCACAGGCAGAAATTGTGTAAAAACAACATCGCTTGCCTCATAACCTAAGTTGTGCAGAACACAATGCCATCCACAGCCTCAGAAACCACCCTGACATTATCATCAAAGAGGCTGATAAAGGAGGTGCTGTTGTCATCATGAACAGGTCTGACTACCAGAAGGAGGCTGCCAGACAACTCTCCAATACCAAATTCTACAGGCCACTTTCCTCAGATCCCACTGAGGAATACACCAAGAAACTGCACCATCTACTCAGGACACTCCCTACACTAACACAGGAACAAATCAACATACCCTTAGAGCCCCGACTGGGGTTATTCTATCTACTACCTAAGATCCACAAACCTGGAAATCCTGGACACCCCATCATCTCGGGCATTGGCACTCTCACTGAAGGACTGTCTGGATATGTGGACTCCCTACTCAGACCCTACGCCACCAGCACTCCCAGCTATCTCCGTGACACCACAGATTTCCTGAGAAAACTACAATGCATTGGTGACCTCCCAGAAAACACCATCCTAGCCACCATGGATGTAGAGGCTCTCTACACAAACATCCCCCACACAGATGAAATACAAGCTGTCAGGAACAGTATCCCTGATGATGACACAGCACAACTTATTGCTGAGCTCTGTGACTTTATCCTCACGCACAATTATTTCAAATTGGTGACAATATATACCTCCAGACCAGTGGCACCGCTATGGGCACCCGCATGGCCCCACAATATGCCAACATTTTTATGGCTGACCTGGAACAACGCTTCCTCAGCTCTCGTCCACTCACGCCCCTTCTCTACCTACGCTATATTGATGACATCTTCATCATCTGGACCCATGGGAAGGAGACCCTGGAAGAATTCCACCATGATTTCAACAGCTTCCACCCCACCATCAACCTCAGCCTGGACCAATCTACACGGGAGGTCCACTTCCTAGACACCACTGTACAAATAAGCGATGGCCACATTAACACCACCCTATACCGAAAACCCATCGACTGCTACGCTGACCTTCATGCCTCCAGCTTCCACCCCGGTCACACCACACGATCCATTGTCTACAGCCAAGCACTGAGGTACAATCGCATCTGCTCCAACCCCTCAGACAGAGACCAACACCTACAAGATCTTCACCAAGCATTCTCAAAACTACGATACCCACACAAGGAAATAAAGAAACAAATCAACAGAGCCAGACGTGTACCCAGAAGCCTCCTGCTACAAGACAGGCCCAAAAAAGAAACCAACAGAACTCCACTGGCCATCACCTACAGTCCTCAGCTTAAACCTCTCCAACGCATCATCAGTGATCTACAACCCATCGTGGACAATGATTCCTCACTTTCACAGACCTTGGGAGGCAGGCCAGTCCTCACCCACAGACAACCTGCCAATCTTAAGCATATTCTCACCAGCAACCACGCACCGCACCATAACAACTCTAACTCAGGAACCAACCCATGCAACAAACCTCGATGCCAACTCTGCCCACATATCTACCCCAGCAACACCATCACAGGACCTAACCAGATCAGCTACAACATCACCGGCTCATTCACCTGCACGTCCACCAATGTTATATATGCCATCATGTGCCAGCAATGTCCCTCTGCTATGTACATTGGCCAAACTGGACAGTCACTACGCAAGAGGATAAATGGACACAAGTCAGATATCAGGAATGGTAACATACAAAAATCTGTAGGAGAACACTTCAACCTCCCTGGCCACACAATAGCAGATGTAAAGGTAGCCATCTTACAGCAAAAAAACTTCAGGACCAGACTCCAAAGAGAAACTGCTGAGCTCCAGTTCATTTGCAAATTTGACACCATCAGATCAGGATTAAACAAGACTGTGAATGGCTATCCAACTACAGAAGCAGTTTCTCCTCCCTTGGTGTTCACACCTCAACTGCTAGCAGAGCACCTCACCCTCCCTGATTGAACTAACCTCATTATCTCGATACTGATTTATACCTGCCTCTGGAGATTTCCATTACTTGCATCTGAAGAAGTGAGGTTCTTACCCACGAAAGCTTATGCTCCCAATACTTCTGTTAGTCTTAAAGGTGCCACAGGACCCTCTTTTGTTGAAATGTGGTGTGCTCTGCTGAGACAGAAACTAGGAGAGATGGGACAAGTATTTAAGATATGAAGAAAGGCTGAATTTGAGTTATGGAGCAAATTCCATTCTCCTGCGGGTGCAGATATGCTCCTGCCAGCAGAATTTGATGCATAAGTCAAGGATAGAATCATAGAATCTCAGGGTTGGAAGGGACCTCAGGAGGTCACCTAGTCCAACCCCCTGCTCAAAGCAGGACCAATTCCTAATTAAATCAATGTGGCAGAGAATTCAACTCTGAATTCCACTGTCCAGGGACCAGCTGAGATCAGGTCTGGGACTGAGGGGGCTGGAAATCTGCTGCTACGTACATCCTCTGCTACCCCTGCCCTTCAGGGAAGGGGTATCTTAGGGCAACAGCAGCTACTGTCCTCAAGGCTGCAACAAACACCTGTAGAACAGCAGCTGGCCTGACACAGAGGTTTCCTTTCCTTGCTGCTCCATCCTTGTGGAAATACTTAGGGTAGAGCGTTCACAAATCCTCTGGGATCTGCAAGGAAATTCATGCAATGCATACCATTAAGAAGCAACACCCGGCTTTCCACCAAATATATAAATCTCACTGGGTGAAATATTTCCGTGAAACATAACTCAATAAAAACTGCTTGCAAAACTGAAATGGTTTAACTTTTTTTTAAACTGGTTTGTATGGGCTAGCATGCCTTCATGTTCAAAAAGAGGTTGCCTTTCCATAGCTTAGTTGGATTGTTGTGAGCCCACAACGCAAGGTTTAGGTCTGATATGCTCTTGCATGTTCATGCAGATTTGTATATGTTCAGAACTATGTATGGGAATGAAACTCACAAGCTAATAGCACCCTCAAATGTTTGCAGTAAGTTGGTGTGTTTTGATTGTTCCGTAAGCTGGAAAGATGTAAACTTTTTGCCCCCCCGGCTCACCTACAGTTATTAATTTTCTTATTGTCTAAAAGTCCAATGGCTTAGCAAATGGCCGTGAATGGACAAAGTCTAATTTTGACAACTTTTGAGATCCAAGTTGAACACTTCACACAATTCTAGTGCTTGTGTAAGGAGGAGATGATTATTTTATTTCTTGGTTACAGAAACGATAATCAGTTTCCTGTATCTGATGCTCAACTGCATTACCAAATTTCTCTGTCTGAAAGCTAGTTTTAGAGTACAACGTTTTAACAATGGGGATTAGATGGCTCATGGGGATTGGTGATGGAATACAAAGCCTTTTACCTCTAGGTCAACTGTTCAAATTAACCTGTTGTGGCAACCACAATTCACAATAATCTGAAGGCTATTAGGTTATCTATGTTGAAGGAGTTGATGATCTTAGTTCACTTCCTAGTGGACCAATGACCACTATTGGCATGGACTTGAACTTTTGTTAGCATTCTTGGCAAAGGCAAAGGACTTAATAGGCCAGGAGAGCTAAAGCACACTCTATTTTGAGGCATAAAAACTGGGAGATGTAGGGGTAACTTGCACAGCCACTACTAATGAGGCATTTATTCGGAGGAAAAACAGAGGACTTCCATCTCCAGACCTATCAACATGGCAACTTTTACCATCAGAACTGGGGGAAAATTTTCACACGAATAGTATATTCACCAAAAAAAATGGCAGTTTTGGGTAAACCAAAAGTATTCCCAAATTTGACACGAATTCACCAAATAGTTTTGGCCAATTTCCCCCCCCCCCCAGATTTAGCTGCCATTCACACAACCAGCAGCAGGTGATGGTGTCCTCCTTGTAGCCCAATTTCTCCTGCTGTCTGATGTGGAGAAGAGATTTGAACTTGGGTCTCCCACATTATGAATGCCTGTGGAGTACCGCTGTGAATGACTGTGAATAGCCATTGGGCAAGGGACAGAGGCTGACTCTGTAGAGGTGGTTAGCCACTCATTCATCTGTGGTATGAGAGACCCAAATTCAAGTCCCTGTTCCAATGACTATATCATTATTTATACACCGTTCAGCAGCTTCATCAATGGAGACAGAGAGACCCACACCAGAATGCCCCATTGCCCAGTAGCGAGGGTACTTTTGTGCACTGCGGGGAATGCAAAGTCAAATCCCTTCTCCACATTAAATGGAGGGAGGAACTGAATACAGGTAGGTGCCTTAACCACTGGACTAAAAGTTATAAGAAGAGCACCAGCACTGCCTCCTCCTCCTCCAGCCATTTTGTGAATCGAACCCTTTAAAAATGCCACCAATAAAATGTTTCAGTCAAACAAGAAGTTTCTTTTGACCTGTAATGGATTTTTTTCCAGTTTGCCAACGTCTTTATTTTTAATTTTTCAAAATTGGTTCAACCTGCACCAGTCCCCCACCCCCTGGTTTTTCAGAATGGCCAAAAAATCAGTTATTTGCCCAGTTCTGATGACCATCACTACATTTACTTGAAATCCTGTTTTATGAGCTCAAAACACTACAGTAAAGAGCCACATCTTTAGTTGCCCATAGCAAAAAACAACCCAGTAAGCCCTGTGCACTATCTGCACAGTGGCCAGATCTGGGCCATCTTCAATTAATTTCGGGCCTTCCTTGTTCCAAACAGGGTAAGATTTTGGAGCGCCTGGGTTTCTGCTCTGAGATTGACTTCATCCGCTACACACAAGATGGAAAAAAATTGCCGGAGGACCCCAAACTCTTCATCAAGGATCTGCAGTTTGAGGATGTGCCTGTGAGGCTTTACCAGCCTAGAGCGCCTTCTGAGGGCCTAAGGAGAGGGCTCATCTACTTGCATGGAGGAGGCTGGATGTTTGGAAGCATTAGTAAGTCTTTAAAGGGGCGGGGGAGAAACACTAACGGTATTTAAAACAAATAACTCATCTGAACTGTTTAGAACCGCAGAAAAGATTCCAGGTCTGTTTCCCATTTCAGGAGAAGTTTTGGACCAGTTCTTATTGTATCCAAATGGAGTTGTGGCTTCCATATTAGTATCTAAATTAATGTACACTGGTTGCTGTTGGTAAAAACAGCTTTCAAATCCAACCTTCTGAAGCCTGATGACCTAACACCCTGTTTTTATTTAAATTTGTGCAACTCCATTGAACTCTGAGGGGAGGATTGAGGTCTGTAATGTTTATTGGTGCCGGTATTTTGGGTGTCCGTGTGATGTTAAAATGTCACATGGAGGGTTTTGGTTTTTGGGGGTGGGTGGAGAGTTCACACTAGGTAGAAACGATTGCCTGTCATAGGCCACCCAAAGCTTTTCTACTAAGATTGGAAGAAACAAAGAAAAAAAATTGGGCTGTATAAGCAGGGGCATTGCCAGCAGATTGAGGGACGTGATCATTCCCCTCTATTCGGCATTGGTGAGGCCTCATCTGGAGTACTGTGTCCAGTTTTGGACCCCACACTACAAGAAGGATGTGGAAAAATTGGAAAGAGTCCAGCAGAGGGCAACAAAAATGATTAGGGGGCTGGAACCCCCTATGAGGAGAGGCTGAGGGAACTGGGATTGTTTAGTCTGCAGAAGAGAAGAATGAAGGGGGAGATTTGATAGCTGCTTTCAGCTACCTGAAAGGGGGTTCCGAAGAGGATGGATCTAGACTGTTCTCAGTGGTACCAGATGACAGAACAAGGAGCAATGGTCTCAAGTTGCAGTGGTGAAGCACTGGAATGGGTTACCTAGGGAGGTGGTGGAATCTCCTTCCTTAGAGGTTTTTAAGGTCAGGCTTGACGAAGCCCTGGCTGGGATGATTTAGTTGGGGATTGGTCCTGCTTTGAGCAGGGGGTTGGACTAGATGACCTCCTGAGGTCCCTTCCAACCCTGATATTCTATGATTCTATGATTCTCTAGGAAGTGGATTGTCACGAATTGCTTGGATGGCTAACACTGGTATCTTTGCCACAAGGAAACTAGCCTCTTGTTTTCTAGAAAACTGAAAATACTCCGGGTAGAGCTGGATGAATAATTGATTTTTTCAGTTCCGCAAATTAATTAATTAAAGCCATCAGTTTGGATCAAACTGAGTGGGGAAAAAATGGTGGTGGTGCATTTTGTTGCCATCCACATTAATAATTTTCAGCCCAGTGGTTAGGACATTGACCTGAGATGTGGCGGACTCAGGCTCAGATCCCTACCCTAGAACAGGGATTTGAAGTCACATCTCTCTTCTCTTAAATAAGGGCGTCAATCTCCAGGCTATAGGCTATTCTGGGGCGGGTCTATTTCCATCTCTCCTGGTATGGCTGTTCCCCTTTGTATAAAATACTTGAATAGTCACTGGGCCAGAGAGCAAGAGCAAAAATGACGCTATAGCCTGGGATTAAGGGGGATGTAGCAGGGGGAACACCCAAGTTAAAGTCCTTGTGCCAAGGAATAATTATGTATATAAACTAGAACAGCTGCAACAGGAGAGAGAGTGCCCCACCCTAGAACAGCCCATAGTCTAGTGGTTAGGGCAGTCAGCGGAGAAGGTAGAGTCCTAGTTTCAAACTGCTGCTCCAGAGCAGTGATTCAAACCTTCATCTCCCACATCCAGATGAGTCCCCTAACCACTGAGCTAAAGGTTTGTAAGATGGGCAGCAGCACGGCTGTCCCTCAAGTTGTAAACCTAGCCCTCCCCCACACATTTTTTTTGGCCAAAACTATTTGGTGAATTTCTGTCATATTAGTAAATAGTTTCAGGTCAAACAAAACTGCATTTTTTGGCAAATAAACTAAGTCTGAAAATTTTGCCCAGCTCAAACAGATTTTTGACGGGTCTTCAAGCCAGTCTCCAATTTTGCACACATTTTCAATTGCAGGCTTAATATCATGAGTGCAAATTTAGGGTCCTTTTCAAGAAAATTTAGCCATCACTATCCATTTATTGTCGTAGAAAGGATCAAGAGACCAAATTCTGCCCTCAGTTTCTCCCTTTCAACCCCACTGCCTTCACGGAACAATAAAAAGGTTAGACAAGTACCAGACAGATTTAGCACAAGCCCATTAGCTGGGTTACAGAACATACATCAGTACTGATTGGACCGCCTCAGAGCAGAGTGACATGATATGGTGTTAAATGTTGATTGCCCATCTGGATTAAGGCTCCCAACGCTGGTGGAGCTGAACAGTAGAAAACTTGTAGAAATCTTCCCTAGCGTATAGAGAACCAACCTGTGCCTACTGTTAAATCAGGAATGGGTGGTATGTGTTATTTGGTTGCAGTGGTAATCTGAAAATACCATACCTGAACTTCTTGGAAATATGCATGTGAAGGGAAAGGTGAAAAGCATTGCACTTTAACAGTGCCGCAAACAAGTGAAAATGCAGTTCATGAGCTAACAAATGCAACTATTTAGCTGGCAAAAACAAATAAACCCAAGACGACCAGAAATAGGCCCAAACCCAAACTATGGATTCACCCCACGCTATTTGGGATGGAAAATTTTGGATCCGGGTCTGGAACAAGAAACAAATGTTCAGCTGGGACTCATCTGAATTTAAGACACTAATTCAGTGCCATTGGAAACATTTGTTTTCAGATTCCTATGACAGAGTGTGCCGCTATATTGCCAGAGAAAGCGAATCAGTGGTGGTGTCTGTTGGGTGAGTTAATCCAGTACAAATGGAGATTATGTACAAGGAGTGGGTACGACAAATATTGCAACCTTGTGCAGTATCTTTGGGGACCGTTGTATTCAGTGTTGATGTATTATTGTGTTCTACTTCCTGTGGGAGGGTTACCACAGCTCTTCCAGGAACTAAGAACATTGGGGGTTTTCATACATCAGATCAACTGCACCTGGATTTCCCCTCAATGGTCCAGCGAGAGCACCCATTCTCAGGCTTCCACTGCCTTTTGTGAGTGGAGACCTGCCTCTCCCTCCTTTCTTACTGGGGTATTTCTAGGCTACCCAGCTCCCTGCCTTCACTGTGGTATTCCCAGCATAGACTGGCTGCCCAAGCACACCTGCTTGCTTTCTCTTCTGAGATGATTCACAGTGCGACTGCCCATCGTTACAGATCTATCACTGCTCTTTTTATGCAAGCCTATTTTATTGGTAAATGCACTACAGAGAAAACCTACTAAAAACAATAAAAACCTACACGCATACTAACAAGCTTACTAGACATCAACCCAGTTCTAACATAGACTCTAGCAGGAGCAATCCTTTAAAACCCCACAAAGGGGGACTCTTGTATGGTCATAACTTTCCACTGGATGCATCCAATGAAGTGGGTTTTAGCCCACGAAAGCTTATGCTCAAATAAATTTGTTAGTCTCTAAGATGCCACAAGTACTCCTCATTCTTTTAACTTCATAACAGCATCAGCTCAGAACTAGCACACTTATATCATTTTACTCCACCCTTTATACAGGTCAAGGTCTTTGATCTGGAGTTTCTAAGAGCAGGTAATTAGTAAACAATGGGTTTTCCTCCCCAGGGTGTACTTCCAAAGGGTGGTTTTGAAGTGGATCATTTGAATTCCCCCAGGTACTTTCTAGAAAAAACACTTCACATGCATTGTTCCAAAAAGCCCTTTGAAGTTCTTAATATCTTCCAGGGATTGCATTAGTCAGTCTTCTAGAGAAGTTACATACATACAATTCCACAATATCACACACTCAATTGCATTTTTAATTCGATGGACCCCAAAGACGATAAACCTAATTCAACAAGGTCCAACCTAATTCAATAAAGTATATTCAGGAAATTGTCAGTCTGTCACAGGGGTGCTTGAGGTAAGTCGCTGAGATGGTAAACAACTCCAACCCAGAGGATGGTACCTCTTTGGTTTGAAAGTTCTGGTTGAAACTGGATTTTCCAGAGACCAAGAGACAAAGAAAGGGTTTTTGGTATAAAAAGCTAAGCTTGAACGGATACAGGGTCTTCCTCTTGATTCAGCAAATGGACAGGATCTTTGGTCTTAGTAGGGCCCCAGGCCATATTGACCTACCACAGCCCTGTAAAACCAACAGATGATTTTGGGTACATTTCGTGTCTAAATCTGTTTATAGTTTATTATAGGTTTTCTTTGTGATGCTTTTACCTTAAGAATAAATGTTCTCTGCTGAGAAAGAGCTGTGTGGTAACTCATAAGTGCTGGTATACACTGGTCGTAGACGTTGGAGAAAAAGCCACACGGGGCTGGCCATCAGGTAGACTGGCTTGCTGGGGAGATCACAGTGATGTCAGGGGGCTGTGGAGCCTTGTCAGACTCCTGGTCAGAAGGGAGTGGGACACAGGTCCTTGCCCAGGGACAGATGACAACTAGAGACCTGAATAGGCAGTCCTGGAGTAGAACATGGAAGTGGGATACAAACGCAGTCACCCTGAAAGTGTGACAGAGAGTTTAGAACTGGCACGTTGAACTTTCAGGAATATGCCTTTATTGGCCAACTGCCTGTCCAGCATGAAAACAGCTCACCAAAAGGCCCTGATTTACATTCTGCACTGTACCCCATTTTCCTCCATGCTGCGATGATGCCGGGCCTGCCCTGTGTCACAAACTAGTCATCCCACTACCCCCAACCCTGATACGGTTCCTGCCATGAAAACAGATTTTTTTCCTTTGCATTTAATCCAACATTTACTATGGTTTTTGCAGACCCAAGAAATAGTTTACACATGGTATGGAAATATTATTGAGACGGTCACACAAGGTTATGCTGTAGAATGAACAAGAGGGTGTCTGAACACACATCTAATGTCCTCTACCCTTTTTTGTAAGGGCATGTGCTTCAAGCCTGTGAAAAGCAGACATTGCAATAGGAGACTCTTCCTCAGGGTTACTTTGTTTGGGATATGTTCTTATATTACGTATACAATTAAGAGAGAGCATGCATCATTTTCCTATTTACAATACACAAAAGGTGCACGCCCCTCTGAAAAGCCTCTTTCTCTTGTATCATAACTGCTAATGTAATTGCTTCCTGTTTAGGAACAACTCACTCCATTTTATTATGAGTGAACTATTTATTCTTTATTTGCCTTTTCTGTCAAAAATCTCTCCTTGTCCAATCTATTGCAGCAGAGTTAAGAGAAGTGTCTACCTCTTTCTCCGCATATGTCCCGCTCTGAAGTTTCTCATGTTGGGAGGTAGATACTTGGCATTTTCAGTACCCCAGACTAATGTTAGGGAATGTATCTACTTGTCGCCTCCTGTATGCCTCCTACTTGGTATGCACCACCTTTTATTAACACTTCCTGTCTCCTTCACTCCCACATTGGTGACCTTCTTTCATGCCACTCATAACTTAATCACAGCCTCCAAATTAATGTTTATCAAGAGGCAGATTAAGGCCCCTTTAAAATCTTGACCCCATGTATTTTAAAATATTTACTATATTCACGGTTAATATTGGGATCCTTGATTGATTGGTCCTTTCTCTGAAGGAGTCTGTGTCTCATAAAGAGAGCTGATCATGTCTTAGTTCTGATTGTTTTCTGCTATTAAATGGAGCCCATTCCTGAGGGAAGACTCTCTATTGAAATGTGAACAGTTGCAATAAGATTGCAACTTATATAAAGGAAATGCTTCCTGCCCACAGAGGACTTATTTATCTTTTGGCATAATAGTAGTAATTATTATTACTAAATAGCACACTTAATAATAATTGTGTACAGCTCAATGAAGAAAAATGCAAAAGAATGATGAAGCCAGGGTACTTTTTAGATGCCAATAGCTATTTTGAAGAGCACATTCATAAGGCTTTGAGTGAAGACAAAGCTCCACTCAACATTAAACTCACTATGAAGGGTTTCCCCAACTCCTTCCAGGTCAGGATATTAAAAATTTTCCAGAGTGTTCACCCTGGGAGAGGAATGGTAGAGGCAGGGCTGGATCCAGGCACCAGCGAAGGAAGCAGGTGCTTGGGGTGGCCAATGGAAAGGGGTGGCACGTCTGGGTCTTCGGTGGTGGGTCCCTCAGTCCTTCTCTTCCTCTTAGAGCTGCCGCCAAAGTGCTACCGAAGAGGAAGAGAGGGAATGGCACAATTGAGCTTCTGCCGAAGTGCCGCCGATCGGCTTTATCTTTTTTTTTTTTTTTTCCCCCGCTTCGCCACTTGGGATGGCAAAAAAGCTGGAGCCGACCCTGGGTAGAGGGATGGAAGAGCAGAAGAAAAAAAATTGACTATAAATAGAAAATAGTTGGTGTTGAACCTCCTCTCCCAATTATTGTCTTTCCTTGCTCATGGGTGGCAAGTATCAAATCAGGGGGGAGGGATAGCTCAGTGGTTTGAGCATTGGCCTGCTAAACCCACGGTTGTGAGCTCAATCCTTGAGGGGACTACTTAAGGATCTGGGGCAAAATCAGTACTTGGCCCTGCTAATGAAGGCAGGGGACTAGACTCAATGACCTTTCAAGGTCCCTTCCAGTTCTAGGAGATAATTTAAAATTTATGTATTTAAAAACAAACAGAATATTAGGGACATCTAAAAAGGATGCTCTTTCTGTAAGAAAATCCCACCACCAAGAATGTTGAAAGAAAATTTTAAATTATTATGACTTATGTAGATTACAGTTGTGCCTAGTGAACCTAGCTGAGATCTGCACTGCATTGTGGTAGATGTAGTAGAACCCACAGTGAGGAGCAGTCCCTGCTTTTCAGAGCCTCCAATCTAAATAGATAGAACTATATGACTAACCGATTTTTCAGTTCAGTAGCTTAACTAAAGGCTTTAAAAAACTGTTTTGGTTTCACCCAAAACAAAAATTTTCTGGTGAATCCTCAAAAAAAAAACAAAAAACCCAAAAAACAAAAAAAACCTCAAAAATGTCATTTCAGTTTGAACAAAATGTTTCATTTGACCCGAAACCAAATGTTTAGGTTTTTGTATTTTAACCCCCCCACACACACCTTTTTTAAAATAAAATTGACTTAAAATTCAAACAAAAATCATTTTGAATTGAAAAATCAAAACTTTTTTTTTAAAAACGTTGAAACAAAAACATTTTGATTATTTTCACCCCCTGAAACGATTTGCAAATTCAGTACAAATTTGCAGAATGTTTTGGACAAACAATCTGCATTTTTAGGTGAAGAAAAGCTTTGTCTGAAAAATTTTAGCCGGCACTCTGAACAGACAGAGCCGTTAAAGCGCGTGAGGGAAACAGAGGCACAGTTAGGTGAAGAAGCTTGTTGCAAGGTGAGTGACAGGCCCAGGAATAGAACTGTCCCTCCCAACCCCCAGTCTCTGCTGCCTCTCCAATAATCAATGTCTCCAATGTTGTAGGTATCGTTTGGCTCCTGAGCACAAGTATCCGTCTCAATTTAGGGACTGTCTCACTGCCAGCATACACTTTATGAAGACGGCAGAAGACTATGGGGTGGATTCTGCCTGTGTTATCATTAGTGGGGACAGCGTTGGAGGCAATCTTGCTGCTGCTGTTTGCCAAGCATTAGTGAGCAGATCGAATTTGCCAAAGCCACTTGCTCAGATTTTGATCTATCCAGGCCTTCAGGCAATAGATTTTTATTTGCCTTCATATCAGCAAAATTGTGCGGTGCCCCTCCTGTACCGAGAGCACGTTATCAACTGTTGTCTGAAGTATCTGGAGAAGGACGTCTCAGTATTGGAAAATGTCATGGAGGGGTCCCATGTTCCTTTGGACATTAAACTGAAGTATGGGAGATGGGTAAATCCAGACAATATCCCTGAGGAGTTTAAGATCAGAAGCTACAAACCACATTTGCCCACTTCATACTCAGATGAAGTCTATGAGGTGGCTAAACCAGCTTTAGAGACAACTTTTTCACCTCTTCTGGCTGAAGATTCCATTGTCAGCCGACTCCCCCTGTCTTATATTTTAACCTGTGAATATGATGTGCTTCGGGATGATGGACTGCTCTACAAGAAACGGTTAGAAGACAGTGGCGTCCCTGTGACTTGGTACCACGTTAAAGATGGCTTCCATGGAGTGATAAGCCTATTTGATTTTGGGATTCTATCATTTCGCTCTGGTAAAAAAGCAATGGATAACATTGTGAACTTTTTAAAAAGCTTATGAAAACTGTTTTTAAATGCAACAGAGGGTCCTGTGGCACCTTTAAGACTAACAGAAGTATTGGGAGCATAAGCTTTCATGGGTAAGAACCTCACTTCTTCAGATGCAAGAAGTTCTTACCCACGAAAGCTTATGCTCCCAATACTTCTGTTAGTCTTAAAGGTGCCACAGGACCCTCTGTTGTTTTTTACAGATCCAGACTAACACGGCTACCCCTCTGATACTGTTTTTAAATGTTTGTATATATTTTAAAGTCTATATTTATACCAAGTTTCCGGAAGTCTGGATCAAAGATTACTATGACAGGATTAGGGGTTTGTGGTTTTGATTCTGCTCTTGTGTTTTAATTGGGAGTGGGAAAGGGGAAGGGACAAAATAAACAGGTCTACTTTTAAGGCTTATTGGGTTCACATTCTATGAGAATACAGAGTATTGTACATTTGTCTTTTGTTCAGTTTTGACTCCCAGACTGGAGTAATGATTTATTTTATCCTTTTAAATTATTAGCAATTTTAATAACTAATTAAACAATGCTTTCAGGAGTACAATAAAAAAAGAAACACACAATGCAAAGCAGTACCATAAATAAATGCACTTTGAATAAGAGCCACTTTTTGGTCGCTCCACCACTGCTGTGTGATACCTATTGTGATGGTTCTCGGGGTGCCCAGGGCTGTGAATCCTTGCCTCTAGTGAGAGGTAGCCTTACCTTTGGTGACTGGGTGTCAGCACCCTAACACCATCAGCCTTTCAGCCACTCAAGCACTCCCCTTTGGGCTATGCCAGCCTTGTAGGTTCACAGTAGGTGCACCTCTGTCTCCAAGTCTCCTTGAATCATTCCCCTGTGATATCCAGCCCCTTACACTAGCTATGCACAGAAGTCCCAGATCCGCTGCCCGAAAGGACCAGTGTACCCCAGTGTCATAACTATAAAGGAAAGGGTAACAGCCCTCCTGTACAATAAAATCCCTCCTGGCCAGAGACTTCAAAATCCTTTTACCTGTAAAGGGTTAAGAAGCTCAGGTAACCTGGCTGACACCTGACCCAAAGGACCAATAAGGGGACAAGATACTTTCAAATCTTGGTGGGGGGAAGGCTTTTGTTTGTGCTCTTTGTTTTGGGGGAAGTTCGCTCTTGGAACTAAGATGGACCAGACATCAATCCATGCTCTCCAAATCTTTTTGAACAAGTCTCTCAATTTTCAAACTTGTAAGTGCAGCCAGGCAAGGCGTGTTAGTTTTATCTTTGTTTTCTCAACTTGTAAATGTACCTTTTGCTAGGGTGTCTACCTCTGTTTGCTGTAACTTTGAACCTAAGGCTAGAGGGGGTTCCTCTGGGCTCTTTAAGTTTGATTACCCTGTAAAGTTATTTTCCATCCCGATTTTACAGAGATAATTTTTACCTTTTTCTTTAATTAAAAGCCTTCTTTTTAAGAATCTGATTTTTCCTTGTTCTAAAATCCAAGGGGATTGATCTGGACTCACCAGGAATTGGTGGGGGGGAAAGGAAAGGTGCGGGGGGAGGGGGTGATTAATTCCTCCTTGTTTTAAGATCCAAGGGGTTTTGGATCAGTGTTCACTAGGAAGTTGGTGGAAGAGTCTCTCAAGGCTACCCAGGGAAGGGAGTTAGCCCATTGGGAGTGGTGGCAGCGGACCAGATCTAAGCTGGTAGTTAAGTTTAGAAGTTTTCATGCAGGCCCCCACATCTGTACCCTAAATTTCAGAGTGGAGAAGGCGCCTTGACGCCCAGTTTACTAGTTTTACCTTAAACCACTGCTCCTGTAAACCACACAGCACTTATGAGCAACTTTTAATAGAACAAACATAGGTTTCTTTAAGAAATAATACAGATTCAACTTGGAACAAGAAAGAGTGGTGGAAACAAATGATTACAAGACAAAACAAAACCATAGAACTGTGAACTAGGGCCTACACTTGTTAACAGTTGCCTTCCCTGTCTAATCAACTAGGTTTTTCCTCCAAAGTCAGAGCTGGCTGGCTTTACAGGAACCAGGATCCAAGCTTTCATGGAGACATCCCCACTCCACAAAAAGTTTCCTCAGTGAATGAATCTAGAGTGCCTCTACCCATTCTGTATGATACCAAAAAAGTCTTTTGTCTTTATTCATACACAGGGCGATCCCCTGCCTCTTGAAATGTTTCTTTTTTTACCTCCAAGTAGTTTCAATTGTTTGCAGTTGTCCCTACTGGTTTTCCATTGACAGTCTTGGGATTGAGCAAGACTAGACAACTGTGCTTTACATTACATCATTGGCTAATTGGATAGGGGTGACCACTCCCTCCTGTTTGAACGGGCCATCACTGAGACATATTACCCCTTAATGGCAAATTTTTACATCCAAGACCTTAAAGCAGATTTTCAACTTAGTTACGTTATTCTTTAAATATTGCCCGTACACATGTTTCACAATGCTTATGAGTCTTGATAAGTTATGAGCTTTCTGTAGATACCTTACATGTTACCCTTTATATATAAATACCCTGCAAGACATGTGTTTGGTATAGTGAGACAGGTTTGCTAGGTTTGAGACAAAGACTGTTTGCGAAGAACAGGGGACCTTTGCCAAGGGGTTTCTGTGCCACACCTATCATATAGGTGAATGTTTTACTGCAATTTCAGATTTACAAAAATACATATCAGAACATGTAAATTCTAGTCCTCAACATGGCAAAAGACACGCACAGAAAGTTAGCCTCAAACGTGCTGAACTCATAAAATCCCAGCCTCACGACTGCAAAAGTCTATAGAATTAGTATTAGGAGAGTATATAGAATTATGCAATAAACAGGGCTCATCAATGCAAAAATGCATGTAGAAGCATGCAGTAAAGCAGCCTCCGCATTACAAGAATACATAGAAAAGCACACCCAACCATCGTCTGAAAATCCTGCTCAGCTCCTTGTAGGGGAGGCCCACTAGGGTCTTTGTGACTTTGGGGATGGAAGGACCCTCAGATACTTATGACATGAACAATAGCCAAACTCTCTGCAGGAAGGCTCTGAAAGGTTCTAATTTCACTCCAAGAGGCCCCGCAAGAGGCTCTTGTGGAGGTACCCAGGGCTGTGAGATGCCTCCCTACTACCTGCCCGTAGTGTAGAGAAGCCTGCTCTGTTCCTGCCAGGACTCCACCCTAGCCCTGCCCCTTCCCTGAGGCCCCACCCCCACTCACTACATTCCTCCTCCCTCGATGGCTCGCTTTCTCCCACCCTCACTCACTTTCACTGGGCTGGGGCAGGGGCTTGGGAGGGGGTGAGGGCTCTAACTGGGGGTGCAGGCTCCAGGGTGGGGACAGAAATGAGGGGTTCAGGGTGCAGAAGGGGGCTCCGAGCTGGGGAAGGGAGTTGGGGTGGAGGAGGGGGTGAGGGCTCCAGCTGGGGGTGCAGGCTTTGGGGTGGTGCTGGGGTGAGGGGTGCAGGAGGGGGCTCCAGGCTGGGGGGTGGAACTGAGGGATTCAGATTGCAGGAGGGGGTTGTGGGTTGAGGCAAGGGGCTGGGGTGCAGGAGGTGGACCCCCTGCCTAGGATCCAGACCTGCTGGCCACTTCTGGGGTGCAGCGTGGTGCCAGGACAGGTAGGACTAGCCTGCCTTAGCTGTGCAGCACTGCTGATCGGATTTTTAATGGCCTGGTCAGCAGTGCTGCCCGGAGCTGCCAGGGTCTCTTTTCGACTGGGCATTCTGGTCAAAAACCAGACACTTGGCAACCTTAGCCACGAGCCACAGCCAATATAAGCATTCCCCTCTAGGCCTATACAGGCCCTGTTCTCTCTACAATCAGTCAGCAATAGGCACGCTCCAACCCCCAAGTCCTCCAAGCATCTGCCTGGAGTGCCCAGCCCCGGTCCGTTGGACACTCACAGTATTCATCGATTTACTGCTTCCAAAGAAGCAGGACACCCCAGCTAACCAGTTTCACCTCAGGTCATTGTTCTGCTTCACACACAGCTCCTAGGTACGTTTATAGTGCAGACAAGTACAAGTTGATTTAACAAAGTAGAGAGATTCAAGTCAGAGCAGGTAGAAGTATTGGAAACAGATGGTGACATAGAAAATCAAATCAAATGCAAATAAGTATACATTATGAGGCACACAATACACAAGGACCAGATGGGAAATAAGCATCTGTTACCCCCTGCCTGAAAGGAAACTGTCTGAGAATGTCACTTCCTGGTTACCCGCCTTAAGAACAACATTTTCAGGATAGACACATAACTCCTGAAATATTGTCTGAACATACATTTTGCAGCGATTATGTTGACCAGTGGGCTACTGTTTCTTGGTAGATACCTCATGTGCCACCCTTTAGTGAATTATTATGCATATATCTGACCCATGTGATCCTTGGAAAATCCTATGCACCTCCTGTATACTCTGCAAGTTGGCATCAAAAAGTCCCTGGGTCATTTCTCTCTCTTTACTCCCCCTGCCCCTGGGGAACAGGAAGAAAGCCACAAAGGGTCTCCTCCTCCCTCTCCTAGAAATGGGAGAGTCACATAATTAATTCCTCGAGAAAAACAAACATCAGCTACGTTTGGTATCAGAATACGATGGGGTATTTTCAGCTGATGCTTTGTTAGCAGGCATTTAGGTTTCCCATTCTCACATCTGCTGCTGTTCAGAACAGCTGACCAGCAACACCACACTTGGCTGTTTGCCTGCCTAGCACAGCCAGCACATAACCTTTGAACCAAACAGCCAGAAAAAACATTTGTACCATGACTCTTACAATGTAAGTGCAGCAGATTTATATTACAGTAAGGTCAGTGCAGCAGTTTTTAGCCTGAAAACTACATATTAAAAGTAGACAACATAATAAAACTACCTTTTTCTTCAGATGACATGATGGACACTGCAAATGGTACCTTTATCTGAAAGCTACATTATTTCAGATAAGTACTAGAGTAAAGCTATGCACTGGTTCTCTTGCACAGAGGTTTTATTAGTATATTAACACCTGTAATTATTAAATCAGACTATAGGGCCACATTCTGTTTTCACATCTCTCAGGGGCACTGCTAGTACCAACTCATATGCCTGGAGCAGGTCCTGGGTGTATATTTATGTGTTTACAAGAATTAATTGTATCTTTAGGGAGAAAGAAGCCAAACAAACAGGAAAACCAAATTAAAACATAATAGAAATGAACAACAATACTTACCAG
The DNA here is from genome assembly GCF_013100865.1 of Trachemys scripta elegans. Classification (NCBI taxonomy): domain Eukaryota; kingdom Metazoa; phylum Chordata; order Testudines; family Emydidae; genus Trachemys; species Trachemys scripta. Next base: position 12,951,830 of record NC_048316.1, read on the forward strand.
CTGGAAAAAGGGGAAATGAAGCAGGCAGCAGCCATTTGCAAAACTGCCACTTTAGGGCTATGGCAGCTTGTCTCTGCCAAATTTAAAGGGACAGCTCCCAGAAAGGGATGCTGGGAAAGGGTTTTTGTTATGAGCTGGGTTAAACCTTGTTATGGGTTGAGTTAAAATCTCATTAAAAACTCATGTATGAACATGCCCTCTACTTAAGAGAGTTGTGAGACAGGTAAGGGACCACACCTAAAGCAAGGTCTCATAGAGTCTGTTTGAAAACTAGAGACCCGAGGGCAAAGGGGGCAGAGGGATTCCAGTGTGTATTGTAACCAGGTGGGGCTGGGTGTATCTGTGAGAGACGACCGACACACAGGCCCAGAGTCTCAAAGGTATTTAGGCTTGTAGTTCCCAATGATTTCAGTAGGAGATAGGCACCTAAGGTACCTTTGAGGAACTGGCTGACAGAGACAACTGGAAAAAATCTGAGTAGAAGCCTGTAAGCACAGCATGGCCCAGGACCCTAGAGAGAGGGCCTAGGTCAGGGTGCTGGCTGAAAAGAAGCACTCCTTTTGCTTTCGGTTCCCCCCTTTGTACATTCCTTGCAAATAAGCAAGATGACATTAAATAAAATACCAGACTCCATCATCAGTTTCTGCTCCCATCTGGAACATCCTGAGGGCTACTTTGACGAGCCTCTTGCATCAGAAAAGGGTAATAACTCCCGTAAGACAGTAAGCCTCCAGTCCTGCATCTCAACAGGTTCTTTTAGGCAAGAGGGCTGCTTTTCTTTCTCTCTCATAACCATCACAGTTCTATGTGCTATGACACAGTATTGCCAAATAAAGGATTTGCTCTCTGGACGTTCAGAACGTTTCACTTATTCATACTGCTATGTCCCCTTTTCTCTTCCATACCTTGGTTCTGGTTGGAGGCCTAATTAGACTCTTAAATTGGACCTTTTTTTTTGCATCCACTTCTACCTTAAAATGTCAGGGAGCTTTTCTATTATGGCTCAGTAAATTAATACTGGACTTAATATACTGAAGCCAAAATTACAGCATTGTCTGTGACAATGTTTTACTAAAGCAAGTAAATGACCTTGTAATCAAATGCATTTGCACGGTGAGCATTTTAAATAAAGCTGAATATTTTGCTGTTATAAAAAAAAAAAAAAGACTGATTTGATCAAAAATATTTTTCTCTGTCCGGAATGCTGGCTATGATTACATTTCCATAGGAACTAGTAAGATATTGCCATGTAGAAGATCATTATTTGTAGTAACTTCATAACGGTATGAAAGCATATGAACAAAGAAAGAATAATGTCCTTGATGCCGCAAGTTGTTCTATGCACAAGGCCCCCTTGACTTCAGTGGGAACTTGCAAAATCAGGCTCTAACTCTGAAAAGTTACCATTATTATGATGCCATGAAATAAATATGAAATAACAGGGTACTATGGTGGTAATTAAAGTCAGACACAGACCTAGCGTGTCACCCTATCCCAGTGTTTCTCGAACTGGGGGCGCCGCTTGTGTAGGGAAAGCCCCTGGCGGGCCGGTCCGGTTTGTTTACCTGCCCCGTCCACAGGTCCGGCCAATCACGGCTCCCACTGGCCGCGGTTCACTGTTCCGGGCCAACGAGGGCTGCTGGAAGCAGCGTGGGCCAAGGGACATACTGGCCGCCGCTTCCAGCCACTCCCATTGGCCTGCAGTGGCGAACCGCGGCCAGTGGGAGCCGCGATCAGCCGGGCCTGCAGACAGGGCAGGTAAACAAACCGGCCTGGCCTGCCAGGGGCTTTCCCTACACAAGCGGCGACCCCAGTTTTGAGAAACACTGCTCTATCCAAAGCTGCCAGAGCATAACATGATACTACAGTAGTTATGTGAAAAGAGCATTCTGTACAGGCAGTGGGCTGGAGGACTGGGATTGGAGGACGCTTTAGAGAATAGCGATGCAATAATCAAGGCAGGAGGAGATGAAGGCCCAGAACCGCAAAGGGAGTTAGGTGTTGCAATGGGGCAGCATCGCATCACCTAACATTTAGGTGCCTGGAAAATCACTGGAACCTCACTGTGATCCACACGGTTTGAATTTGGCACCCAGGCTCTCTGGACAATGAATGGGAACAGATAGGCACCTCAGAACAGGAGCCACAAAAGCCAGCATACGAGGCGAGTAGCTGCCTAAGCCAGCCAATGGGAGATGTTGACAAGAAGGATGTGTCCTAAGCCCCCTTCTCGCACAGTTAGGTGCTTAAGTCCAGGCTGCAGGGAGGCACCTATCTTTGCTTGCAATCCACAGCTGGGAACACCTCTCCTGGAGGTAGGCAGTTTGGGGCCTAAACTGTTTCTTATGAGAATGATTTGGGTACCTAAGATTATCTACAGAATCCCTCATAACCTCTAGCCCAGTGGTTAGAGTGCTCTCCTGGGATATCGTAGTTCAATTATCCCCTCTACCTGTTGGGGAAGAAGGGATTTGAACAGGGGTCTCTTACCTCCCAAGTGAGAATCCTAACCACTGGAACCAACCCTTAGAATATCTTAAAGCACTCACCTGAGACAGGAGAGGTTCCTGTTCAAATCCTTTCTCCTCATCAGGCAGAATGGGGAATTGAATCAAGGTTTCCTGCCGAGAGGGCCTTATACCTACCATACTTCATCCAGTGCAAAGGGGTTGGGTACGCTAACTGATTAACCACATGACATTAGAAAATGTAAACCACGATTGCTGGCCTTTCAGAACCAATTTCCAAACACCAGTGATATAAAACAATGCAATAGCCTTTGGAATTAATGTGGGGTTCTTTCAACAGTTCTGTGTCTTGGGCTTTGAGTGGGGAGTCAAACAGACTGCTCCCTCATCTTTGCATCTGATTGCACCCCATTTGAGCATTGGCCTGCTATACCCAGGGTTGTGAGTTCAATTCTTGAGGGGGCCACTTAGGGAACTGGGGCAAAATCAGTACTTGGTCCTGCTAGTGAAGGCAGGGGGCTAGACTTGATGACCTTTCAGGGTTCCTTCCATTTCTATGAGATAGGTATATCTCCATATATATCCTATTACTGGTGGCAAGATTATCCTTGCCAGTGAATATTTGGGGAAAGTGCAGGGACATGCAGAGTGGCCAATCCCACGCCAAAAATGATGAATCGGGCCTCCAAAAATCATTACAAATCATGACATGTTACAAAAATAAAAGTCAGGTACATTTTCTTTGCTTTCTGGCTTCTGAGCCCTTGGGGGTCACATTTTCAATCTTCTCTCTGCAACCACAAGGGTTAGAAATTTACTTTTTTTAAAATGGAAGCTGAGATACTGATGTAATTCCATCATTCCCAGAGCTGGGCCTTTAAGAATGCCCCCGTCCCCAATCATGAGATGCTTGTGATAGAACCATGAGAGTCGGAACACTGGATTGCACGGCTGAGAGCTACCGCAAATGCAGGCATGATGTAAGCACCTTCAAAATGTTCAGAGTTCCTATTATCTGCTGCATGTCTAAAATTTGGGATGCTTATCTGAACTCAAACTTTAAAATGGGATTGCTTTCTCTCTTTTTTCGGTAAAAGTGGCTTGTTGTTTAGCTAATGCCTTTCTAAAGGTCCCATTCTGATTTTTTTTTTAAATAATGGCATAATCCCAGTGCACTCTGAGATGAATAAATTATGGATGCAGATCACATGCAATATACAGTACAGCCTTTTCTCTCTCTACTGGTAAATGTATCTGCATACCACAAACTTGAACTTCAGGTTCTTTACACAGTCCTAGATAAATATCACCTACGAACAGTCTCATATACCATCATGGAGACATGAGACTGAAATATAGACATAGATTACCATGGTTCACACCCTTTCTCCTTCCCACTGCAAGGTTAAATGCAGTCTCAGTGTATGAATAGCTGGCAGCTTGTACAGTATTTTGGAGTGTCTAACACCTCATTGGCAGAGCTGCTGGCATATGCACAGCTGTGAGAATCATTGACATATTACAGTTCCAGACCTTGAGGACTCCGCAGCATTTGCTAACTAACCGAGAGGCCTTTGCATGACCTGTAACTGAGAAGGGGAAAATTCATCCTAGTGCAGCCTGATTACAGGCAGAGGTGCTCCAGAAACAGGAAGTAACAAATCAAAGAACGCAGGAGTCAAGCGAAAGTCAGATTCCTGGCTAGGTCCGGCCTCGTTGCATGAAATGGAGTTTGTTTATGCACTGCTGGTGTTAGTACTGGCAGTTTTCGTTGCTGCTTTCATATTGTTAGTCGTGGGGACAATTTATTTTGATCTCTCCAACTCAGAAATCCCTCTTGGAGTGGACCAGCCTGTAAGGCTCCGAATCGTTCATAGTATTTTGATTGGCACAGCGGTTCTGGTGAGTTTACCAATTCTGACAGGTGGGGTGCTTAGGTGAGTGTTTAAATGTCACTCTAAGCATAATGCAAATGCCGGAAATAGGAATCCTGCCAGATGCATTTACTTGTGGTGAAGGTAGGATGCTACTTTTATGCTTTTTGGCTGTACTTGGGAAGCAGTCTCTAAATCTAGACTCTTTACCTTTGTAGTGCATGTACAGACAGATTCTGCTTGGCTCGTAAGGTGGTACCTAGTGGGGTGCACCCCAAAGGATTCAAAAATCATGAATCAGGCCCTAAAAATCATGAGTTTTTCCTTTTTTAAAAAAGATAATAAATGTTGGGCTGCTTTTATTCCCTCCCCCAGTTCCAGACCCTTTAAGGCTGCACTCGGGTCATGTTTACAACTCTCTCTGCAACCATGAGGGCTAGAAACTTTGTTTTTGAATAAAGGCTGAGATTCTCATGAAATCACAGAATCTCAGGAGCAGGGGCGCTGAGCAAAACACCTTGTGTTGTGAGAGTCATGATACAATCATGACGTTTGGCAACACCACACGGTGAGGAACCTTTCCTTGCTCCACACCACATGCAGAGCCTGCCGCAGGGCCAGGCAGAAGTGCAGCCCCAGCATTCTGGGGAGTGCAGGGTCACTTCCAGCCCTACTCTCCCAAGGGCATGTGGCTCACCAAAGGGGACAGGTGGGAACCAGAGCCCTGGCTCTGCCCCCTCTATTAGCTGGCCAGTCGTGTGGAGAGGGGTAAAATGCACCCCACAAATAAACTCTTCAGATTATTTAAAAATAAAAGCAAAACAAAACAAAGACATACTTGTTTCTCAGCTGGGAATATCTACAGTTGTAATAGCCCAAATAGGGTGGAATTCTGTAACACAATGCGTGCTTACAGTTCACAACAAGAATGTAATGAGTCGTTTTGAATTTTTAACAACCGGGTCCTGGATTTTCCAGCTTCCCAAACCAGAAAATCCAGTTCTCTGTCTCTCTTATTAACCATACATTGGCTGCTTTATAATAAGTCGGCTTTACATGCTGCAATATAAGTGACTGGGTTTAGAACATTTTTAAACTGGGAATAATTTAAAAAAACAATGCATATACTGAGGCAACAACATTGTTTGCAGTTGCTTTATTTCAATTGTTTTGGTATCTAGAAAATACAACTGTACAAATCAAGTCACCCAGTGTTTATATATAATCAAAACCATGAGTATTAGCTTCTTTAAAGTTACCAGAGCCTTACAGAACTTAAATCACTACTCTACAGAGTCTGCTTAGTTTGGTTATCTTCAGTGTCAAGTGTAGGGAACATATTTATTTACAAGCAAATTCATTACCAGTTTAATAAAATGCCTTTCATAGGTAAGTACTTTACTGAGAGATAGTCATGCAGTTTGCAGTTTTGTAGCTGTGTTATCCCCAGGATATTAGAAAGACAAGCTGGGTGAGGTTATATCTTTTATTGGACCAACTTCTGTTGGTGAAAGAGACAAGCTTGCGAGATTACACACAGCTCTTTGCCCAGACCTGAAGAAGAGCTCTGTGTAAGCTGACTAACTTGTCTCTTTCACCAACAGAGGATAGTCCAGAAAAAGACAGCCATTGATGGACCTCTCCTCCATGAACTTATCTAATACTTTTTTTAATCCAGTTATACTTTTGGCCTTCACAACATCCTGTGACAATGAGTTCCACAGGTTGCCTGGGCATTGTGTGGAGACATACTTTTTGTTTGTTTTAAACCTGCTGCCTATTAAACTAATTCTGATTTCAATTAACACACTGCGGTGTTAGTAGAGGAAATGAGCCCAAATTCTGAGCTAATAATCTTCTGACTCAAGAGGCAAGTGACAAATACCCAGGTGTTATCAAGTGAGGCAGTTTGCATCAGAAGAAAAGGAAAAAAGAGGACAGGACAGAAGATGATTGCTCTGAAGTGCCTGAGATGTATGATAGGGTCTGAGAGTGGCATAGAGGGAGTAAACCATGACATGTTACATTTTTTTGGAAGAAACAAATTTAATGGGTTATGGCTTCAATAAAATTCCAAATAATATGTTATGGTTTTGAGTCAACAATACCATATAGCACATTTGGACCATAACCATGAGTCTCATATTGAGAGCTTAACGTTACTGAATATTAAACTGTTCTGGTGTCATTAGCCTGCTAATGTCACTCTCGCTCCCAGAAGAAGTCACCTTGCCAGGCTCAAGGACAATTGCACTGATATAACTGCCCACTGCTAACATTATCTGTGGTACAAAGTCCCATTGGGTCTAGATTAGACAATCACCCAGTGAACTGGGCTCACAGTCACATTCATTCAGGGTATTTTCCCTTACATCTTATACCCCTTGTTGATTCTTGTAAACAGTGCATTAGGGCTCTGCTAATTCCTCATGCCTTTATGTAGCAAATTCAAGGTTTTTTTCTTCCCTTGCTTTCAATTCTTTCCATCAATACCTCTCCTGACTGATCTCCTTTAACTTCTTTGCTCATACCATCACTCTACCCATAACTAGAGCTAGTCAAAAAAATTTCAGACAAATATGGTATTTGCTGAATAATGCCATTTTGAATCATGTTCGCGAATCTGTGACAAATTTGTGGAATAGTTTTGGCCAAATAAATTAAACTGAAAAAGTCAAAATACCACATTTCAACATTTTCAAAACAAACCGTCTCGATATTTTCATTTCAAAATGACTTTTGCATCCAAATTTGCCTAAATTTGTTTTTTTTAAACAGGATTTAAAAAAACTCAGCACTGAAACAAAATATTTTGTTGGACCCAAAACAGACAATTTAAAAAAAAAAAAAAACTTTTTTGTTTTGGGGCAACCCACAATGATTTTTATTTGATTTCTTGGTTTGGCCAGAGAACCAAACAATCTCCTTTGCTGCAGATTAAGCCCATTACTTCTTGTCCTACCTTCAGTAGATTTGGAGAATAATTGATCACCCTCTTCTTTATAACAGCCCTTAACATATCTGAAGACTGTTATCAGGCCCCCCGTCAGTCTTCTTTTCTCAAGATTAAATATACTTTTCTTCATAGGTCAGATTTTTTAACCCTTACATCATTTCTATTGCTCTCCTCTTTACTCCCCTATTTATCCACAACCTTCCTCTAGTGTGGCATCCAGAACTGGACATCTCCTTTGTCTGCTTCTCACCCACACATCTCCAGGTCTCTTTGATTCCCATTCCAAACGTATCCACCAAACCACCACTCTTGCCTCATCTAAGTCCCTCTTAAAGCCTTAAAGCTTGCGAAGCCCGCAGGAAGTGAAATGATTAAAATGGAATTTACAAAAGCAAACAAACTTGGAGCCCAATCCAAAGTCCGTGGAAGACTCTCATTGACTGTACTCGCCTTTGGAGCAGTTGGTTGGTCATTAAGGGTGCCCAAACTACTTCACTTCATCCATTCCAACTGTCCTCCACTTCCTGTTTGTTCGCTCATTATGTCATGTTTCAATTCTAGATTGTGAGCGCTGGTCTGTGAGCTGACTAGAAAATTTTTTGGGCATGATGCAAATAAGAAACAATAAATAACTTACACAACATGCCTCATTACTAAGGGTACACAAACCCAGAGAGTTTCATGTTCTCCTCATTCTTTATTAATGTAACTGTGACATTCCCCATCGTATAATCTGGATGGCTGAACAACTGTGTCCCCTCAGTGCTCCAATTTGGGTGTCGTTTACACTGCTTTGCTGTGAAAGAAACAACTATTGGTGTCGGGGGGGTGGGTATAATAGGCCAGGGGAGGCTCTTGCGGAGTTTGGCAGCAAAGTTTTTGCTATATCATGCCCCAGGAAGGTTCCTTCCGGAGTGGCTGAGGAGGCGGTATGTGGTATGCAGCTTCCCGGGTTCATCAGTAATCTCTTCGGACTTCAGAGAGATTGCTGAGGAACCCAGGAAGCTGAGTAGCAAATATCGCCTCCCCAGCCGCCCCAGAACCTGCATGGAGCATATCAAAAACCTCAGGAAGAGACGCTTTTCCCCAGGGCGGCTTGGGGTCTGGGAAGGGGAGGCCTGCCCTGGGGCTTCTCCAGGTGTGTGTGTGTGTGTGGGGGGGTCTCGGGGCATCTCTGGGCAGGTGAGGTGGGGGCTCGGGGCTTTGGCCAGCCTGGGGCTCCTCTGGTCAGCCCAGGACTCCTCTGGATGGAGGAGGACTGCTCTGGGCTTCTCTGGGTGGGGGGAGGCTTGTGGCTATGGCTGCAGGGGGGCGGGGCTTGTGGCTTCAGCCATGGTGGGGGCACGGGCAGAAGGGGTGGAGCCAGAGGCTAGCCTCTCTGAAAGGAGGCTCCACCCACCACCCATGACTGGTGGTTCTGCTCCCACACAGTGTCTAGCATATAAATTACTTCCAGGTGAATTTCATGAATGCTCTGGCCAGCCAATCATGAATTGTATTGTGGAGTGACACCAGGTGACACCAGCAAATCCTCAGCCCCAGCCTTGTCCCCCAGAAATGTGCATCTTGTACTGCCCAGCACCCCCCTGGACAATACAAGCTCATAGAAAGTCCGTCATTTCATCTGTGGAAAATGATATGCACCAGCCCTGTTATCTCATGTGGAGGTTCCCAAACACTTCAATCCTACCATACTGCTTTAGCTAAAAAACAATAAAACAAATTTATTAACTACAGAAAGATAGATTTTAAGTAATTACCAGTAATGAGGCATAAAAGTCAGAACTGGTTACAAAGAAAATAAAAAGATAAGCCATAAACTAATACCTAAGTTAGCAAGCTAAATGGAGTTAAAGAAAAGTTTTTTCTCACCATATGCTCTATACAATCTTTACTGGCTCGAAGCCTCCAGACAAGTACTCCTCCCACACTTCAGTGTTTCTTCAGGCATTGTTACTGCTGTGAGCAGAGAGGAATGGAGGAGAGAGAGGAGAGGTAATTTGTGTTGTGTGTGTTGTCTCTTCTTATGCCATTCTCCCCTCTTTGAGGATTATCTTCAGCTGGAGTTCAGGTGACAGCCAGTCTGTTTACATGGGAACCCCCAGTTGTTCCATTGTCAATAGGTAAAATTCTCGCACATGCCCTTCTTTCTGCCAAAGAATGGCTGCTTAGCTAGGTGATGGTCCACTTGACTTTGTTGACACCTGATGTTGCTTTGTCTTTTGTTTCTGAGGAACTGGTTTGTGCCTGCTGTTCTAAACTTGGAGCAAGTTACAGCAATGTTATAAAGTAGAATCTTATAACTTTACATACAATGTTGATTCACATATTTTATCAGGACAATAAGGTTCAGCAGATTATGAGTTTTCAAATGATACCTCACAAGGCATATTTTGTACAAAATTTATCATGGTCTTGTAAAAGTGGTGAACATTGGGAAACAGTCTGTCACAGTAACTATGTGCATTACTTTATTGCTGTTATCAACTAGAAACTGAACCACGAGGAGGAAAAAGCCCGACTGACATCTGACTAGACATTACTGACAACGTGCGTGCAGATCAGTAGGGCCAATCAGTTGTGTCAGATTTCTAAAGTGATTTCAGCATGGCTATGGATTTGGATGGGGGATAGACCATCTCTTTTACAGCCTGTAAGTGAGTGAGTGAGTGAGTGTGCAGTGAGGGTTGTTACATTGGGAACATTAATTTCCTACACTGGTTACAGAGACTAGAATCCATTCCTTATTTTTACCTACCATTTGGATGGCAAATTACTCTGTGGGCCAGCTTGATTTTCAGCCTGCTTTTTTGTTTAAGGGCGGACCAGGTGATTGGTAATGGGGTACATGGTAGAATCCTTTGCTTGTAATTGCTGGTATAATGAAAAATCATTGTTGCCTGAATTCTGGTTGTTGACCTCTTCTCTCAGTCCTTGTGGATGAGTGTCCATATCAAGAAAACCACCGCTACAGTTGTTACTTATCTGCTCCCTTGGTGACACTCTTAGCAGAATAACTAAGGACTGAATAACCTAAGGAGACCAAACTCTCCAGTAAAGGCAGAGGACCAATGATAACGCAGTGTGTGGAGATGGCTGCATAGACATTGCCTGCACTTCATTTCTCTGTGGTGCTGCTGCTGTTGTTATTTTTATTTTATTTATCCGTATTGTGCTAGTGCCTGGAACTCTACACTCATTATTTTTTTCCTGTATGAGCTCCAGACTTTTGATCCTGCCTTAGTTTCTCCAAAGAGAGCACAGCGTATGCCTATTGAGGAGAATGGAGTTTCTTTATGCGAATCCCTGGTCTCTTTCACGCTAAACAGGGGAAGATTTTGGAGAAGCTGGGTCTGTGCAGTCAACTTCGCTTCACCCGCTATATGCGACGGGGAAAGAAATTAGGGGAGGACCCAAAGCTCTTCATCAAGGACCTGCAGTTTGGGAAGGTGCCAGTGAGGATTTACCAGCCTAGAACGCCTTCTGCTGGCCGGAGGAGAGGGGTCATCTACTTTCATGGAGGAGGCTGGATGTTTGGAAGCATTGGTAAGATATTTAACAGAAAAAAATATGCTGGATAAAGATAAAAAGTCACTCCGTTTTTACAAACATCAAAGGGAAGTTGGTTTGGGCCTGAGATTTGGGAGAAGGTTTGAGGTTTGACTCTTCACCAACAAATACACACATACTCTGGCAGATGTTGGCTGCAAGAAGAGAAGACTTGGTGAACATTACATGGCTGTTCCAGACAGTGGGGCAGCTTGGAAAGAGGTGTGATATCATGATGAGCAAAGGGGACAGTGAGAAATGAAGCCGGGGTAGTGCTTAAAGGGTGGGGAAGAGCAGGACTTAGATGGGGGAAAGGAGAGAATTGTCATTTCCCTTAAATGCATCAGAGAGCTAACAGGGTATAGAGTTGCTACTCCTTAGAGCGCTATCAAGGCACCAATGAAAACATTTGTTTTCCAGATTCCTATGAACCCGTATGCCGCTACATCGCCAGAGAAAGTGAATCGGTGGTCGTGTCTGTTGAGTAAGTGAGCCTGGTTCACTTCTATTATCTAGGACAGTGTTTCTCAAACTTGGGATGCCACTTGTTTAGGGAAAGCCCCTGGTGGGCTGGGCCCATTTGTTTACCTGCCCCAGCCGCAGGTCCGGCCAATCGCGGCTCCCACTGGCCGTGGTTTGCTGCTCCAGGCCAATGGGAGCTGTTGGAAGCGACGCAGACCGAGGGACATACTGGCCGCCGCTTCCGGCAGCTCCCATTGGCCAAGAACAGCGAACCACGGCCAGTGGGAGCCGCGATCAGCTGGACCTGTGGACGCGGCAGGTAAACAAATCGGCCCGGCCCGCCAGGGGCTTTCCCTACACAAGTGGCATCCCAAGTTTGGGAAACACTGATCTAGGAACTAGTTACTCTGTATTGTGATAGCCACTAGCTGCACTGTTCTAGGGCGCCCCCCTTCTCAGAGGACTATATTTTCAAGAATCCAGGCGGTTCAGCAAGATGCTCAAGTTGACTTTATGATTTTGCAGCTTTTCACTGCTTTTGTGCTGAGCTCAACAGAACAGACCCAGAATAAGATTGCTGTATATGAGCACCTTTTTCCATCTGATGGGGAAGAAAAAAACTGGAAAGAAGTTATCAAACCATTTTAATAAAAAGCAAATCTATCTTGCACCCAGCAGTTAGCATAAAGTTGTCAGATATTGAGCCAAATCTTCATCTTAAGTCCGCAAACTCCCATTGAGACCTTGAGGTAAATGGGAATTTTGCCTGAATAAGAAATAAACAAGAAATATTTGTATTTCCATAGCACCAACAGTAAAAAATATTGTTGTTGTATAACAGTAGCACTTATAAGAGCTAAGTATTATGATTATAGGCGTCAACCAAAACTGGGGTCGCATGATGCTGATCCCAATACAAAGACAGTAAGAGACTGTCCCCATCCCAAAGACCTCACAATCTAAATAGATAACACAGACAAAACAAGTATAATTAATCCCCATTGTACGGATGGGAAACGGAGGTTTAAAAAAAGAGATTAAATGACTAAGCCAACGTCCCTCAAGGAGTCCGTGGCACAGCTGGGAATCAAACGCGGCTCTCCTGAGTTTCAGTCTAATTCCTTAACCAGAAGACAATCCTCAGCATTTGGCCCTGCTGGTCATAGTTTATCTGTGATCTGCAAATATAGGAATGATCGTTTGGAGGGCGGGTGCATGTTTATGAGGTAATATCGGTGTCCATGGCTGCACAACAACAGGAGGGCTGAAAGTGGAGGAGTTTGTAGCAAATAAACGTCCAACAAATAATAATGATTTTTTTCCATTTTTATAATCACTAACTCGTTGATATATTAGGTATCGTCTGGCGCCAGAGCACACGTACCCAGCACAGTACGAGGACTGTCTCACTGCTACCACACACTTTTTGAAGACTGCAGAAGACTATGGAGTGGATCCTGCCTGTATTATCATTAGTGGGGACAGTGCTGGGGGCAATCTTGCTGCTGCTGTTTGCCAAACACTAGTGAGTAGACCAGACCTTCCAAAGGTGCATGCTCAGGTCTTGATCTATCCAGGCCTCCAGGCAATAGACTTCAATTTGCCCTCATATCAGCAAAACTGTGCAGTCCCCATCTTGTTCAGGGAACGTTCGGCATTTTATGTTCTGCAGTACCTCAAGGGGGACGCGTCATTTTTGGAAGATGTCCTGGAAGGTTCCCATATGCCTGTAGATGTAAAATTGAAGTTTAGAAAATGGCTAAGTGCAGACAATATCCCTAAGGAATTTAAGGTCAGAGGGTACAAACCAAAGGTGCCCATCGAATGCTCAAATGAAGTTTATGAGGCAGTTAGAAATTTTTGTGAGCCAGCCTTTTCCCCACTTCTCGCTGAAGATGCTGTTGTTCACCAGCTCCCTGAGTCGTTCATCTTGACTTGTGAGCATGACGTGCTAAGGGATGACGCCCTGTTATACAAGAAGCGATTAGAGGACGGCGGTGTGCCAGTGACCTGGTACCACATTGAGAATGGATTCCATGGAATCATAAGCCTGTTTGATAATGGCAGGTTGTCATTTCCCGCTGGAAAAAAGGGACTGGACAACATTGTAAACTTTCTCAGAAGCTTATAAAAACAATCTTCTCAAATATTGGGTCTTATATTTCCTCTGATCTTCATATATGCCCCCAAAGTCTGGGAAGAGATCTATAGGAACAGTATCTTATATCACATGATGAGCTGCCATGACATGGTTTCCGTTGGTGATGAAGTTCACAGGCTTGTTTGAAGTCCCTTCTGTTACTGGGTGGAATGTTGATTACACACTTACATATTTTAAATGATTTCTTTGCATCATGCTGCAAGCTATTGTCTTTATAAATATCAGTAAATATTAAAGAAGATTTGTAATTGATTTTCTGGTTTGACCCATTTGATTCAATTATGGCCTGACTGTTAATCCTTCCATGGAGAGATATGGTGCGTGTGTGCTTATGTGTGTAAGTAAAAGTACATGCCACCTACATCACAACATTATGATGCAAAGTCTATGCACTGCAGTACTTTTGGAGAGCGGTACCAGCATCCAACTTACATGCAGCTGCAGTAGTGAAACCCTTGGTCTTTTGTCTTCTGCAAATTTAAGGGTTCATTATGGACCATGGAATATTTTTCATCTCAGTGCAGAATATTACTTATACTGCATTACACAAAGATTAGCCAAACATTTTATGATTACCTCTTTTTATTTTGCCCAGTGTGCCACACCTGTAAATAGAATGAAACATGAAAAAAGATCACTGTTGTCCATCTAATGTGCCCACCAAAATCATGGTGCCGTGAAGTAAACATCTTTGCTACATCCCTCTACAGAAACATCAGAGATGCTTCTGCGCTTCCATTTAACAATGCTCCACCACTTTTCAATAAGATCCAGTGTTGTATCAGTTTAATCTCATATTCTATTAGGGAACTAAAATCTTCCCCTACAGTGAAACACACTTGATGATTTGCCTGCACTGTTTTCTCTTTCACTTCTATGAGTAAACGATGTTCCCCCTTATGGAAAAGACTCTATTAGGAAATCACAACCTTTCTGGGAACCGTCCTATAAAATGTAGTTAATTATATCCCTGCTATCAAATTCTATCAGATGGTTAAATAAACTCTGTAGAAAGGATAACATGTTTGATTTTTTTTTTTTTAGGTTTAGGTTTAGAGTAATTTCTACAAAAACCTGCTTAATTTCTGTAGTAATCTTATTGCTGTATCCCTACTAAATTCTATAAGCATTCCTTAAAGCTAGTCCCATTTCCCTGTCCAAATCTCAACTCCAGTAATTATGTCCTTCGTACTCCGTCTTTGTAATGTACAGCACTGTTGGGCTACTTTGTTTTTAAATTACATTATGCAGTGTAAAGATCCAATCCTGCTCCCATTGAAGTGAGAAACAAAACTCCATTTATCTTCAATGCGGCAGGAGCCTCTCTCTCTTAGGAGTAGAATCCGCTGTTGCTTAGAGAGTGTTTGCATCCATTGACGATCACCATGGAGACAGCAAACAATGGAGATTCCAAGGCAGGGGAGTTCCACACATTAACTAGTTTGCCCTGCACACAACCAGAGAGAAGCATAGATCCCGTTCTGCCTGATCTCTGCTGCATGAACACAGAACCACCATTCACCTCCCAGAAGGGGAAAGGCAGAGGAACCATTGATACTACAGGAGTGGACGGGAAAGGGTACTGCTGAGACTAAAGAAGCATGCTTACGTCTCAGAGGGATGTGCAGGAATGGTACCTTCCCAGCTGGAAAATAAAACCAGAGTATTCCACGAAAGTGCTCATTGGAAACTGGTTGGAAGAGAGGAAAAGGGTAAGAAGGGATAAAAGAAAAGGGAGAATGGGAACAGAGAGGGTCAGACCTGATGCTCTGGAGATGATCAGCCACCAGACTTAGGGAAGTTTGGATCCAGGCCCGTCTCAAAAGAGGAACAAAGGCAGAACCTTGGGTGCCTTGACCACAAAGTTCACTGGCCTGCTTCCATTTCTAGTCAGGAGGGAGTACTCTTCCCACTGAGCCACTACTAAATCAATGCCTAAGCATGATGGATGTGATGTAGATGGAGAGGTTCTTACAGACAACACATAAAGTTGTGGCCCTGACAACCTTGGGCCATTAAAGATCCCATGGCACTTCTCCCAAGACCAGGTATGTTCACTCCAGTTTTCTGGTTCACTTCCAGTTGTGTAATTAAGTTCTGTCTACCTCTGATTCCCCATCCCCAGTGCTTTCAGGTGGATAGGAGATTCTTTGTCTCTTTGTCCTGCACTGTTATTGGGTTGTGTATAAAGGCATCCCAGCCAGCTGCAGCTGTATTTCAGTGGTGGGTGCAGACAACCCTGTATTAGCACATACACTTTGTAACCAGCTACTAAAATCTGTCAAGTGCCATGCGGTCATTGGGTAAAAGATGCCTTATGATGTTCATTTCATTATTTGTATTATTCATTTTTATTGAATTCTGCTTTAGCATACCTCTGTTTCTCACAGCGAGGCAGCCAACCCCTGCAATCTCTTTTCTTTGATAAGGAAAACAGCTTATTTCATAATGACACGTCAGACATGTTCTTCCTGGGGGTGAAGCAATACCCTATTTTAAATAAAGAAAATAAACACGTTCAAGTTTTACTGCCTCAGACCCTTTTTTTTTTAAACTTTAGATCTTTTACTTTAGCATACTAGCATCGTTTATGTTCTTCACAGTCAGCCTCTCTCTTTCCACACATATGGTCTGTAGAAATGATCTTATATTTAAGTGGCACTTTTTATATCAATTTATGTCAAATTAATTTACAAATGGAACAAATTATATATATAGAGAGAGCCTACATTGTAAGCTCTTTGAGACCAGGACTATCTTTACTCTATGCTTGTAGAGGACATAGCAAAATGGGATCCTAATCTTGGCTGTGGTCCCAACACACCACTGTAATACATACAAAGAATATATACCCACCACTAAACTGCAGCCACCTCAGAGTGGGAACACGCAGCTGTTTAATAGCACACAACAACGCTGTTCAACAAAGACCTGATTACCCTTCTCCCTCAACAAACTGCTCCAAGTAGCAGCCTGATCTCCTTATAAAAAGTGCCATGGGGACTGGAATGACCACAGTTGTTCTGGATGTTGGTTCAGTATTAATTCAGAGAGAACTGCCTCCTTTTAAAATCACTCAAACTCCTTCTGGTAGCCCCCCACTATTTCCTGGAATCGCAGCAAAACTCGCACTCAGCCTGACACCACTTATCTTATGAGATCTGATGGGATCACAATGGGAAGAGATATTTGAAGGGTGTAGACATTATATAGGGAGAGGAATTATTTAGGGTGTTGCCTGGCGGTATAAAATAGGAGGAAATGAAAAAGGGAAAATGTAGGTTGCAGATCAGGAAACACTTCCTGATAGTGAGATGTATTAGACCATGAAATAATCTCCCAAGGGAAGTGGAAGAGGTCCCACCACTTGAGATTTTAAAAACTAGACTGGACAAAATCCCAGAAGATATACTGTAGGGAACAATCCTGCACTGGGTGGTAGATGGACCAAGGATCAAAATGAAAGTTGATCAAAATAAAAGTTGATCCTTTCCTTCCAGTAGCTAAGCCTACACTAGGTGAAAAAGTGTGGCAATGAGCCATTGGTGAGCTTGTAATGTCTACACATAAGAACCATCCCAGGCTTTTTACAATGGCCGGTTTTACTGGTTGATTGCAACATCTGAGCCAAGGTCTTCAGAGTAGGCCTTTGCAAGCAAAAAGTGTCTCCCAAGTGCAGCCAGGAAGTCATTAGCGTCGGGGCTTTGGGGTCCTTTGTAATGAGAGCCCCTGGGCAAATCTGCCAGATCTGTTCATTTTAATTCATTTGTTCCGTTGATCTTCAGAAGGCCGAAGGGGGACATTGTCGAGGGCACATGGGAGTCACCCAACTCAATGGGAGTTTGACACTCTAGTAAAGTGGTCATTAAGGGATTAACTGGGTTACCAGAGTACTATGGGTTGGAGCCGTGTTCCTGTTTAGTTCGTGTGTGTTTTCCCCCATTCTGTTTGTAGATAGTTGAATGAAGCAGAATGGTTTTTACCTGCAGTACTGTAAGCAGAGCGTGTTTGCTTACAGTGAGTGGTCCCTGTACAAAAGACACCTAATTGCACGTTGAGCCTTTGAAAATCTCTCCCAGTTGTTTCAGTGTGAATAATCGCTACATAGCGAGTGTCTCCTTTTGGATCTCTTTTAGTTTATAAAAGACACTGGGAAACCCAGCAACAGCATCTATGGGACTGACTTTATTCGCTTCCCTGACCACAGAATAGATCAAACAGTGAGGAGAACCATTATGAAGAAACTTGATGTAAGTAAAAAAATAGGGGTCTCAGGGCTTGACTATTCAGAGATTTAGTACCCGGCAAGCTGGAATGTGAATCTACAGTGCACCAGCCTACTGGGAGCTGAATGGCCATATGGACTTTGCTACCATGTGTTAAAAGTTCCGTAGTACGCTTTGATCTACTGCGGTTTGAAACTGCAGCCTGGAGGGCTCTAGATTTACCCCCGGCTTGCCGTGCACTACATGGCCATGGAGACAAGACCTCTGAGTTAAGATTGTAAATGTCAGCATTCAAAACAGGCATGTATTAAATTTAAGATTAAAATCCTGCCCAAATGTGTGTGTGTGTGTGTGTGTGTATGTATCCGGGGAAGGTACAGAATGCTAGTGGGCAAGTTAAGGCCCCCAGAGCCATCCCGCATGCTGCTTCAGGGCAGGACGGCTTGCAGAAGAGGGAGAATACAAATCCCACAAGGCTTCTTGCAGCTCCCCCCAGTTCCTGTTGTTAACCTCTACATGTGTGCAGGGGGAATACAGAGACGGCTCTAGGCACCAGCACTCCAAGCATGTGCTTGGGGCGGCACGTAACAAGGGGCGGCACTCCGGCTCCTTTTTTTTTTCCCCGTGGGGCACAAAAAGCCAGGAGCCGGCCCTGAGCCGAGGTGAGCTGCGGCGGTGGGGGATGCGGGGAGGGCTGCAGGAAGTAACCCTGGGAGGGGGGTCAGAGGAACCGCTCCCCCCCCCCAGCTCACCTCTGCTCCACTGCCACCTGCTCCCCCGAGCCCGTCGCCGCTTGCCTGGGATGGGAGGGAGGGGTAGGAGGGGAAATACGGCGTGCCCAGGGGAGAAGGCGGGGCCAGGAATTTGGGAAAGGGGTTGGAATCGGGTGGGGAAGGGGCGGAGTTGGGGTGGGGCCGGGATGGCACGGGACATTTTTTTTTGCTTGGGACAGCAAAAAACTTGGAGCTGGCCCTGGGGGAATTGGACATGTTTCCTAAGGAAAGGCATCCCCCAGCAGGGTGCCTGGAGCGGACCCTGCACTGCTGCAACACAGATGTGAACATGGAAGAGGCTCCTTGTCCCTCTTCTCACCAATGCACCCCCATGTAACAGGAAAGGAATTTGCACCCAATGGGGCCCAGATCCTCCAGAATGTTAGAGTTCTCCCCAAACACCACCCTCTACGTCTCTTCCTGCAAAATGCCCTCATCCCCAGACACCTTGATTATTTCCTCCAGATACCTGTACTGTATGTGTGTTTTAATGCCTCACAATACTTTAGTAACATAGTTTTTCAATTGCATACCTCACTGCACCTGCAAATGCCTGACTCTGTGTGTGTGTGTGTGTGTGTGTGTGTGTGTGTGTGTGCAAAGCTGCGAAATATGTACCTGTTTTGCAAGCGCAAAAGCAGGGGTTGGTTGGGGATTGGGTTCTGACCCATATTTGCCAGATCACCTGGGGCGCAATCTGACCTAATAGTCTCCAGCACCTTTTAAATGCTCTGCCCGTACAAGCAATATGGTTTCGTGCACCTCTCTTTACAGGGCCTGCCAAAGCAGCATCTGTTTACGCAACATGAAGAACCGAGCAACCGCAATTTAGTAACTCAGTACGATGATCATTACAACAGACATGGCTACAATCCTGTGTTGCCTCCGCTCCGCAGATGGAATGGACAAAAGCTAGCCTGGCTCCCGGAGAAATCAGATTTCCCCATTTTCGGTACTTTTGAGTGTTATCCTGGTAGTTGCTCACAGGCAGAGAAGCAGTCTGGTCTAGTGGTCAGCATTCACGCTTCAGGAACCAGAGACCTCTAAATTCTAACCTTTCGTCTCCAAATGGCTTGCTGTATCCCTTAAGCCAGTCACTTCCCCACTCTGCGCCTTAGCTTTTCCATCTATAAAATATAAATAATCATAATTAATAATGCTTCTCCACCACAGAGGAGAGGAGTGAAGTTTAGTTAATGGACCAAACTTTCCTCCCATGCGCAACTCCCAATGATAATAATGCTGGTATAACTGCTAGAAGAATTTGACCGATTGGTTGTAAAATTCTTTGAAGATTAAAAGTGCCTCAGACTGAGTGCGAAGTGTTATGAACAGACAGGGTAGACTCTCTGTTAGTTTCCCATTGCATAAGCACAAAGTCATTTATGTCCTGTCTAGTGGTTAAAGCCGGGAACTTCTGAATTTGGAGGTTGAAGTACCCCAAGCTTCATTCTGAGTTTAAATGCTTATGGTTGAATGGGCATCTGCTTAATACACTTGTGGTTTCAGGGCAAAATTTACAAAAGTCCCTAAGTGACTTAGGAACTTAAGTCCCATTTTGATGTAGGAATGGGAATTAAGTGGCTAAATACCTTTGAGGATCTGGGCCTTAGAAGTGTAAGTCTCGTCAAGTGTCTAAGTCACTTTGGCTCCTAAGTCATTTAGGTGCTTTAGAAAATTTTACCCGTATTCTAGTAATTTGGTTCAGTTATTCAGGAAAAATTGTGAACTAAAACATTAAATGTAATTCTACTAACTTTTCTATGCACCAGAGGGTGTGCCTATATACCACTGTTCTCGACTGGATGGACTCGGAACTGCTCGCCTGTGTGTCATAGCTCCTCCACTGTCAACAGCTTGCAGTGCTTCTCCTTCCACTTGAGGAGTAAAGGTCTCTGGTCGTGGAGGAAGAGGGTCTGAATTCTGTCCTCGCTATTGTCACAAAGTTCTGAATTAACCCATGTGCCCTGTGTTATGGAAACCCTAGTGGCCATGAATTTGTTTCTATTACTATGACATTTCATCATTATTTGTTCCAGAACCACCCACCAACTATGGCCTTTTTGAGCAACTAATGAAAAAATGGACCCACCAAGAGGCTGGAGTGATGAACAGTGTCTACACTGTTTCTTATGAGATGCCGCCTGTTTCTGCTTTTGCCGTTCGCCGACGTCCGGTCACAAATTACCACCGGTCCCCCCGCGATGGGCAGCATCTTCCCCACAACCTCAGTGCAAGTCTGGAATGTGACGGCGCACCAAAATGCCTTCAAGCTCCTGGGTAGCCGGTCAGAGACACGACCGCCATTGGCGCCACACTGTAGAGTGCTTATTGCAATACTATAACTGCTATTCAAATACAACATCTTGCCCAAACACTAAGACTATTCTGGTTCATGTGCTATTGGCAGAAATAAGAATTAGGCTATACAGATGGAGTGGTGTCTACTGGTTGGAGCAGAGCACTGGAATGTAGGGTGACTGCGTTACATTCCCAGCTCTGCCTTTGACCAGTGGCAACTCCTCAGGGTGGATTTTGTTTCCCTCACTTGAATCAGACATCTGCATGATCTTTATGTGTTGCTGTGAATGGCTCTGAGTTCACCTTTGTGCATCAGCTTTGCCTTCTCACTGACAAAAGTCACCATCACCCACTGCCTCTACTGAGCAAGTGACCGTATTCAATTTAGGGGTGGGCCTTCTGTGCCTCTCCCTTGTGGAAAGAAGCAGTAGGATATATATTCCATATATAGGGAGAGTACCCTATATACACCTCTACCCAGATATAACACGACCCGATATAACATGAATTCGGATATAATGCGGTAAAGCAGTGCTCCGGGGTGGCGGGGCTGCACACTCCGGTGGATCAAAGCAAGTTCGATATAACTCGGTTTCACCTATAACGCGGTAAGATTTTTTGGCTCCCGAGGACAGCGTTATATCGAGGTAGAGGTGTATTTATACACATTACACATGAGGACTGACATATATGACGGGGCCACTTATATTAGAGTCAATACAGGATCTCTCATGAGTGCAATGGGTAAAACATATGCTACTTCCATGGCATCTGCCTGTTTTGCATATTTTTGTTTTACCTGAGCATTTGTAAAATGGTGTGAGGATCTTTGCCTACTTCATGGCTGTCCGTGTGAGGGGTGGGTGAATAATGATTATAAAGTGCTTTGAGATCATCAGCCTGGAAGGTACTATTACATACGTGCAAAAAGATCAAAATAAATGAATCAACACAGCCCTGTTCAGGCTAGGAAGAAGTTGGGGCATTTGATTGTGATTGAATTAGTTTGCAATTTGTAATGAGTTTGATTGATGCTTAGCAGAAATTCTAAGTGCTTAGTGGTGGAGTTAAATGATTTGGGTGAATACCATTTAGTCTTTCAGGATAAATGGGATTTGACTAACTCTTAGACCTGTGTTGATTACATTTTGTACAGCCCCTTACACTGTGAATTCAACCTGATCCCTTACAGCCAGATTGTCCCATCCGAACTTACAGCTACGGAACTACTTGTGTAAATGCTTGCCAATGTGAGTAAGCCTGGAACAATCAAACCCTAATATGAAGTCATGCCAATCATCCCATTGCCGAGTAAGGTGATATGTCAAATAAAGGGTGCAGAATCTGTCTCTCAGTTTTCACTTGCATTTTGCACTCAAGTATAATAATAACTTCTAAAGGGAGAAAGTTGTTGCAGAAAAATTGTATCTGTTTAGACGAGCCTTCAAACTGGGCAGAATACACAAACTAACTTTGTTTCCCTAAACTGATTTACAAAGTTCATATAATTGTGTGCAAGTGGGGTTTTTGTTTGTTTGTTTGTTTTATTTAAAAACAAATTCAGTCAATTTTTAAAAGCAGAAATAAATCAATGCCTCCAGTTCAGTTCTCATGGGCAATCCTACAAAAACAAACTTCACAATAAGGAGAAAACCAGAGAGGGAGGAGGAGACCTCTTTAAAAGGTGTTGATTTAAACAGGTTTTTGTCATTGAATATATGGCCATTTCAATATCAACAATTTTATTGTCATGATAAGTTATACAGGTGTCATTATAAAGTCAGGCATCTCTATTTAGGACAGGTTTCACAATGGTAATAGTTTTATACAGTGTGACCATTTCTCACTACTGCTCATTTCAGATTATGGGACAGGCTGTTACAGATTGCGATATAAATATTAAATTAATAAACAAACAAAGAAATAATACAAGGCTGTTTCGTTTTACTGACCTAATTTTTTAAAGTGGGTCTCTCTGTGTGCGTGCATGTTATTCTGCATTTAATTTTTACCTTTCCTTAGAGATAGGCCCATACAGAAAAATCCTACTCCAGATTTTGAAACCTCAAAGTTCAGCGATATCAGATCAGCACCTTATAGAAAAGGAAGGTCAGCTGCAACATTAGGATCAGGGTCCAGGTTTGGAATCCAACTCCTCTCCCTTTGTTTGGGGATGATCAAATTTGGGGTTTTGGAGTTTACATTTCTGGAGCAGGGAGGGTGTCATGGTTAAATAATAGTTATTGGTTTTGGAAGAGCACAAGGAGTTGAGTGAAAAGGCCCCAAGCTCTCCTATTACCATTTCTTCCCTGAGCACGAGTGGTGCACAGAAAGGGAGGGTTCCAGCAGGATACTACAAGAGATGGGCCCAAGCCACCACATCTGAAGTCCCCTGAAGTTCAGAGGTGTTCAGATCCTGGGTCTGGCACAGACCCATTACCTAAGCTCCCACCAAGAAAGCACATTTAGCGTATAAACACTGTGCCACAGTCTCCAGACCAGTTATTGGTGTGGCTGCAATAGAAACGCACTGTGCAGTATGGGTGTGACCCTGGAAGGATGTGTGTCTCCCCTGACTTGCCTTTTCTTTTTCTCAAAATTCTATTGGTCTCACTTCTGAGAAACTGGCCAGAAATCTGTTTTTTCTCACCCCCCCCCCCAACCTGAAAATATGTATAAACACGTGAGACGGCTGGATACAAGGTGAACCAAGGTTGCTCTCAATCCAATATGCAAGCAAACCTTCTTTTGCCCTTGGCTTTAGCTTACTAAATGTCTCATGACATTTGCAGAGTAAGTCATGCTGCCTGGCCTTAAGTTACCAAACACTGTAAACCTAGAAGACATAACAGGAAGCGGCCTCTATGCTGCTGCACATGGCACCTTGCTGCTGTTTTCAGTTGCCGGTAAGTCTGCGAATGAGTTGCAGACAGACTAATGATGCAATCCAAACTCTGTCATTCCACAGATGTGCATTGAAATCACACTTGCCCCTGAGGACAGAACTTAGGCCATACTGAGGTTTGTCCCCCCATACTAGCCGGGACCTACCAATGCATTAGCAGGTGAAATAATGAAATGCTAGAATAAGCTTTGAAATAATGCCAAATACCTGTCTTGAACCTACACATTAGGGTTGCCAATCAATTATTTACCCATCCTTCCATGCTAGGGTATCCTTTCCCTAGAGGATCTAATTTATCGCAGTGGGTTTTTTTGCCATTGCTATCACACATTGTAAAAGTCAGATAGCCCACTGGGGAGGTTTACCGTGCACTAACATACTTTAAATACAGTAGCAGTAACTAAAAATGACTGAACGAATTTCAACCATTTTCTCTATTAAACCTGGCCTGGTAGTGAATAGTGTACTACTTTCCCTGGGTCGTCACATAGACCTCAGTGGTGATTGTGGCTAGCACTGCTAAAACCTCACTCCATATGATGTGCATGGAGCCATCAGTCTTAGCGGATTGTGTAAGACAAACACAGGGCAGATGCAGCTGTGTGACAATGTTAAGGAGAATAGCACCTGTCCACCACCACTGCCTGCTTTGTTTTATTTAAAATATATATGTGTGCCTCATAACTTCCCTTTGAATTTCAGCATCAGGTTTGAACTGATAGCCCGACATGAGACAATTGTCTCTATCTTGCTTGACCTACCATGAGCTGATGAAGAGACTGGGATTCTCATTATGGGTACCAATACCGATAATTAATAGGGTTTTGCACCTTTTCAGGCAAGGCTCTCACAGCACATTCATAATTTCGCACAAAACCATGTCACACAGGTTAGAATTATACTCAGTTTTCAGGTAGGAACACTAAGCCACAAGTAACTTGCCCAAGTACACACGATCAGTCAGGGTGGGAATCCAGGAGTCCTGGTTACTCCTCTTGTACTTAAATGAGCCCATGTGTCTGATAAAAGAGATAAGTTGCAACAAATTCTACTTACTTTAAAACTTATTTTAATCTTCTGTATCACAATAGGCCCGATCTTGCAGACATATATGTGCTTGACTTTAATCACATGAATAGAATCCTAGAACCATAGGGTTAGAAGAGACCACAGGTGTCATCTAGTCTAATCCCCTTCCAAGATGCAGGAGTAGTCCCATGAAACACAGTACATCTCTACCTCGATACAACGCTGTCCTCGGGAGCCAAAAAATCTTACCGCGTTATATGTGAAACTGTGTTATATCGAACTTGCTTTGATCCACCGGAGTGCACAGCCCTGTCCCCCCGGAGCGCTGCTTTACCGCGTTATATCTGAATTCGTGTTATATTGGGTCGCGTTATATGAGGGTAGAGGTGTATAACCAATTCTTGCAATTTTATTGTGTCTCTTATGATATTTGGTATTTTTCCTTAAAGCCCCAGCTCTTGGAGTCATGTGGCCACATGATAGTCTGAGCTTTTATTTGAAAAAATATTAAGTTTCTAGCCCTTATGTTTCTGGCAAAAAAAGCTTGAAAATAATTAATGGAGATATCCCATCTCCTAGAACTGGAAGGGACTTTGAAAGGTCATTGAGTCCAGCCCCCTGCTTTCACTAGCAGGACCAAGTACTGATTTTGCCCCAGATCCCCAAGTGGCCCCCTCAAGGATTGAACTCACAATGCTGGGTTTAGCAGGCCAGTGCTCAAACCACTGAGCTATCCCTCCCCCCAAGGGCTCAAAAAAGTATTCATGTGCTTAAAGTTAAGCATGTGCCCAAGTCTTTGCAGGATCAAGGCCTTTGGACAACAGGAGTGGTGCTGAGATCTGGACTGGGCCTCTGCAAAGTGCTGACTTTTGCCCATTATAATGTAGAGTTTTGTTTTTTCAGGTTGCACGTGATTTCAAACTCAGATCACTTTCTGAGCCAACTGAACGACTTCCACCTTGATGTTTTAGTGCCATCGGTGTAGAGCAATGGTGCCATCTATTGGTAAAGTGCATATTGGCTAATCGATGTGAGCATACCATGGTATTGCAGAGCCAAACACAAGACAAGCGTGCTCAGCACAAGTCATGCATCCAGGGATCAGACAGCAGCATTGTTAATGAAATCCCGCTGAGCTTGAAGAGTCTTGATAAATACACGAAGCATTAAGCGTCCTACTTTGCTTTTGAGTCCCAAGACTATCAAACCAGGACAATTTTAAAGAATGAGAATTAATATATATGAGTGAGATTGCAAGGGGTCACTGAAGCACATCCAGCAACATGCTGCATCAAAAAGCACTAGAAAAGCAATGTTAAAAGGAATCCAGAATACGCTAGTCCCCTTCAAAGGAATGAAACACGTCACATCTGGGATTCCTATACCCACAACCACATTTTGACCTGTAACTCAATAATGCACGCTATAGGTCACACATGTGTAACTCCTGTTAATGATGGTACGATAGGTGTGCATCTCAACAGCAAAACTGAACCCATATATTCCAAATGCAGGTTAGACATGCATGCAAATGTATTCTTCATTAGCACTGTCCTATCTATTTGCTTGGAAACCTGGACATCAATCATTTATAAATATTAAACATTTATGATGAATGAAACATTGATGATTATGATCTGCAGTACGTATAAAACCAAAGCTTACACGTGGGGAGAAATGCCCAGCTTGGGAATCATCAAAACACACACGTAGAGCCCTATGAAACTTGCATGAAGAAATTCATTCCAAACCTGTGAGTAAAGAGGGCTGCACAGGTCTGAGCTAATGCAATGACTGAGTAAAATTAGAGTGTATAACCAGAAAACCCCAAAGAATCATATCATGCTGGAGGACTGGACATGACATCTCTTCAAAATAATCTGCTTACAAATGAAATATGCAAAAAAACTTCCAGGAGGTGCTAGTGGCAGTTGGGACTAGCCAATAGCAAAGTATTTGCTTTTACAATGTAAATTCACTGTAAATTTTCAGCCATTTTCTTTTCACTTTAACAATGCAAACAGCATCCATGTGCCATTGCTGTTGAATGGTGGCTTGGTATAAACCCTCAGGATTCCAGGCCTGTGTTGAACTCATTCCGTGAAAGCGGCAGAGCCAGGATTTTTCTATCCTCAGTCGTGATGATTGCAGTGGGCAAGATTCCCATTGGCTTCACTGGGCTTTGAATCAGGCCCTCTGATGCTACCCAATGTCAGCAAGAGTGGCAGAATCAGGCCGTGATCAAGCAGCCCGCAGCCAACATTGAATGGACTCTTAATTATCTCAGTCGCATTCCTCAGAGTTCAAATAATCTATGATGCAATATTCCAGAGAACACGGCACTGATAATCCAGTGACTTGTTTTTGGCTGTGATACAGAATGAGTGACCAATATCGAGACAATTCCAGGCAGTTCCAAAGTACATGAAGGCAATTCCCAGCTGACCACAGGGCTGCTGCCAGCAACTGTCAGCGCTGTACCTTTCCCTCTTTCTCCTTTGCCCCTGGGTTCAGTACAGTTCTGTTGCAATTTTAGGCCTAGATCCTGCTAACTCTGATGTATGTGAGTCGTTCTGGACACACGAGCGAAGTTAAGTATGTGCATAAGAGTTTGCAAGGCCAGGGTCTTATATTACAGCTGTAATCAATGTGCTGAGGTAGGATAGGCACATATAAAAGATGTCATGGAATCTTAACCCTCTAATGATCATACCCTCATCTTTCATGCTATGGGGCAAACAGGGATAGTGTATGTACTTGCTTTCAGTTACTGTGCTGTTGGAAAGCAAAACATTTAAGACATCATGAAACACATGTCCTCACCTTACTCACAACCACCTCACTCCCACCCCTCCAGAAATTAAAAAGCCTATATTCATTCAACAGAAAAAAGTTACAGATGATGTAATTTCATCATTGATCTTTCAGCAGGTAACGCAGCTAATATTTTGACAAATGACATGGAAAAAAAGGGAGAAATAAGAAATTCCATCATAAACTTTTGAAAAAGGAATTACAAGGCATTCTATGTGTAAACGGAATGGACAGTCTGGAGATAATATTAGAGATAATGGAATTGATTCTGGTTTGAATAGCATTTGCTTGAGATAATTAAGGATAGTTAAGTCCCAAGCAGACTGCGAAGAGTTACAAAAGGATCTTACAAAAGTAGGTGACTGGGCAACAAAATGGCAGATGAAATTCAATGTTGATAAATGCAAAGTAATACACATTGGAAGATATAATCCCAACTATACATATAAAACAATGGGATCTAAATAAGCCATTACCGTTCAAGAAAGAGATCTTGGAGTCATTGTGGATAGTTCACTGAGTCATCCACTCAGTGTGCAGCGGCAGTCAAAAAAGCGAACAAATGTTGGGCATCATTAAGAAAGGGATAGATAAAAAGACAGAAAATATCATATTGCCTCTATATAAATCCATTTATATATGGTATGCCCACATCTTGAATACTGCTTGCAGATGTGGTCGCCCCATCTCAAGAAATGATATACATGTATTGGAATTGGAAAAGGTTCAGAAAAGCGCAACAAAAATGATTAGAGGTATGGAACGGCTTCTGTATGAGGCGAGATTAATAAGACTGGGACTTTTCAGCTTGGAAAAGAGACAACTAAGGGGGGATATGATAGAGGTCTATAAAATCATGACTGGTGTGGAGAAAGTAAATAAGGAAGTGTTATTTACCCTTATCATAACACAAGAACTAGGGGTCACCAAATGAAATTAATAGGCAGCAGGTTTAAAACTAACAAAAGGAAGTATTTTTTCATATAACGCACAGTCAACCTGTGGAACTCCTTGCCAGAGGATGTTGTGAAGGCCAAGACTATAACAGGGTTCAAAAAAGAACTACATACGTTCATGGAGGATAGGTTCCATCAATGGCTATTAGCCAGGATGGGCAGGGATGGTGTCCCTAGCCTCTGTTTGCCAGAAGCTGGGACTGGGCGACAGGGGGATGGATCACTTGATGATTACCTGTTCTGTTCATTCCCTCTGGGGCACCTGGCATTGGCCACTGTTGGAAGACAGGATACTTGGCTAGATGGCCCTTTGGTCTGACCCAGTATGGCCATTCCTATGTTCTTATATTTTTATCTGCCTTCCTAGAGCAATGAATTCAGTGGGAGATGAGGGTGACAGAATAACCTTTGTAGCTTACCTTTACAGACAAATATATGAACATAGAGACATTCACTCATTTGCAGGGTTAACTAAAGAAAAATACACAGCACAAACTCCCATTCTTCTCACAATGAGGATTTGAACTTGGCAGGAAGAAAAATCTTTTACAACTAAAAAGTCCCCAAATTTTTCGGAAAGAAAAAAGACAAGAATAGAAAGTCTACAAATAGAGATGGGCTCAAAACAGGTTCCTGGAGCCAAATACCCCTGAATTCTTAGGTCTCTGAAAAGCAGATCCAAGTTTTGCAGCCTGAACTCATCACTATTAAATGAGGTCGTAGTATTTATCCTACCTCACTAGGGTGACGTGTGAAATTATTAATGGGTGAAAATCACCCAGAGGTACTTGAACAGAAATCTCTATATAATGCAAACTATTATTAATCAATAGAATAATCAATAATAATAATAATTTTATTTGAGCTGGTCAGAATATTATGGTGCTCCAGAGGTTATGGGTCTATTACAGGAGAAGGTAGGTGAGGTCTGTGTCCTGCAAAGTGCAGGAAGTCAGAATAAATGATCATGATGGCCCCTTCTGACTTTAAAGTCTCTGAATCTATTGTCAGTGAAATTCCATATAGTCAAAATAAACTGTTTCAAAGCCAGAATGTTTCACTGAGATGTATCAGGTTCAACAAAGCTTTTGTCAAGAGGTCTTTTAGGTTCAGGGCCCTCTGGTCACTTCTGTCCAGAGAGAGAGAGAGAGAAATCAGAACCAGAACTCTGATCTTCCCAAGCAGAAAATGAACATTTCACACAATTCCCTTCTGTGAAAACATTCAAAAGGTTTTGGTTTTGTTCCACCGTGGAATGAAAATGTACACATTGGTACAGCCTGAACTTTCTCAGGCCCAGACCTCCTCAGGCTAAGCTTTGTCTACTCTCTTTTGAGCCAGATATGGTACGATCCTTACAGCCGCTGTAATTTGGCTCTGAGCTCACCTGGGGCATCAGTTTTGCCTGCTTGATTCAAGTGTGAGCCTGATTGCAGATTGCAGCCAGAGAAAGCATCTAAAATAAAGTACAAATATCTTCTGTTTATGTCATTATCAACAATCATCCCCCATAGGGAGTGTAAACGGGCGGTCTGAGCTGGTAAATATCTATGGCAGCTTTGCCAAGCTGTATCTGAGGACAACAGGTAGAGGGAGGAATTTATCAAACGAAAACACGGGCGATGATTTCTATTTGATTTCTATTTTTGAGGGCAGCCTCAGTGCACTGAGTGGTCTCTCACGGGGACTATCGAAGAAAAACCTGGGAGAGTGAACTTATTAAGACATGGAAGCTCGCAGCTAGAGGGGAAATGCAAAAGATCAGGGCTGAACCTCGTAGGATTCTTCGGATCATTGTGGGGCTTGAAAAACGCCCCCTGCTCTTTGGTTCACAAAGGCTAGAAGGGAACTAATTCTTTCAGGATGGTTTGAATGTTAGATTTAAAGTCTGTTAGGAAAAATGCCTCCTCCTCCCCCTTCTTGGGCTACAGAGGCCTCATTGCTACTCCACTTACCTGCCTCCTCACCCCCGCAACAAACCACAGCTGCATCCCCGCTCCCCAGAGATAAGGTGGAAAGGGGCTAGTTTCATGCAGCTTAGGCAGACATTGGAAAAACAGACAATAGCTTTATTCAGGAAAGATCAAAGAACCGCAGATATGCAATAATTGGACTGTTGCATCCGGGCCACTCCTGCAGGGTGCTGCTGTATATTTAATTGGGAGCATTAAAAAGAAAAGTAAATTACAACAATAATAATAAAGATGCATAGGGCCAGATCGGGCTAGTAATGCACAGTCCTGAGTGGGAAAGAGAAGGCAAGAGGCTTCCCTGAGTTCTTGGGGAGCACAGCCTCTGGGCCATCTTAGCTGGGAGCAGCATGTAGTGCTGATGCAGGGTGGGGACATAGCCTCTCCTAAAGGAGCAGGAGGAGAGGCTGTCAACAGACATAATGAATGCAACTGGTATACAGGAGGGGAGGGCTCTTTGCATCCTGTGCACAAGAACTGGCTGCAATCTGGGTTATAACAGTCCCCCCCGCCCCCGATTTATTTTATAACAGCATCAGTAGGTGTCTTTCCCTGGTAAGTCCGTCTCCCTTTGGAATGCCATTCCTCCTTAGAGAAGGACAATGGAGCTTTGCACAGTGAAATCCGGCCCCCACGTGAATCTCGGTGACACCAGAGAGACATGCAGCTAGTTAGGATTGATACACGCCTCTCAAAGCCAGCCCATTTCTTGCCCCGAAAGAGACCGGTGTCAGCCCAGATGAGCTGTGCAAACAAGACGCTGAATTCTTTGGAGGGTGGGGGCTGACCAAGGAACCGTGATGCAGGCTGGCTGGCTCAGCACTAGCAGGGATTGTGCATGCCAGCTGGGAGGTTAAGCTGGTTACGGAGAAAAAGGAAAGGATTTCAGGGAGAAGCCCAAAGAGAAACAGGCAATTGACAGGAGGTTGTTAGTATGGCCAGGAAGTCTCCTTTTGGAAGCTATAAATATTCCTTGTAAGTCTCTAAAAAGAGCATCCAAAGGCGTATTTGCTATTAAACAGTGTCTCTAGTCTGAGCATTGCCACCACCTTATTAGGTGACACAGCCAGATTCTGCCCTCAAAAAGTGCACATGGAACTCCCGCTGACTTGTGTCTGAGCAATACCGCCCAGCACATGCACCCAGTGAGCCCGATGCGGCACCCACCAGGGCAATCGCAAAGATTTCTTTGTTTTCAGGATGCCTGAAAAATAAGGCCACTTATTTAGATGGATTTAGATGCCTAAATTTAGACACCCCATGTTTGACAATGTTGCCCTATATATTTAAATAAATACAATGTTCTCCTTCTTACTGAAAAACTGAAATCATTAACATGGAAAGAGTATTTTTAAAACTATTTTTTCTTTTCCCATTGATGCTTTTGTATTTCAAGAGGGATGGACAGTCCAACCAGCCTGATCAGTTTCACTGGGTTTCTGGTCACTTTGACTGGTGGTACATCAGTACAATCCAGGCACGGGAGGTGGCAGGTCTGAGGCAGTGCTGTTGTGAGCTGGGATTCCATCACTGCAGTGACTCATTTTGTCATTCCCCCTCTCACTTTTTGTTTGTTTATTTAAATAGGAGTTAGTTTTTGGACCTCATGTATTAGATATTACCCCTTCACAATATCTCTTCACAACTAAGCTCCCTTAAAGGCTTTTAGTAAACATAACACGCACCCTAAACTCATTGTTCAACCTTTACTGAAATGGGTGAGCACTCACACAGCTAGCCCCCTTTAAATCAATGGGACTACTTGAGTGAATAACTGCTTACCAACGTAAGAGTTGTACAATCTAACCCAAAATGTAGGGTGTAAACACTCAATTTGTTTAACCTATACTGTAAATTTACTTTTCAAAGAGTAAATTTGAAAAGTTTGCAGAGGTAGCTGCCATTTTGTGAGACGGAGTTGATGCTGCATGTTACAAAGGAGAGACACACCGTGCTCTCTCGCTCATTGAGGCTTTACTTTTGTTCTTTCTTGTTTCCCCTCCATCGAATACAAGAGCCACACAATCTGAAAAGGATAAGTGCATGGAAAACATATCACAAAGGAACAACTTGCTAGGGGGAGGGGAGCATTGAGGAGTTGCTGTAGAACAATCCTTTAAAATATATACGTATTTCTATATATAACATGCTGGGCAAGTGTGATCACATCTGGTCTAGTCCACATGTAGCATTAGAGCCCACTACTTACACTACGTAGTGGAGTTATTCCTTCAGCTCATGCAGTAGAGGCTTGTGATTTTGATGCTGAAGATCCTAGGTTCTATCCTCCAATGACCCAGGGTATGGGGGTGGTTGATAGATATAAGTAACATCCTGGCTGGTTAAAGCCAATATTATTTGCTGTGAAGAAAATTCGCTAGGTGTATTCACCATATAGGGGAACTGCTCTTTATTGTTCATTTATTTTTACTATTTCTACTGCAGTCGCACCTACAGTCCCCACCCTCATTGTGCGAGGCAGTGTGCAAATACCACAAAGGCAGTCTTTGGGCCAGAAAGCTCCCAGTCTGGGGTGGCCTAAATACACGGACAGTGTTTGAAAAATATGTTTGGACAAGCCAGCCCCGTCTCTCAAATAAGAAGCGTGGACTGGCTGCATAAACATGTACTCTTCTGCCTCAGAGCTGTTCTTGGGTAAATATGTAATTTAGGCTGGTGCCTCAGACGATATTTTGGGTCTAATTTAAGGGGCTGCATATTTGGTCGAGTGGGTCTGGATGCCTGTCAGGTAAATATTACAAGCTGTGCATCTTTGACGGCCGATTTAGTAAGGGCTTGATTTAAAGATAACATGGAGCAGACTGTAGCTTTTAAGTCATTGGCCACATTTGGGCTGGGGGATGCGTAAGGGGTCCCCAAGAGGGATACTGCTTGTGTTCTCCTGGGGCAGCCGACACCCGTTCACTCATTGCAGGAGAAGCCCTTCCGACACTCATGCAGTTCTCCTAGCTGGCACGGAGGCTCATGGCCCCACCCTCCCCAATACGCCTGCTTTAGGAAGACCAGCGTTGCTGCTTGATTAGTGCAGAACCTGTACTCCCTTGTCAGACGGTGACTGCCCCTAAGCTAAGGGGCTGATGCAGTACTGTTTATCCCTGATTGCTACTGGCCTGTTACAGACTCCCTCTACTAGCTGAGCTAGGGGAACTGCTGCTCCTTTAGCTTAGCAGTTGGCGACTTGTGGGATTTTTTTTGCATCCTGGTCTCCATTCCACCTGTACGTGGCTAGCTGATGACGGACTGTCACAGATTGCCCTAGGTTCAGGCTGTGATCAGATGCACATCAGCAGCCGCATCTTTGAAAGGGTATCGTTTGAAGCACGTGTTCTGGGTATTTATGTACCATAGGGCAGCCGTTCTCAAACTTTAACAACCCAAGAACCCGCAAGCCCCTTGCTCAGCTCCAGGCCCCACCCTCACTCCACTTCTTCCCCCAAGGCCCCCACCGCCCCTCCTCTTCTCCGCCTCTTTTCACCCCCTCCCCCAAGTGCGCCCCATTCCCGCTCCTCCTCCCACTCCCAGCACCTCCTGCAGGCTGCTGAACAGCTGTTCCCCGGCACGCAGGAGACACTGGGAGGGAGGGAGAGGAGTTAAGGGAGGAAGGGGGAAGAGTTGATCAGTGGGGCCCATGGCCCCCCCCTCACAGACCTCTAGGGGTCCATGGGCCCCCAGTTTGAGAAACGCTGTCCTAGGTGATAGCTCTGTGCTGTGGTGCAGTATGAGTGATTTAAAAGCCTTTCTGAAACCCGTGTTCTATTTTGCCAGAAGGCTGCAAGTGCAGATCATTCATTTCTGAAATCAGCTTTGTGCTGGCAAAAGCCTCAGGGTGGACGCGGGGATATAGATATTACCCTCCCTAACGATGTCTTGGGAAAGGTGAAGAGATGATTGACATAGGATGTTGGTCTCACAAACAAAGTGGAGAATGAGGAGAAAGATTAAACTGCAGGGCATTTCTGAGACACCCAAAATGTACTAGGATCAATTTTTGCCTTCTCTTGTGTGGGTGAAACTCCCATTTTGAAGCCTGTGAGAGTTTCAACCTTGTAAGTAAGGGCAGTAATAGGCCTTCCTCCTTTGTCATTGACTTCTGTGGGGCCAGGATTTCATGCAGAGTATTGGGGAAAGAGAAATGCTGACCTTGGAAATGGAGCCGATGTCTCTCTCAATATAAGCAATGGTCCTTTTCTCTAAGCTGCAGTGACACTTGGTGATCTTTGCAATGACTAGATCTATGTCAACATCAGTGCAGGAGACACTGAAGAGAAAGCTCTTAAACAATGCAAGAACAGTTTTCCCTTTTCTCACCAACCCTACATTTATTTCAGCATCCAACCTCAGGCCAAAGATTGGAGGATTACGAATGAGTCACTACGGGTGATGATTTAAACACAGAGATGCCCCGCACTCAGTATCTGTTGCTGCTGCCTCTGCAAAAGCACAGTGTGCCCTCACAGGGACACCAGCAGAATTGATGGAAAAGCCCCAGCCTCTGGAGGACAAGGGGACATTGAGGGGATCTAGTGTTCATAAATAGAGTTGCTGACAGAGACTTCTCTTACAGAAGCAGAGGAGAAAACCAAACTCCATGTTGGCAGCTAGCAGCGTTCTCTCAGGATCTTCTAATGGGAATATAGGGCCTAGGGTCTGGAACTCCCAAAGATAGATCTTGAGGCATGAATGGATATAAGGAGGCCACAAAAGAGGGGAATTTTTCCTAATGCATAAGTGGAACCATCTGTAACTCTAAGCATGGCTGGGCAATGCCATGGAGTAGGCAGGCATTTAGGTCCAGCTCCTCAAAGGTAATTAGCTACCTACCTCCCATTGATTTCAAAGCACATTAGAGTCAATGGGAGTCTTTCCATTGCTTTCAGTGGGCTTTGGTAAAAGAGGTGCAACATCACATATATCATGCTGTGCATTTTTTAATTTCCCGTGGGGACAACACCTCATTATGTTCTTTGTTACAGTTTGTATTATCATGCTAATAGCACCCACTCTGGGGAACGATGTCTAGTGGTTAGACCAGCAGCTTGTAAGACAGAATTCCTGGGTTGGATTCCTAGCTCTACCGCCATGGTGAGTGGGATCAGGCATTTTGGTTTAGGGCCCAGTTCCACCTACACAATAGTGACCGAAGGGGGGAAAACACTGCTTTTACCTGAAGGGAGACATGGGCTCAGAATTACAGAATAGCAGTTCTCATTATCAGCCATTTTCAGAGTTGATGAGGGTCAACTTGAGAAGGCCACAAACAATCTACCCCAGCGCAGGCCCCCTAGGGATTGCTGCTAACAGCGATTGCCGAACCTCAAAACTACCCCCAGCTCATGGATTTAAACCCCATGTGAGGCCCAACCTTTTAAATGTACGTCTTACTTCAGGACTGTCTTTTTGTAAGGCTGGTGCACGGAAAGTACACTGTCGTAGCCTAGCAACAGGAGTGTTTGAGGTGGGAGTTGTTGTGACAACTGGGCCTACAATTTTACCTTAATGTGAGCTCAACTTTAAGAAGTGAGTGTAAGTTCATAAGATGTCACAATAACCTAGAACAACAACTGGTAATGGGAAAAGGTACAAAAGGGAGACGAAAGACTGGATTAGTACAAACAAAAAGTCTCACGGATATAATTCTGCCAGCCCTGCCCTCTCCTAGGCCTCATTCATCACAGTCCTGAAAGTCGTCCTGACCGAAGACAGGGAGCCAGATGACATCTCCACCGCCACTGGGTGAAACCTGACCACCACCTGGGACACCACTCCCCCCACACCATGTTCCCTTTTCCTTCCCCGCCTTATTTCTTCTCTTTCCCATCCCTTTCCTTTTTCCTTCTGTCTAATAAGAGTCTAGCTTAGCCAACCAAGGCTGCATATTTTGCAGCACATCTGTAGTCCTATGACCAGAAAGAGGCAGCTAAAAGCAATGCCCTCAACAGACCGATGCGGATACACATTTGCCAGGTCTCGGAATGCCGTGCCTGTGTTTTTCCACCAGTGAGACTGCAAGTCAATATTAACACCAGAGTCAGAAGGTGCATTTTCTCTCTTTGGTGTTCTTCTCTCTTCCCTTTCATGTGTTTGTCTTCTTAGGAAACGGGATCAGACCTTAACTACAACCATGCTCCAGCCCTCTTTACCTCAAAAGAACAGTTATTACCAGCAAAAAGACTGTCAAACCAGAGGGGTTTTCTTTTCAAAAATCTCTCTCTAGCTAAAGGGACAGGGAACAAGGGATGTTGTTAAAATGAAAGCCTTATTTAATACTCTACATCCCCAAATGCTTTAATTGTTTTCCCTTCTTTTCTTTATCTTTAATAAAAGGATTTAAAAGATTTTTGAATGGTGTGTTGACCTAAGCAGGTCTCTATACACCAAACTTTGAGCCTTGTTTAACATTGGCCAGTGAGTGGGTTGGTTAACACGTTTAGCCCATGCAGTCCCTCTCAAGCAGTGCAACAGAGGAGAGATGACAGAAGAAGTGCCACCCAGCACAAAGACTCGAGGACAGTTAGACCTAGAACACTATAGCACGAAGTAGCCTTGGTAGGTCAACAGATAATGTGGAGAACGAGGTGTAATGAGCAAGAGGGGAAACGGAGCAGAAGTAAAGCTTAGGAGGAGGATGGGGGCAGACAGACAGACAGCAGCAACTAAACACCAGGAGTGAGGACAAAGCACCAACAGGTTAATGGGTATAGATCACAAATATTGATAGGTTTCTAGGGGGCTCTGAGCTCCTTGCTTTGAGCTCAGTAGAGCCATGTGTAGCAGTGGTGAGGGAAGGCTTGCAACACAAGGAGGTGTACTTTATTTCGCGTCAGTAGCTTGTGGAACCCCGGACATAAGAGAAACACCATTAACTAAGAGAGGGAACTGGTCTTCGTTTGACAGTCTTGAAGGGAAAGCAAAGTGTGTGAGGGTGGCTCTGCTGGAGAGAGGTGTGGTATTCCTCTCAGTGTACGGGGCTCCTATTGGCCAACCTCCCCTTGTTCCACCATGTGCAGTGGGGACCCATGGCATTTACAAGGCAAGGAGGACCTGCCACACAGCCTTGTAGGAAGGAAGAACGGCAGCAGCGTTAACTTGACTTTGCAGCTGGCGAGTCGTTTCACGTTAGTTCCCTACAGGGCAAGTCACACTGGTCTCAGAGCACAGCCATGATAAAAGGAATTAATTGAAAAGCTGCTCTGCTTGCCCTCCATCTAGACAGATACATGGTCTTGCATTCTAATAAACTTGGAACATTCCGAATACACTTGCCGTGCATCCACGCCTAATGTCCTAGCTCAGGGCAGAAGCAGATGACTCTGGTCTCCACAGTTAAAAACATAACATAAGAACATAAGAACGGCCGTACAGGGTCAGACCAAAGGTCCATCTAGCCCGGTATCCTGTCTACCAACAGTGGTCAATGCCAGGTGCCCAAGAGGGAGTGAACCTAACAGGTAATGATCAAGTGATCTCTCGCCTGCCATCCATCTCCACCCTCTGACAAACAGAGGCTAGGGACACCATTCCTTACCCATCCTGGCTAATAGCCATTAATGGACTTAACCTCCACAAATTTATCCAGTTCTCTTTTAAACGCCGTTATAATCCTAGCCTTCACAACCTCCTCAGGCAAGGAGTTTCACAAGTTGACTGTGCGCTGTGTGAAGAAGAACTTCCTTTTATTTGTTTTAAACCTGCTGCCCATTAATTTCATTTGGTGGCCCCTAGTTCTTGTATTATGGGAATAAGTAAATAACTTTTCCTTATCTACTTTCTCCACATCACTCATGTCAAATGAAAGCCATAAACCAGTGCTACCTTCACTTTAAAAAAAAAGTGGAGCACGAGCACTTATTCCAACTTGGCAGCGTGAAGGCCTGTTATTTTAGTTTCATGGTGCCAACGCTCTGTAATTTTTAAAAAAGGCCATCTCAAGCCTCCCGGGCCTTCTTGATATTTCTCCCTGCAAAGAGGGCTGATATTTTTGTGTTTGTTTTGTTCTAAGCTTGAACTTTTAACACCTTGGAGCTGCCACCAGCATTCTGGGAGACGCTATTTTGATTTTGCTCATTAGCAGCTGTGAAAGAGAAAAATAACGTGTCTCGCCTTTGCTATTAATTAGAACATATTTTCGCCTGTAGCAGTTTCCTGATCGCGGGATGTGAGGGCTGCTGACTGAGGTGCCTTTGCAAGTCTTCCCCTATAAATAGAAAATAGCGAGCCCTGTTTGCAGAGTGACCAACGTGCAGAAAAAAGAAGCCTGTTAATCAGGCTAACAGGCGCAGGTTGACGAGGCTGTCTAAAGAACCAAGCAGAATCATTTATGATCTGCCAACATTTTGTGCAAAGCAGAATTTGGTCAAGTGGTTGAAGAGTGGGACTTGTCATCAGAGCTCTGCTCCTGGTTTGCTTTTGGAAAAATCACCTTGACTCTGTGCCTCAGGGTATGTCTACACTGCGAGCGGGGGGGGGGGTGATTTCCCCTCAAGCAGACATACGCTCTGATCGAGCTTGTGTGCTAAAAGTAAGGGTAGCCACTAGCAGCCCCAAATACATGTCTAGCATCTTGGAGAGGAGTGTACTCAGGCAGCTAGCCCCTGCCCCCCCCACCGCAGCTCTGCTCTATTTTTAGCGCACGAGCTCAGACAGAGCTAGCGCGGGTATGTCTCCTCAAGCTGAGAATCACGCCGCCAGCTCGAAGTAGATGTGCCCTTAGTTTAACCATTGATAAAGGGCCCAATCCTCCCTCCACTGAGCAGGCATACCGATAGGGGCACAATAATACCTCCGGCACGTGTGGCGTGGGGT
The DNA here is from genome assembly GCF_013100865.1 of Trachemys scripta elegans. Taxonomy (NCBI): domain Eukaryota; kingdom Metazoa; phylum Chordata; order Testudines; family Emydidae; genus Trachemys; species Trachemys scripta. The sequence goes on from NC_048316.1 coordinate 12,991,097, forward strand.
GATGAAAGGGTTAAGTAGCCCATGCGAAAAGCACAGTTGATCTCTGCCTGAAAATGCGAAATGTTATTCCTGTTTACAGAACTATATTGCAGTTTATTTCAGGCTAAATTCTGCCACCTTTCATAGTACCTTATTGATTTCCAGGGGCCCACTCACAGAGAAAGGGACAGTCCAAGGCAGGCAAGACCCATTCGTAGTAGCTTGCCAACAAGTGTGTTACTGCCATTGTGTGCTCAGTGGGCACCGTTATTTGTCTGTGCAGCACATAAGGTCCTTTGCTCCTTGATGGAGGTTCCCAGGCCATACTGTAGTAGCAATAAACACTAACAACAACAACACACCACATTTGTATGGTACCTTTCATCCCCAGCATTGCCAAGTACTTCACAATCTTTTAGAAATGCAGCCTCCTCTGGGGTGGAACATGGTTATTTTTTTTAAGACAGTGAGCAGCAACAACATGCCAGGTAGTAAGAAAGAATATTAGATTCAGTTGAAACTGCCGAGGGAATGGAGTGAATTAGGTGTTACCCGAATTGGCACCTGGCTGCACACTACTAATCGCCAGCCTCTTGCAGAGAGCGCAATGGTGCTTTCAGATCCACAGCTGATCAGAATCTCACTAGTCCGGTGCCAAGAGGTAGCACCTCTTACTCACACGGTAAATGGGAGAATGCCATTTATACAACAGCCTGGGTAAGTACCGAAGCAGATGGAAGAGCACCCCCCTACTGACTCCCCCACTACCTGCAGCGTGCTACATTTTCCTTAGGTTTCTTATCCCAATAAAGATGAAGCCAGGCCCAGCGTAGCGAGCGAGACTTGCTCAAATCACAGCTTCCAATGGCATTGCCGCATTTAAAGCCTAATGACACTTGAAGAGGATAGACTAAGGGGCAGCGTGCTGCCCGCTACGTGCAAGTGAAACTGCAGCATTGGGTGCTCCCCCCCCCACAGGAATAGCAGCAAGACATCCTCTTACGCAGGCTTGAAGGCTATCCCTAGCCCCAGCTAGCAAAACAAACAGGGCCAGGTAAATTGTGCTGAAGTATCCCCCCAGAGAGCTCCTTGCCGAAGCGCACGGGAGTCACAAAGCCAAAGGGATGACCAGAGGACTCTCTGCTTCTGAGCATTTCAGGGGACAGACAGAAGTGTTCAGGCTTGCTTGTGCAGAGCACAGCTGTAGATTTTGATAGCACCCTCTGGAATAGCACATCCTTACCCGAACACCTCCTTGGCAGCACTGGGCTGTGCAACAGTCGCTCAGACTTAGTCCACCTGTTGGTCTTCCACTGCTCCACCCAGCTTCCAGTGTCTTCTGGGTAGAGTGTCATAGCCCTCCAGCTGGGTCACTGACAGCTCTACCCATCCCAAAGCCCAAAATAAACGCTTCCCTTCCTCTGGCAGACCCAATCAGCAAGAACCTTCTTCCCTACAATGCACACTCCCCATGTATTTTCCTTTCATACCCCTCCCCAACAGAGCAGGAGCTCTTCTTTTTAGCTTCTCCCTGGAAGCCTACCTCCTGCCCCAGATGTTGGAGGGCTGATAGGGCTTCCTGTAGCCCATTAACCCTTTCCTTCCTTGTGGGGGCTTTGTATGCCCCATTACAGTATCCCAAAGTGCTTTTCAAAGCAGAGTTAAATGTAGAAGAGCGAGTCTGTAAGGGGGAAAAAAGTCAGCCACCATGATGCACTCAGCCATCGCTCCCACATGGTGTTAGGGATTCAAGACTGTTTTATTTCTGTTAAGAAATGACCTGTAATTTAAACATATAAAACCAGATGGTGATGCATAGGTAGCCTTCCCAGCCCACACCCCGTGAACCCATACACTAAACAATACGTCACTGAAATGGAAATCCTGTTCTCTGCAAATGCAATACCTGAGGACGGGGCCAGGAGAATGAAGCTATCTGAGGGAGGGGAAGAGAGAGAGAGAGAGAATGTTGCCTTATATATCACTTTAACAGCAGGCAATATATCCAATCCAAAGACAGAGGCTATTGGTCCTGATTTTTTGAAGTGCTGAGAACTCACAGCTCCTGTTGAAATCAGTGGAAGCTGTGGGTGCTCAGCACCTTTGAAAAATCAGTCCCTCGCCGTGTTGTCTTTTGTTAAGGAAGCCAAAAAATGAGGTTACATGTGCCACAGGAGTTTCTCAACAGTTAGATGAGGGGGTTGATGGTTAAGACTCTTGGGTTCTCCTCTGGTTGTCCCTTGGATACACTAGGCAACCTAGAGTAACTCGTGCAACTGTAGGTGTTGTAAGGCTTACGAATTCATATTTGCATAGCACCATGAGGTCGCAGTTGAGCGAAGCTATGCAGTACGTGTCCAAACGTGTTCTGATTCCACTGCGACATGACATAGCTTTTGAAATAATAATACAGAGGGGACATGATCTGCCTGTACAGCACCTTCCTGCTACCACGAGGTGACGCTCTACCGCTTGCATACAATAAGTTTCAGAACCAACACCACACTGAAAAATAAAATACATGGGGTAAGAGGGAGTCTCTGAATTCACTTGTTGATAATTCTTCCTTCTTCAGTGAAAAATGGGAGTAGGAAGTGGGGTTTCTATAGTGAAGCTTTGTAGGAAAATCTATTCTTGTGAAGCACAGGAAAATAATGGAGTCTTCCCTCACCTTGCACAGCAACACCCAGGAGTGTGAAGGACATCTTCAAAATAGATGAGTTTCTGGGCATGAAAAATCACAGAGGTCACAATTTAGCAAACTATCCCAATTCAGGATACCTGGTCATGGAAGTCAATGGGGCTTAAACAGATGCTTACAGTTAGGTGTGTGCTTAAGTAACAAATAGCTCAGGGGTTTGAGCATTAGTCTACTAAACCCAGGGTTATGAGTTCAATCCTTAAAGAGGCCATTTAGGGGTCTGGGGCAAAAATCTGTTTGGGGATTGGTCTTGCTTTGAGCAGGGGGTTGGACTAGATGATCTCCTGAGGTCCCTTCCAACCCTGAGATTCTATGATTCTAAGTGCTTTCCTGAATAGGGTTCAGAATCACCAAGTGGAAGAAGTAAGTTGTCCAAATAGAACCTTTCCCTAGACTGAGTTTTGAATATGGCCCCTGATCAATGCTGAGATTACTGACCGGTTGCTAACCAATACTCACTATGATGTTGCTTTTTGTGATGTGGACAATTGTGCACTAGGAACTAGGTGGAACACATCAACTCATTTCACGGAGGCCTCCCAAAGCAATGGTGTTTGGCCAAAAGAAATGATGCGCCTTGTTTTGGGGAACCTTGGTTATCTGGCACAGATGGTTTACATAAGATTGTCTCAGTTCAGTGACATTAAAAATAACCCATAGATGGGAAATGTTCACTCTGAACAGAGCTGCTCATTGCAGAGTGTTTGGGCAAAATGCAGATTCAAACCCCTTTTCCCCAAGCAGGCACCCTGTACCGTTGTGGCAATGTGCAGTGGACATTGGATGTTCACAAGAGACAAATATCTTTAATTGAAAAATAGAGCTGGCCACCACCATGGTTTTATGAGGGAAATGAGGGGGTGCAATTATCTGGGCTTCATACCCTCAAATGGGCACGGAGAAGTTCAGACAAAATGGAAGATTAGTAAATTGTAAGAGCGTAAAATTCAGTACAAAGCACTGGAGGGGTCTGACTGCAGAATTGTGGTGTGTGTTTTGGGATGAGAGGTGGAGGAGAAACAAAGGCCATTTACAGACTTCAGAATCAGGTGGGGCAGGCACCATTCAGGTTGCAAAATGCCAAATCTACATCAGCACCTGTTACTTCTGCTAGTATTCTGAGGCGTGACGAACGAACACACCCGCAGGTAGCAGGGCTACATCTGAACAACGGTGTCTGTACATGTGATGGCAGAGCAGGTGTTTGAATGCAGCTGATATGCACTACTAGGAAATACCGACGAGGCTTTCTTTGGAATTTGTCACACAGTGCAACCCTACCTGCCATGACCTGCTGTAACGCAACATGTTTGCTTAAACAAAGGTGGAAGAGGCTAATGGAGTAAAGTAGCAGACACTTAGCAGCTGCATTCAGTGAGCAGCAGAGGAGCTGAGAGCTCTGCAGATGCTTATTACTTGTCCACTACAAATGACCACGTCCACCACCAAACTCACCTGAATTAATAACACCTCAGCCAGGATCAGAAAGGTCAGAGAATAATAATAGTGTTTGACAATTCGAGCGCACCTTTTACACTGCAGTAACCCAAAGTGGGTTATAAACTCATATTTACACCGGACACATTTTCTGTATCACTTTTGGGTGGATCATAGCAACTGTTTAACAGCACTCTCCACTATCTGACTGCCGTATCCAGAGATCTAGGAAGGCAGAATATACTAGTCTTCACTGGAATTTAGCCAGGCTAGAGCTAACCAATACCCCAGCTCTTAGGTAAAGTACTACAAGCTCTTTAATTACTGCAAGCGCTCTGGACATTGCTTATATGTCTCATCTAAGAGATGGTGGGAGAGTATGAATGTATTTGCTTAGGCAAGAAACTCCAGTCTGGGGATTTACCTGGAGTTATCACAAGTGAAAAGCAGTGGTGCCTAGAAGGAGGCAATTATTAGAACTAGGTTTTATATTTTATTATATAAACACACCTGCGCCAGGACGCTATACACATGCCTAATGAACAACGGTGTGATCTTACCCTGCCCCTCCCTGCTGTTTGTTACTTTCACTTGTTGCATCACATCTAAAAAGGAGACTGAAATCTTGGGGACAGGGACTGTGTCTTCCCAGTTCTATATTCTATAGCAGGGGTCAGCAACCTTTCAGCAGTGGTGTGCCGAGTCTTCATTTATTCACTCTAATTTCAGGTTTCGCGTGCCAGTAATACATTTTAATGTTTTTAGAAGGTCTCTTTCTAGAAGTCTATAATATCTAATTAAACTATTGTTGTATGTAAAGTAAATAAGGTTTTTAAAACATTTAAGAAGTTTCATTTAAAATTAAATGAAAATGCAGAGCCCCCCGGACAGGTGGCCAGGACCCGGGCAATGTGAGTGCCACTGAAAATCAGCTCGCCTGCCGCCTTTGGGATTTAGGCCCACTAAGGTGTTTTATAAATTGGGAAGCTCCCAAGCTTTCTGGAGTAAAAAGCTCTTGATAGTCTGTTCCGATGAGTAAGCATTACCGCCGCTGACATTGAGTCTCCTCCTGCGCTTGAGATGCACAATCCCTCCTGAAAGTCACTCCGCAATCAAATGTCCTGGGCTTTCAGAATAGTAATTTGCCACACTCAGAAATAGGCTTATCCTGCTGCTGTCATTGGGATCATGTGAGCATCAGTCCCGTCTGTTGTGCCCTTCAGAGGAAAGTTAGAGCTCAGAGCCTGTGTGTGTGAAAGGGAGAGTTAAAGGACATTAACTCCGTCTTTGAAAGGGCCGGGACTCCTTCCTCCTTCAGACACAGCTAGCAAGACCCCTCTCGGGGCCCCTATCTCAACTAAGGTGACCAGACGCCCTGGTGTTAGGGGCTTTGTTTTATATACACAACTATGCCACCCTCCTGGGGAGAGGGAAAAAAAAAAGTGTCCTGATTTTTCACTTGCTGTCTGGTCACCCTAACCTGAATTGACTATCGTGGTTTCACTGCATTAAGAGGATTTTTTTGTTATATCTAGCATGTAGTCTGCCAATCCTGAATGCCTGGCTGGCTCCCAGAGTAGGGGTGTCTCACCATGTGTGGCCCTCCAAGCTCTGAACTGTGGTCATAGAACCATAGGACTAGAAGGGACCTCGAGAGGTCATCTAGTCCAGTCCCCCTGGTCCTCAAGGGTGACTGTGTTAAGAGGAAAACATGCCGTCGAGTATTAATTGAAGATGTGCTGCCCGAGCCACTCCTGGGCTTTTTAAGCAGAAATGAATCAGCACCGTCAGTGCAGGGAGACAGCAGGGGGCGTTGCTTCCACGACTGCCTCCCCTGTAACCTCGGAGCAGTTCTCGGGTGAGCCTGGGAATGCACCAGGTACAGCTGCTTGGAAAGTGGATTTTTCCGCCCCACAAAAAAGATGGAGATTGCTCAAAATGATTTGTTCCAAAAAAGCCAACGTTTTTGAAAATTTTCACAAAACAAAATTCGGGAGGGGAGGGGGGAGAATAGACATTTTGGATCAATTGAACGTTTTGTTTTGATATTGACCTTGGTAAAAAAAAAAATTATATAAAAAGTCCATTTTGATGAACTTGACTAACTTCTGTGCAGCGCTCCCTCCATCCTGCAGAATCCTTGTCTTTAAGGGGGCTCCCAAGAGCAGCGGCCAGGGTCCCACTTGAACGTTAGCGCGGGCCGAGGGACTTACTGGCCGGTGCTTCCAGCAGCTCCCATTGGCCTGGAGCAGCGAACCGCGGCCACTGGGAGCCGCGATCGGCCGAACCTGCGGACGCAGCAGGTACACAAACCGGCCCGGCCCACAAGGGCCTTTCCCTGCACAAGCGGCGGAACAAGTTTGGGAACCACTGGTTTAAAGGAACTTCCACTTTCCTGCTAAACGCAGTATGGACACTAGGGGGCGACATAATAATTTGCCGTTCCACGCTTAGTCAGACCTGCTGTGTCTAGTGACAATATCCGTGACAAACTGGTTGGTCAGGGACAGAGTCTTCCACTGTACTGCACCTAGCACAATGCTCCCTGAGCACTTATGCAATATAATAATAAACATATAGTTGTAGTTTGACTGCTTTGAAGACAAAAGGGTAGCACATGCATAACTGAGGGCTTAATTTGGCGTGTAGTCGCTTTTCATAGGGAAACTGCACTTCAAACATTACATTGTGCTCTAGACGCAGTCATTTTATACATGATTGTGGATGCCAAAGCACAGACGTTGTCAAGTTTGTTTAATGACATTAGGCAAGCTTTGAACAGCATATTACATATCACTGGCAATTTGGCCATAACTCATTCTCTGGCTTCTTGGCTATTACATTTAAGCAATAATATTTGACCCTAAACATAATTCCAGCACTGAATCAATTACTTTATTAGTACAATTAAATACAGTTACAATCCAATTCTAATTTCTGTGGGGGAAAAACAACACCCAGGATGGTTGCTGGTCGTGTTACATGAACAATCAGCCTGAAATGTAACTCCAAGCCCTTTCACAGAAATTATTCATAATGAGCTCTCTGTTAAGGTGTAACATTACTTCCTGTTCCCTCTCACTGACACAGGAAGTCTGTGTTGCGAAGGGCAGCCTCCTACGGTTGTTATAGAGATGCCTTCAACTAGGTTGTCCAGTTCCTGCTGATCCTAGGGTTAAATTAATTCAAAGGAATGCGTGCCAGGACAGAGGTCTTAGGTTGTGCCAACATGTTTTTAGAATTGCATTAACAAGTTGCTCCACATGTATAATTAATAGAGAGGAAGGAACCCTAGACTGTCAGAGAGCTCAGCCTCCATCCCAGCACATCTTTCTTCCCTATACCTTCTTTTCTCTTCTATGTTGTTTCTTAGAATGTGGACAGGGCTTAGTATATTACACAGGGAAAGGAAGAATGTAGAAGTGAACAAAGAAAGGTTGCACTATCTGTGGTGCTAAAGAGAGGACAGTGAAACTATTTTGCACCACAGCAAAAGAGCATCTTTTACACTGGCAGCTCAAAGTGCCTTACAGAGTTTAATTAACAATTAAGCCTCACTACACCCATGCCAGGTAGGTAAGTGGTCTCATATCCATTGTACAGATGGTTAAAATGCTGCATAGAAAGGTTAAATGATATGCCCAAAGTCATACAAGAAGTCAGCTGCAATGCTGGGAAAAGAGCCCAGGAATTCTGGCCTCTACTCACTGCTATGATTATTAGACTGCAATAGAGAATGAGAGTGACTCTGTTGTCCCGTGAAAATGATTCAGGGGACTGGTTTTTGGAGGTGGTGCATTTCACCATTGATGGTTATTGGTAAGTGGACAGGATAGCTCTTGGGATTGGAACTGGCCTAAATCAGTAGTGAGCATGAGTCCTTATTCTCTGTCTGCAATATACCAATGCTGTGGATAGAAAGAGGACTTGTCCCCTCACAGCTGTCAATCTGGAATCTTTGAAGATAGATTTCAAAAGTTCCTGCTTGTTGGTATTGCTGTAAACCATCCAGACCAGGGATCGGCAACCTTTCAGAAGCAGTGTGCCGAGTCTTCATTTATTCACTCTAATTTAAGATTTGGCATGCCAGTAATATATTTTAACGTTTTTAGAAGGTCTCTTTCTCTAAGTCTATAATATAGAACTAAACTATTGTTGTATGTAAAAGTAAATAAGGTTTTTAAAATGTTTAAGAAGCTTCATTTAAAATGAAATTAAAATGCAGAGCCCCCCGGGACTGGTGGCCTGGACCCGGGCAGTGTGCGTGCCACTGAAAATCAGCTCGCGTGCCGCCTTTGGCACGCGTGCCATAGGTTGCCTATCCCTGATCCAGACCGTGATGCAGCAAAGCCCTTAAGAACACACACAACTTGAAGCTGTACTTAAGTTCATCTCTATTCAGCAAAGCACTTAAGCACATGCTTAAGTCGATTTGGGATCTCAGGGAGCGATTTCCAGCTCAGACAAGCTCAGCAACAGCTTGCACTGTATTGTCTCACTCAGAAGGAGACTTCCCTTTCCTCAGTTCCCCTGGTAGAGCTGCCAGTTCTAGACTAGGGGCTTGTCTTCACGTATAGCGTTGCCGCTGTAGCGCTTTAGTGAAGACACTACTCTGCCGACAGGAGAGCGTCTCAGGTTGGCGTCGTTAATCTGCCTCCCCAATAAGCAGTAGCTATGTCAAAAGGAGAAGCCATCCTGCCAATATAGCACTTTCTGCCCGGAGTGTTAGGTCGGTATAACTACATCGTTCTGGGAGGTGGATTTTTCACATCCCCGGGCGACGTAGTTCTATTGATATAGGTCTGGAGTGTAGACGTGGCCTAGGCTGTGGTCCTGGTTAGAGGGCAGGCCACACACCCAGGAAACCCAGTCTCTGGATGTGGGATTCTGGTAAGTAGCTGCGGCCATTAAAGTTCTGACAGCATTATATGATAAACCCTTATTTTGAAGGTTTCCTATCTTGGCCATTTTAAATCACATTCATCTGGAGTGCAGCAGGCAGGGAAATCATTTTGTAAAGGCTTGCCAAAAAAAAGCACCATGGCAGTTTTACACAATGCCAGGAGCACTCATTGAGCTGAAACATTTTTTCCTTTTCCATTTAACGTTGTGACTTGCCTATTTCTCCAGCACAGTTGTAGAAAAAAACCTAAGACAAAACCCCTGTTTGCTCTATCAGTGATAGTGTAACCCACACACCTTCTGTCCCATCCAGTGGCACCAAGACCACTTAAAGAGAGAGAAAATGAGACTGCTCTACACCCTTGGCTAAAAGCCAGTTAGCTTTTAGTGCATGAATCTCTATTGCATGAGCTAAATTCCAGAGGTCCCGAGTTTGATCCCACCTGACGACGACCGGGGTCTGTCGGTGTTACAATAGCAGCAGCAGCAATGGGGATGGGGGTAGTTCTGGATCTCAGCTGTACGTTAGCATACATCATTCTCTTATTTGTATTAATAACAAAGCAAACCGACAAACACAACCGGCGTGAGTTTAGTGCTGCAGAAAGGTGCCAGCCTATTGGAATCCCGAGACAGGGGGTAGAGTCCACCAAGACGACATGAATAATCCATCCCTTCAGACAAGGGAGGGGCCACAGAGCCCAGAACTCAACAAAATAGGAGGATACAGTGAATGCAAAAAACAGGGACTGGGTGCAGGTCACAGGGTCAAAGCAAGGGGACACCAAGCGGAGAGCTCCAGACAGCACCCTAGGGAGTCCAAGGAGTCAGTGGTTGCTGCCCAAAGGAACTCTGCCTGGATGTGAGCACGGACAAGGGATTGGGGAAAGGTCCCACAGTTGCAGAGAACCCCCCATCTCCACCCAGCTTTGTCCTTCCAGGACTGATAAATGGTCCTCTTAACCGCTGCTGCGAGGAGATTGATGAGGAGGGCTTGGGACTTTGTGGGGCAAGGAATGGGGAGTGCATAGAGAAGCAGGTGCAGGGAGAAGTGCATGAGGAAAGGGGCTCCAATCTGCTACACTGCAGGTAGGCATGTGCCAGGATCTCCTTCTTGCTGCGAAAGGGAAGAGGTGTTGGGGTCCTCAGTGCACAGGGCTAGAATGACAGCCCTGGAGATGGAACTTCTGCTTGCATCCACCCAGAGCACAGGTATGGCAACAGAGCAGCAGACTTCCCCCACACGAATAAACGAGATATTAATAACTCACATCTCCTTAGAAGGATCCCAAGACACTAACAACTGAGTTCCTGGTCCAACATCCATTGAAGTGAATAGGGGTCTCGCCATAGATCTCAACAAGCTTTGGAATGGGCCCTAAAGGAGGAAATGGTGGCCAAGCAATCCAAACAGAGAAAATGGAAGTCAGGACTCCCAGACTTATTCCCAGCTGTGTCACGGCCTTGCTGGGTGACTGGCATTGGGTTCACTCACCACTAGCAGCACCTCCTGCTGGCCATCCTGGGAATTAGCAATGCCAGGCATTGCACGCATGCTCCAGCAGCGTCTTCCCCTGTGCTGTCTCGCTCTGCAGCCCCTCTCACTCCAGGGACTGCAATCTCCTCTTCGTGGCTTTGCCCTCCAGCCAGATCATTACAGTCCTCCCCTTCTGGGGAATTCAAAGTCCTCCCAAACCTGCTGGCAGCTCCAACACTCCATCACTTTCCAGTGGCAGGTAGGGGAACCTAGGCCCACCCTCCACACAGGGTTCCAGCCCAGGGACCCTATAACAAGCAGCCAAAGTCTCTGCACTATCCTACCCCTTGCTGCTGTTTCCCTGGGCTTCTTCCCATATCACTGGCTCCTACCCTCTCTGGGTTTGACAGCCTCTCAACTCACTCCACTCAGGGAGCGGCTGCAGTCTATTTCCCTGCAGTCTTCCCCAGCAGCAGCCCTCTGTCTGCACTGCAGCCAGCTACCTGGCTTTATACAGGTCCCGCCTGTTCCTAATTAGCTGCTTCCAACCTAAAGCTCCCCTGTTTGCAGCTCTTGCTGGGCTAGTGTGGGGAGTGCCCCCCATGACAGTGACCTTGGGCGGGACTCAGGCATAGCTTTGTGCTTCAGTGTTCTTATTTCTAAAATGTTGAGAGTGATATTTGCCTGCTTCATAGGAGTATTGTAAAGCTTTCCTAGCTAGGGCCAGACCTTCCTTCCTTCCACACATGAAGCCATTTGTGTGAGTGAAAGGAGCAAGATTTGGTCCTAAGTTTGCAAATTATATTGAGACCCTGAGATGAAAAGTGTTTTGTCCATTCAAAGCATACGTGATAATGATAAAATCATTTTATAGAGACCTACACAGGGCATTGTACTAACCCCCCACCCCCACAAAACAACCTCAGGCCAGTTGGTGTTTTCTGACAGCCACCTCACCTCCCCGGAACTCAGTGAGGGTGCCTGGCTGAAAACGAGATCACAGCAATGGCATTTTAGCTACAAACCATTTCCACATCCACCTATCAAATGAAAGGTCCTTAAAAAAATCAATCAAAAAATCCCTCTGGTGCAACATTCTGAGAAATAATAAATTAAACCAAAGCTGCTCCTCAGAGAGATTAGGCCAGACAAAACAATTATCTTCTGCTTTTTGATTTAATCCGAGATCAACCCCCCACAGGAACATCCCTCCCTTTCATACGTCACAGATGTTGGACAATCCCATAACCTAATGCGTCCCGTGGCAGGATTAATGTGTCGTCTGTCTGTGACTTGGCTGAGACCCAGTCATGCTAAAGTTTGGGGCATATGTTCAGTAATACACATCCCAGGGAATTTGCAGTAAAAGAGAATGGGAGCAAAACTGGAAACAGTTATCCACTTTCCCTCTCTGCACACTACATTGGAGGGGCTCAGAGAAAAGATCTAGTTAGCTACAACCTTGTAAAACTTGGGAGGCTTTCCATAGATGTCAGTGGGCTTTAGATCAGGCCTTTCCTGCAGTCTTGCTACCCTTCTATTTGCTTACATGGCCTCCACCCCCAAAGTATCTGACTCACCCCACAGTTATGGACTTGGTTAGAGATGGGCCTAAGATGTAAAATCCTCATGTGGCCCCAGATTCTGAATGTCATGAAGTTCAGAGTTGGAGGTTTGGATCAGAGGATAAAGATGGGGCTCAACCGTGAGATCGGGATTGAGAATCTGAACGTCCCCTCCCCACCAAGCTTTGTTTTGGGCGCCTCTCTAATACGTATTTTGCAACATCAATATGACTCGCTGCTTTGCTCATTTCTACAACAAACACCTACAGAAGGCCTCTTAAGTCGAGGAAATATCTAGATTCCATTGAAACATAAGTTTGGATCTCTTCACAGTCAGTGACACAACTGAAAGACCTCGCAGAGTCCCACCGTGCAGCCCCCATGCCACCCCCGAAGAACATGCATCAAATGACCCCTTGCAAGCCTGGCTGGTGCAGTGAGGAGCGTCCTTGATGAGATGCAAGCTACAGCGGAGCTATTAGCTGTCAGGAGCCTGGCTGCTCCTTGCATCCTGTCTCCTCTATTGGGCACCCACACTTGGGAAGGTCACAATCTTGCCCTATGCCGGGGAAGACCATGATTCAGTGCTTGTTTTGTCAGACCACAAGAAGACACCTTGAAACAAGAAATGGATCTTGATGTGTCAGTCTGCCTGGCGGAGCAGATAGCTGGGTGAGGCTGAGGTTAAAGACGCTCAGAATAAATCCATCGGCAAACGAGGACACGGTACATAGAGGTACAATGATGATGAGATGTGGAGCATGTGCTTGGAATGGCAATGACTCAAGGATTTGTTCACAACTAAGACAGGACTGTGGTCAAGTTTAGATGAATGGGGCCTGATCCGGCTTTCATTGACCCTGGGGTGACTCCACTGAATTCATTTTAAGCCCGTTGAGCATCTGTGTGGAGAACTGAGTCCCATGTTTGTGCAGCACCGGGACCCTCTAAGCAGTGCTATTTGATATTATAAACAAGAAGGCGCAACCATGCCCCAGTTCAGAATCAGATGTTCACGGCAGTATGGAAATGACAGATGTATAGTTCATCGTTGTAAAATGTGAATGCTATGGGCCATTCGTTTCCTTCCTGCAACAAAATGTGCAGAGGGCAATAAACATACAAAAGCTCCTAAGTGCCGTAAGGATTTACATTTTCCAGCCTATGTCCTCATCGGGGTAAACCAGCATAGCTCTGTACCACTGAAGTCAACAGATCCACGTTTGTTTATATCAGCTGAAGAATTGGTCCTGTATTTTAGCGTGAGGCCATACAAGGGATATTGGTCTTCAGGCATTTTTAAAAAGTCCTATTTGAAATTTAATAGAAACCAATCAATTGTTCTTTTTCTTTCTCACCCGCAGTCACACACACACAGGCGTGCACACACGTACACACAAATACACGCACACACATTCAAACATCAGTAAGTAATGTGCACTCTGCAAAATTACAAAGAAATCAGTCCCCATGGTATATTTTCTTCTGGAAACAGTAAAAAGCTCTCATCTCAAAGTGTACTGAGCTCTTAGGGGATGATATTAATTAGACCATGTTAAATTTTTTAGTCATTTTCTTGTCATATCACAGTTTTGTGTTCATCAGACTATGGTTTAAACCCTTCATTTATAAACCAACCTCTCAGGGTGTATTTTCATTCTACTGCTTAAAAAAAAAAAAAAAAGGCCATTCCAGACAGAATAATCCCAACAGAAGCTTTTTCTTGCAGGTCTGTTTTAAAGATTATTTTGTACAGTTATGAACAATGTTTGTTAAGTTTGGACACTCTCTAACATAACTTCAGCCTTGAAATTTTGTCCAGCAATTGGATTGTGAGAATTTCCAACACCACGTTATATGATGCTAAAACATTTCTGGCACTATGTTTTAGATATCACTTTTCTTGTCACATTTGCCAAATGAGCTGTTAGCCAAGGTCAAAAAGTAGATTTGCCACAAGAAGAAAACAATTAATCCAGTTCACTGCAAAGTAACACACCCTCCCTTCCTTTTTAAAGATGCAATGCACATTTTAAAAACAAAAGTTGTGAGTGTAATGATCATGAAAACTGAAGGATGAATTACACTGAAAGAATCACCTATTGAGCGGGAACAGCACGGACAGGTGGACATTTTAGGATTAGGAGTCAAGACACTTGAGTTCTAATCCCAGCTCTGCCTCTGCCTTCACATGTGACTTTGGAGAAATCACTTTGGTCCAATTTTTCAGAAGTGGCCTCTGATTCTGGAGGTTTTAATATTTGCATACCCAAGCTGAGATGCACCCCAAAATCAAGCCACTCAAAAAGACCAGCCAGGTTTGAAAATGTTGGCCTTAATCTCTTTGCACCTCAGTTTTCCCATCTGTAAAATGGAGATAATAATGCGTATGGTACCTGCCTTTGTAAAGTGCTTGAGATCTATGGATGGAAAGCCCTATAGGTGTGCTAAGGGCTAAGTGTTGTTGTACACCCTTAATGAAATAATAATAATAATGTATAAAAAAAATAGACCACCTGGCTTTTATAGACATGGATTTAGGTGTAAAATATGACATTTAATACAGAAATCAAAACATTCTATTATGTTTCCCTTGTCTCCAGTATAAATAATGAATGAATAAGAAACTAGATAATTTGAAAATGAATATTGTTATAGCCTTTCATGGAAATAAATTAAGACATAATTGCTTAAAAGTGGAATCAGACAAGGTAATAGAAATAGACTGTAAACTCCGTGGGGTGGGGGCCATGATTTCGTACCTGCTTGTTCAATGCCCCAGTACATTGTGAGCACCACCAGAAATAAAGAATAGTATTTAAACTTTTTAAATGACTTTCCTTATGGATTTTAAATATGCAGCTAATTTGCTGACTCTGTCCCCCAATGCACCACTTCAAGTAAATGGGAAAATTCTACACCTTTTTGGACAGATCGATGACTCAGAAGGTTGGTTCAGCCGTTAAGTAACACAGGTATTTTCAAAAACCATCTGAGTCCATATTTATATGAGAGACTGAACAGGTTACGAAGGAGCTCCCCAGCCCGGCAGGTACAGCGTGTACATTTTTAATAAAGGTCTCAAATGTGTTTGCCCAGCTGATCGAAATGACCTTAAGGGATTTTTTTCTGATCATTTTCTTCTGTGACCTAAATCCATGTTTGAAGCCAGATATTCGAAGGATAAAGGGTAATACTTTAACCCACCGCAGATTGTGCGACCTAATCTACTCTTGAGAGAACGACAGAGTTACTCAATTTGGGGGGAAATTAGTAGGCAAAAATAGATTGCCAAACTGCACAGAGTCATTTCATTCCCTATTAAAGGCTTTGAGGATGAAACCACATTTCTTTTGCAAAGCTTTTCAACAATGATCCACTAAAAAGGCAGAAAACACCCCAAACCCTGCATTGCAACACTAATGAACCTGCTAGCTGAGTGCCAGATGTACCTCAACTGTATTGTCTGTATCCAATTGTAAGAGACCAGTTGCCTGTAAGCTCTCATACAATTGGGCAGTTTTGTTCGGTGCACAAGCTTAGCCACTGAAGTTCCCTCCTGCACAGAAGAATCTTTGGGTGATGTCCAGCTGCCCTAGCAGCTCCTATGTTACCATCCCCACTCCTGGCAACGGGGCCAGGGGGTGTGACCAGGAAAAAGGAGGTGTGGTTGAGGTATCTTCATACCTCAGGGATTCCTGGTTGGCAGAATGACCCGTGGGGCCCAGAGACCACTGATGCAACTTAGAGCAGCCTTCCGGTCTCATATTCTGGGTGGGGATTTGGACTCTTTCATTTCTGGGTTGCTCAGATCTGGGGTTTTGGTACAGCCCATTTCAGTTCCCAATTCAAACATTCCTGAAGTTGGCAGGTGTTTCAGTTCAGAGCTGTGTAAAGCTGAGATTTTAATTCAGGTGCATTTCTACCTGGCCTACCCAGATGTGGCTGGTCTAACCTTCAGGATTCACATTTTGTAGCAGACGGTGTAAGGAAAGGCGCTCACCAATCAAGCAAAACGCTGCCTGTGAGACAACCTTGAATCTACCAAACAGAGGCAGCCCAACTAGCCCCGTTCAGCCCCTGTTTGCTGTTCGTTCCTGCAAACTTTCCTCTTCCCAAGATGCTAAAACTAAAGCTTGTTCTGCAGTGTTTACTCATGTTTTTTGACAGCCTGAGAAAAAAGCACATTATGCGCTGCTAACCCAATGTTACACATTTCCACGTGGCTTCACAGGGCGGGTGGCGGGGAGCGAAAGTGCTGAAAGTGCAGACTCCAGATGCAATTCAAACATTCAGCATTGCAACAGGAGGGCTTTCTTGCACGCTTGCACTGTCAGAAAGCTTGAAATCCAATGGGGTTTTCCTCCAAACTCTTTGAAGGCATCAGTACATGGGCAGTCATTCAGTATAAACAACATCCTGCTTTATGGGGGAGCTTGCCTTAGTCTTCTGGTTAATGATACTATTCTGTTTGATTGATCATTTATATCACTGTAGCATTCAGAGTTTTTAACCCAGTTGGGACCCTACTGTACTGGGTACTGTACAAAAGTATAGTAAACAACAGTCCCAGATGCAAAGACCTTACAGATTGACCGATAAGACACAACAGGTAGGTAAAGCAAACAAGTGAGCAAAGGGAGAGAGGATGTGGGAACTAAAATAGGAAGTTTCAGCACAAGTTAGCGGTACGCACAATCTGTAGTTGATCAGTAGCAGTGATCATAGTAATCACAACCTGTGATCTGTAACCCCAGTCCTTTCCTCTTCCCGGTTAGTAGGGCACCTCTGACGAAAGCAGTCAAACTGGACTACAGAAAGGTGGGAAATTCCCACCCTGCAGGCTGACTTTCATGTGTGCCTCTGCGCTACGTCACAGCATGTTAAAAGTTCGGGCAACTGGACACACTGGAAGGTAATTACACAAATACGTAAGTAAATAATGCTTTGCATTAATCCAGTCTGTATCTGAGTCTGAAATAGAACCCAGCTCTTGTGTCGCAATATTCTTGTGCTTGGAGCACAAACCCATCCTTTTCTTTACACACTTGATAGAAGTGCAGGTGGGACATGGAACCAGGAGGCCTTTGATGGCTTATGGTCATTACAAAGTGCCTGACACACAGAGCCCATGGCACTTCCTGTTCCACAAGCAATTTGATTGGTTTAGCTTTCTCTTTGGAAAGGGGGTATCAGCATTCAACATGTCAATCTAAAAACACTACTATGAACCACATCACTCTAACTCCCTAGTAAAGCACTTCTATTGCCACTAGAGGTCACTAAAAACAGGTTCCAGGACAAGTCATAACATTTTTACTCAGTGAGAACTCTTGCCAGGGATGTCAGACAAATTCAGATTTAACACGGAAATAAACGTCTGTGTTCTTTTCCTTTATTTGTAGGCAGGTGAATTTAGTGCTCAAGAAATATGCCAGACTGGCAGCCTTGGAGACTAACGGTAGACTGCAGGTAGAGAGCATGGTAAACTTCCCCATCTGCCTCTGCCAATACGCTTGGATCCTTGTCTGGAGGCATGAATGGTCATTTCAGCCCCCATGGCCCATTCACTCTTCAGCCATTCTACTGAGACAGACTACAAGGGGGATAATTAGAGGAAGTTCTCTGCCAACTGCTGATGTCATTTTTTTAGCCCCAACATAGGGTTGTGCCTGCAAACCAGCAGCACTTTGCTCCATTTTCAAGTCTACAAGTTTTCTTGGAAAGATTTTGGGGGTCTTGTAAATTTTGAAAGCTATTGTGCATACCTCCAGACTTTCCCGGGCGACTGTTCACAGGGCACTTTGCATTCATGCCCAGTTTGTTGGGATACATCACATGGTATTTTTGCTGTGTTCCTGATTTGTTGTCTGATAATTGGTTGTCTCAATAGAGATTCATAGATGTTAAGGCCAGAAGAGACCTTTAGATCATGTAGTCAGACCTCCTGTATTACACAGGCCATAAAATTTCCCCTAGTTACCCCTGCATTGAGCCCAATAACTAGTGTTTGACTAAAGTAAATCTTCCAGAAAGGCATCCAATCTCGATTTGACGAGAAGAGATTGAAAATCCACCATTTCCCTGGGTAGTTTGTTCCAGTGGTTCCTTACCCTCCCTGTTTAAAATTTAGGCAGATTTTAAATTTAGGCCTAGTTCTAATTTGAATTTGTCTGACTTCAACTTCCAGCTTTTGGTTCTTGTTCTGCCTTTCTCTGCTAGACTGAAGAGCAATTTGTTACCAAGTATTTTCTCCCCAGGAAGGTACTTATACACAGTCAAAACACCTCTCAATCTTCTCTTTGGTAAACTGAACAGATCGATCTCTTTAAGTCTCTCCCTGTAGGGCATTTTCTCTAGCCCGTGAATATTTTTTGTGGCTTTTCTGCACTCCGATTTTTCAACATCCTTTTTAACATGTGGCCACCAGAACTGGATGTTGTTTTCTAGTAGCAGTCTCACCAGTGCTGTAAATAGAGGTAAAATCACCTCAGACTCTGTACTCCCAGGATCACACTGGCTCTCTTTGTTCCAGCATTGCACTGGGAGCTCATGGTCAGTTGCTTGTCCGCCATGATCCCAAATCCCTTTCAGGGTCACTGCTTTCCAGTAGGCAGTCCTTCTGTAGGCATGGCCTGCATTCTTTCTGTCCCAAAGTAGGATCTTACATCTAACTGTATTACAACATATTTTGTTTGAATAGGACCATCTTACCAAGCAATCCACATTGTTCTGTATGACTGCCCTGTCCTCATCATTACTTACCACGCTGCCAATCTTTGTGTCATCTGAAAATTTGATCAGTATTGATTTCATATTTACTTCCAGACCATGGATACAAATATTGAATAGTGCTGGGCCTAGTACTGATCCCTGGGGGACCCCGCTAGGAATACCCAGGGCTGACGAGAGGGAGTGGAAGCCTGTACAAATTACCAGGGCCCGGCAGTTGGGAAGGGGGCCCGGGGCCTGGCTTCCCCCCCCTCTCGTCGGCCCTGTTTAGCTGGTCCGCCCTTGCAGGGGGCCCGAAAAAATTTTGGAAGGGGGCCCGGGGCCCGGCTTCCCCAAGACCCCCCCCCCCCCGTTGTCAGCCCTGTTTAGCCAGTCCGCCCTTGCTGGGGGGCCCGAAAAATTTTTTTCACCAGGGCCCGAACCCGCTCTCGGCGGCCCTGGGAATACCTCCATCCAGGGATGATTTCCCATTGACAAATACTTCTTGAGCTCAGTCCGTTAGCCAGTTCTTAATCAATGTAACATGTTCTTTACTGATATTGTACAGTTATAATTTTTTAATCAGAATGTCATGTTGTACTAAGTCAAATGCCGTACAGAGGTCTAAATGTATTACATCTACATAGTTCCCTTTGTCAACCAAACTTGCAAATCCATAAATTTGTTTCATAAATCCATGTTGAATGGCACCAGTTAGACTCCCATACTTGAATCCTTTATTGATTGAATCCCATATCATCATGGGATTATTAGTCCATTATTTTTTCTGGAAATTATTTTTCCATATCATTATTCAGTTATATTTTCCAGAATTGATGTCCGACTAACTAACCTGTCATTACGCAGGTTATCCTGCTGGTGTTGTTTGAATATTGGTATGACATTAGCACAGAAGGAGGCTTCGGGAGTTTCCCCCATATTCCAGGATTTATTAAAAATTAACGTCCGCAGGCAAGAGATCTCTTCCAGCCAAGGTGCAAGTTATCCACGCTGGCTGATTTTAAAATGTTTATCCCTAGTAGATGCTGTTTAACATCCTCTTTAGTTCTAGTGAATTGGAAAGTACTTCATCCTCCTCCTGTGATATAAGTACATCATCATACTTCTTTCCAAATACTGCCCATGAGTAATACCGCCCATGAACACTTCAGCCTTTTCTGCATCATTATTCACAATTGTATCATCTCTACCTAGTAACGGGTCTATAACATTGTTAGGATTTTTTTCAGAGGCTGCATTGTATTTGAGTTCTCTAATCCAGATGGAAAAATGAGGGAAAAAACATTTTCTTTTAATCCTAGCACTTGGGTCTGTTTGATTCCATCAGGTAGGAGCCTAGTACATTTAATGGCTTCATTAATCCCTCTGGGAACTGTCTTATTTTTACTTTATATTTGCCTTGCCATAAACACAGCACCTCCCAGGTTTGTAATCTGTTTTACTGGTATCTGCGATTTCTCTTTTGCCATCAGACCAAGACTCTGTGTATTATTCATGAACAGAAGGGGGTGGCAAAAGCTTCAATGCACTAACATTTTACTAGCTAATGTACAGGTTATAATTTTTGCACTCTCTCTGTGCTTCATAAGTGCACTGAAACACACACATATGCACAACCTTTTGTATTTGTGTAGATACAAATGCGGATTGTATCAGCTATTCCATGATAGGAAAAGAAAAGTCTTTGCATGGGGGTAGCATAGATCCATTTTTCACTGTGGGTCTCATTATTGAAATTTGACCTACTACACAAATGTGACCTGCGTTATTTTCAGTGGTATTCTGCTATGGAGAAGACCAGCTTAATAATGCTGCAGTTCCTACCAAGCAACTCTGTTCGTTAGTTTATTCGATTTTCATTTGCTGTGTCTCTCTGGGAAAGGTGCACAAGATCAGATTCAGTAATGTGGGATCCTGCAAACTCAAGTGAACTCACAGGTAATGCCGGAATTTCTCAGCCAGCCACAATTGATGGGAATTTGCATTTATGCAACACAGACATGGGATTTTGCTTGAGCACAAATACCAGCCATTTGTGAAGGCAATTTGCACATGGACTGAACCAATGACAAAATTCACAGAATTGTGGGAGAGCCAAATTGGAGGATCCACTCAGCACTGATCAGAATCGTGTGTGGTGGCATTTTGTGTGGACAGTTATGCCATTGGCAAGTTAACTAAGGCCACGCAGTCTGTTGCACATAGGAAACCTCACAGTGGGTAACAAGTTTTTGTTATTATTAGGTGTGTCCTGAGCAGGATGCAAATTAGCAGCCTAGAACCTACCTGCCGTTGGCTTCAATTAAACTATACTTCTGTGAGAGGCAAGCAAGATTTGGCCTTTCCATTGCCATTTACCAGTTCTCAGGACCATCCTCTCAACTTGCTTTCCCAAGACATGTTTATGCTGCTCCAGAAATTCTTATCCATAATTGACTATGCTCCAAAGCAGGGAGAAAGTCAACTCAAAACACCTTGGCTGATTAAGAATAAAACGCTGGGCTCATATAGTCATTCCAGGTGATATGTTACTTAAATATTCTCTATGTTGAACCATCTTTTTTAGTCAATGTGTATATTTCTAAAAAGTCAGTGCCCATTTCTCACAATTTCATCGCACAGCTATGCTTCCCTGCACAATATTTTGGACCTTAATGTACAGCCCCATGATGCTCCAGCATTTTGTCAAGGAGATATCTCCTCAGGCAATTTAACAGCTGCTTCCTGGCTCTTTCAGCTTGCAACATTTTATCTGGGTCACGTGAAGTCTCTCTTCTTCCCTTGAAGCAGGTAAAACATTTGCTCATTTCAGGGTGACAGCAGGAGACATTACTGCGAACTAAAAGCCATTTTTACAAGGGAAATTGTAAATTAGGATGCACCTGCTCCGTTATTACACAAGTGTTTGTAATAAACTACCGATAAAGCTTCTTGTGCGTTGTTTTGAATTGGTTGCATAGGGAATTAAAGTTAACGCTCTCGATTGTATTGGTGACATGCTTATTTTAATAGGGTTTCGCTCTAGATTAACACCAGTGTAACTTAGAAGAGAGGGCCCAATCAGACCCCCTCCACAGGTAAATATCCCACTTCTGCACAGAAGGAAAGGGATTAGCCAGACCCTACCAGCCGTACAGAGCTAGGGATCAAAAAGATAATATAAGCTCTTTAATCATGGTCACTCTCTTCATGGTGGAATTCTCTCTTAAAGAGGGGGTGGCCCCCCGTGGCCTCTTCTAGTTGTGGGACTCCCCTGCAGCTGTACTACCAGGAAAGGGACGCCAAGTGCCAGAGCAGAGGCATAGGATCAGGTGGGCCTGGCCTCTTTCTGATCCCTGTATCTACACAGAGCCCAGAAGACCGACATGATTTGGTGGCCAGCTCTGCAGGGTGAGAATTGGGGCTCAAACCCAAAATCTGGGCCTATGGAGTCAGAGCCTCCTTTCATTGTCACTGGTGTAAATCAGAGAATCTCCACAGTGGCTCCTATGGGTATCTAAGAGGAAATAGGCTAGAGAGAGACATGCAGACAGACAGAGCTTGGGGGTTCTCTGCATCAATGCTGAAGCCTCTCCCTGACACCCGAGGCTCCTGATCCTCGAGAATACTACACCCACCACGGTCAATGGAGTCACTCTGGGTTTACACTGGAGTCACTAACAGTAGAATATGCCCCATTATCTTTACCTGTGGCCATAGCACGTCTCTCAGTGCACTTCTGCATGACAATTTTCCTACCCACTCTCAAATGCCACCAGTCTCCACTGATTAATAAGCCACTACTCCATGCTTTTTTTTTTTAGTAAGTCATAGAGAGGATAATCAGTCATTTCAATTATGGGCAATAAATCAGAGTAATTGGTTGGCAATTAGTACAGCACAAATGGTTCTGAAAAAGTGAGTGATGGTCGTAAGAATGGAATGCTTTGGACTTCCACGGCACCTTGCATCCAAGAATTTTAAAGCGATTTACAAACATTTTGTTACATCTCACAACGTCCCTTTGAAGTAGGGAAGTATTCCTCACCCCAGTATGCAGGTGGGGAAACTGAGGAATAGGGAGGCTTAGTGATTTGTCCAAGTTCCCATTGCAAGTCTGTGAAGAGCTAAGGACAGACTCCCAGTTCCAGCTGTGCCACTGTCTCATACATCGTCCCTTCCAGGTGCACGCACACACACACACACACACACACACTTATCATTGTGGCTATATGCATTTCCATGACATTAACATGGGTTTCATGTGTTTTTCACATATTTTACCAGCTAGTTAATATATATGTTATACATACATATGCCCAACTGTACATATTTGATTGTAACCCTCTCTCTCCACCTGCTCCTTATCCTCATAAGATCTTTGGGGCAGGGACCATGTCTTCGTATATGTTTATTTAACACCTAGCACAACAAGGCCCGGTTCTGAATGGGACTGTGTGCTTTGGCAATATTATTATTAATGTTATCCTTCCATATTACATTATGGGCGTTTTTTAAACAAATAGCCTTCACAATGTACAAGATCTTTAAGCTTAAAAAGGGGATCTCTGCTGACTAAAATTTATCCCCATGAGTCACTGATAAATCCTGATCATGAACTGGCCCTGTAGGTTTGAGTAGTCAGGAGTTTTGTTAAACCCCCCACAGAATTCTTGCATTTTAGGGGCTCACATGCATTCGTTCTCCTTGACTTTCCTTAAAATCCTCACAGTGTCTAAGTGTACTGTCTTCCAGAGGTCACTGATCCTGATGTCTTGCACTCCCAATTAGTTCTTGAGCTGCTCATCCGTATCCTTAGGGATTGCTCCAATTGCTCCAACAATCACTGGGATTGTCTTTATTCTAGTTTTCCATAATCATTCCACTTGGTGGCAGAGTTCTTCATACTTCACTATCTTCTCCTTTTGTTTCTTTTTCTATGTGTCTGTCTGCTGGGATCGCAACATCAACGAACACGATCTTTTTTGTCTTCTTTTCTACAACAACGACGTCCGGCCTGTTTGACAGCACCATTCAGTCTGTGACAATTGCCAGATCCCATAAAATCTTGGCCTCTTCGTTCTCTAGAGCAGTTTCAATTAGGTGGTCATAATACTGCGTTTGTTTAAATCCGTATTTGCCACAGAGGCTCCAGTGCAGACACTTGGTGACCTCATTGTGTCTGTTCATATATTCTCTCCCAGCCAGGCTCCGACAGGCGCTCGGCACATGTTCCACCATCTCTTCCTTTCTGGAACACATTTTGCAGTTCAGGGAGCAGTGCTGTCGGTTAGTTTTGCTTCGAACATAATTAAGCCTGAAGATCTGCTCTTGTGCGCTCATAATGAGGTTCCCTGACTCTCTTTTGAGGCATCCTTCAACAAGCCAGGAGCATGTTAGTTTTTGATCACTAAGAAGTTTGAGCTCTCTCCACCACTGTCCGTATCCTGATTTCTGTGTACATCTTTTGAGTCTCTCTTTGGCTATTTGCTTTCTTCTTTCTTTTATGCTTTCTTGGGCTTGGATGCACTGTCAGTCATCACTTGTTATCATGAACAGATGATCTTTTACTCTGGCTGGCTCATAATATAATTTAATCTTATACTTTATATTGTCAGATGCTTCCTCCACAGATAGCAGACCTTTTCTTCCATCATATGGTCGGACCCCAACACCTTTGCTGCCAATGCTGTTGTACATTGTTCCCCCATCCATTTGCTGCAATGCCACAACCCTTTAGGAATTCTAGAGGATTGTGGGAAATGAACGTCTTCCCATCCACCAGGACCTTAACAACGTCCCTCACCACCGTTTGCAGTCACAAGCATTGGACCCATGCATTTAACCTTCAGCAATGCAACTTCAACCCTGAGGCAGCTTGGAAAGCCAAATGGACTTCACAAGAAGTCATAAATAAATACCTTGTGAAAGACCTGATGCAGTCAATCTGTGGCTTCGATTTCCCATGAAGCTCATGGGCAACCTTAAAACGTATCTGCACAAACCCTGGTAGATGCAGATACTTGCTGCACAAATGGAAAATTAAAAACTCTCCAGTGTGTGACTGTGGTCACCCAGAACAGACCATGGAACATTTAATAACTCAATGCCTGATTCACAAATACGAAGGAGGCATCACAGCAATGAACTCTGCTATTCCAGATGCAATTATCTGGCTTAACCATCTAAATGTAAAATTTTAGTTGTTGCTCTATACCTACATCCGTCATATGAAGAGGAAGAAGAAGTCGGGTGTACATCCTGTCAACATCTTGATTGATATTCATTACTCTATGCATCTCCTGGAGCTTTCTTGTTTAGATGCCAAATTTTTTCATCTCCCCTTGATTCCATTTGATCACCCCCACAGTGTACTGTACTACTGGTATCACCCACATATTAATAGCTCGGCTCAAAGTCTTCTAGTTGAGTCTTGTCCTTAGAATAGGTCTTATTTATCTGTACTATTCTTTCCGCCCCTCTTCATTGACTTCCTTATGTTATAACACTCACAGTTCCCTGATTCCAAGGTATTTGTAGGGGCTACGCTGAGAGATATCTTGAATAGCACCTTTGTTAACTTGTATGCCAGCTGTCTGTACTAGTTTGTCCTTCTTTACGGATCTGGATGCATGTTTAGCCAAGTCAACTCGTAGCTTTATATCTTCACCAAATGTATCTACCACATCATCGAGTTCTGTATCTCCTTTTCTGATAGTCTATATAGTTTCAGATCATCCATGTATAGCAAATAGTTAACTGGTGGTTGCCCTTTGCTGATATGGTAACCACAATTGGTCTCATGTAGCATCCATGCCAGCAGCATCATTGCTACAACAAACGGCATTGGTGATAAGGGATGCCTTTGAAAATTTCCTCTTTTAATTTGGACCTCACCAGTGAGAATGGAGTGTTATTATTAATTATTATTATTATTATTATTATTTATATTACAGCAGCACCCAGGCACCCAACTGAAATAGGGCCCCCAACATGCCAGGCACTGTACAAACACACACTAATAGACAGTCCCGCCCCAAGAAGTTTATAATCTACACAGACAAGACCAACCAAGGAAATTTGATTACGTACATTTTACAAGTGGGGAACAGAGGCACAGAGAGATTAATTGACTTGCTCACAGTCAAGTCTGTGGCAGAACTGAACCCAGGACTTCTCTGTTCCAGCCCTGAGCTTTAGCTCCAACCCACCATTCCTTTCAATATAGATATTAAATAATAATAATAAAAACCCAGTGAGAACTAAGTCCAAGTTCTGACACATTGAATAGCAAGTAAAAATATGTGAAACCCATGTTAATGGCATGTGAGTGCATATGTTTATCTTTGAGTGTGTTTATCTTTGAAAACTCATGGCGATCGGGGGAGGTCCCGGATGACTGGAAAAAGGCTAATGTAGTGCCCATCTTTAAAAAAGGGAAGGAGGAGGATCCGGGGAACTACAGGCCAGTCAGCCTCATCTCAGTCCCTGGAAAAATCATGGAGCAGGTCCTCAAGGAATCAATTCTGAAGCACTTAGAGGAGAGGAAAGTGATCAGGAACAGCCAGCATGGATTCACCAAGGGCAAGTCATGCCTGACTAACCTAATTGCCTTCTATGAGGAGATAACTGGCTCTGTGGATGAGGGGAAAGCAGTGGATGTATTATTCCTTGACTTTAGCAAAGCTTTTGATACAGTCTCCCACAGTATTCTTGCCAGCAAGTTAAAGAAGTATGGGCTGGATGAATGGACTAGAAGGTGGATAGAAAGCTGGCTAGATCATTGGGCTCAACGGGTAGTGATCAATGGCTCCATGTCTAGTTGGCAGCCGGTTTCAAGTGGAGTGCCCCAGGGGTCGGTCCTGGGGCCGGTTTTGTTCAATATCTTCATTAATGATCTGGAGGATGGCATGGATTGCACCCTCAGCAAGTTTGCAGATGACACTAAACTGGGAGGAGTGGTAGATACGCTGGAGGGTAGGGATAGGATACAGAGGGACCTAGACAAATTAGAGGATTGGGCCAAAAGAAACCTGATGAGGTTCAACAAGGACAAGTGCAGAGTCCTGCACTTAGGACGGAAGAATCCCATGCACTGTTACAGACTAGGGACTGAATGGCTAGGAAGCAGTTCTGCAGAAAAGGACCTAGGGGTTACAGTGGATGAGAAGCTGGATATGAGTCAACAGTGTGCCCTTGTTGCCAAGAAGGCTAACGGCATTTTGGCCTGTATAAATAGGGGCATTGCCAGCAGATCAAGGGACGTGATCTTTCCCCTCTATTCGACATTGGTGAGGCCTCATCTGGAGTACAGTGTCCAGTTTTGAGCCCCATGCTACAAGAAGGATGTGGAAAAATTGGAAAGCGTCCAGCGGAGGGCAACAAAAATGATTAGGGGGCAGGAACACATGACTTATGAGGAGAGGCTGAGGGAACTGGGATTGTTTAGTCTGCAGAAGAGAAGAACGAGGGGGGATTTGATAGCTGCTTTCAACTACCTGAAAGGGGGTTCCAAAGAGGATGGATCTAGACTGTTCTCAGTGGTACCTGATGACAGAACAAGGAGTAATGGTCTCAAGTTGCAGTTGGGGAGGTTTAGGTTGGATATTAGGAAAAACTTTTTCACTAGGAGGGTGGTGAAGCCCTGGAATGGGTTACCTAAGGAGGTGGTGGAATCTGCTTCCTTAGAGGTTTTTAAGGTCAGGCTTGACAAAGCCCTGGCTGGGATGATTTAGTTGGGAATTGGTCCTGCTTTGAGCAGGGGGTTGGACTAGATGACCTCCTGAGGTCCCTTCCAACCCTGATATTCTATGATTCTATGATTCTATGATGTTCACAATGCAAAAATGATTCCAAACAGTTGAGTATAATACCGACATATTACATATTATTCAGTAGTGTATGATGTTATGAAATGCTCTTACCTTGAAAATAACATATTTTGCAAAAGTCACTTTAACATGAAACTGTGACAGTGTTATAAACAGAGCTTTGCTAAACTCTGCCATTCAGTTGGCAATGGGTTTACAAACTATTTTGGGTTTCATCCTGGCTTGGTTCTCATCCCCTGAGTTTCAAGTGGCGCTTAGGCCCTAACCAAAACCAGTGTTTCACAAGACTTCACAGTGGGTTGAACCAAAATCTTCAAATGCCAACAGGCTTAAACCTGGGAGCATTCTCAGTCCAAATCTTAGTTTTGTGAAGCAAGTCTAACAAGTTAAAATGAATCTGGAAATTCAAATTAGAACCCAGTCAAAATGGCCAAAGTTTTGCCTAGTTTGGGTCAAAAAGCACACAAAATTGCTGAGTTTCACAAGACATAAATCCCTCCCTTGAATGGTTTTATGACTATTATTTATTATTTGCAGTATCGTAGCATCTATGAGCCCTCATCACGGGCAAGAATCCTGCAGAGGTAGGCACGGAACAAACAGAAAAAAAGTTGATCCCCAACGTAGTGAAGGTTCACTTGAAAATTCGGCAAAACAAAACATTTGGTGAATCCGGACCAAGTTTTGGAGCCATAATAAAACTTGAAAGCAGAAAAGTGTCACCTTGGTTCATGTATCACTAAAAGCTGTTTGCACAGCTCTAATTATAAAACTGTTGCTAACATATCTGTGTATGCTGCAAATGGCGCTTTTTTCATTAATTGAGCGAGTAGGGCAAAGGAGTTGTGTATTTCCACTCATGTTGTGCAAAGTGTCTTTTTAATAAGAACAGAATCAGGGGCTTGTTGGGGGGGGGGAGGGGTCATTCTCATATACAAATAAACAACAACAGCAATATATTCATTAGAAATATATTTGTGTAATTTGTAACCATGGCACTACATAGTGAAAATCATGTCATTTCATTTTCTCGAAAGAGCAAGAAGAGAGTAAGAGAGAATTGATGCAGCATATCCTTGGACTGGACCACTTAATTTTGTTTCAGTGTATTTCCAGAAAGAATAGTCTTATGATTATAACTGTAACATTACATCAAGTTGAAGAAGCTGGAGAGATAGGGCGGAATGAGAAACTGAATTACACTAGGTTTGATTCTGATCTCACCCTGGTGTACATGAGAAGTAACTCCATCGAGATCAATGGAATTATACTGGTGTAAGATCAGAATTAGACTTACTGTATATCTTGTGCTCCAGCCTAGCTGATGTAATAATAATACATAGCCCGATATAGTGCTTTTCACCCACGGATCTCAAAGCACTTTGTAAAGATAAATAAGTATTAATCCCCCTTGTACAGATAGGGAAACTGAGGCACAGAGACAGAACGTGACCTGTCAAAAGTCACACAGCAGGCCAATGGTAGAGTTGGAAACCGAACACAGGTCTCTTGAGTCCCAGTCTTGTTCCCTATCCACTGACCCACACGACCTGTCAAATAGGCAAATTAAATTTCACTCCCATCCGTTTGAGCAATTAGCACACAATATAGATACAAGGGATTTGGATGATTGCCATAAAAATCAATCCGCATGAATTGTGCAAGGCAAAATCATAGCAAAAAAATGTTTTCCAGAAACAATACCAGTTTTTACAGTAGTTAGATGCTACTTATGGTCACATCTGAGTCTTCTACAACAGCGTATAGTTCTTGGCTTGCTTTTACTTATTTTTGTTTGTTTGTTTTTGGTTTTTTGTACTATTTTCAGTCTTCGTAGCTTTTCTAAATAATATTTTCAGTATGTACATTTTTAAAAAAATATTTCCATGACAAATTTTTTAAAAATATACTTGTCCAAAAAAGCTGTCCATTGCTATTCCAAAAATCTCCTTTAACAAATGTTCATTTATCTTTTTAACAAAAATATCTGCCCTTTTATAGATGAAATCAAGTTTTGACAAGACCTATAATACAGTCAGAATTGATGTATCCTAGAGCCAGATTCTGCTCTTGTTTGCATTGGTGCCAATCTGGATTAACTCCATTGATTTCACTGGTGTTATTCTGGATTTATACCAGTGCAACTGTGAGCAGAACATAGCCTTTAGTACTTTAAAACCATAATTTAGAGCCAGATGCTGCAAGCAGACCCTTGCTCCTGCTTGAAGTCCAACTGAAGTCAATAAGGGGTGTGTGAATGCCAGGATCGGCCCGCCTGGATCTGCTTGCAAGATCAGGGCTTTATTGGCCAATAATTTTCACTGATTATGTCATGCTGACAGAGCAAGAGTAGGAGAAGATCCCCAGTTCTTCTAATCGCTCACCCCAGTTCCAGGCATTACAAACATAATTTTTCATCATGTCTATTTATCCAATATTGACTCACTGAAGAAATAAATGATTTAAAAGATTCTTTGATAAATGTCAACCCCCTTCCTGAACAAACTCCCTGGTGATCCCTGCCTCATGGAAACATAACATAATCCTTCTATCCAGTGACAAGGCTGTTGGGATGACTGTGACAGAGAGGGGGGAGAAGCCATCTCTGCTATGAGAGTACCTCCTAAGACCCTGATTCATCAAAGCATCCTTATTCAGGACAACACTTAATCACGTGCGTCAATCCTACTGAGATCATTGGGGCTTCAGCACATATTTAAATCCTGCACTGAATCAGTGTCTAAACGCGGATGGTGATTTGTATTCTGAACCACGATCCACAGCCTTGTTTTACCCTTGGCCTCGTCTCAGTGTTGGGCCAAGCTAAAACCTCCATGCCAAACTCTCCAATATTGTGGGTATTCACAATCCAGATCCAGTGATTTCTCAACTTTCCAGAGTTAACCATTGCACTAAGTATGAATGTTTTAATGGTTTGTTTTGTATTTCATAATGGGAACTTCGTATACTCAAACTTGGAACCCACTTCTAGCTAGGCCTGGCCTTGAGCTTCAAAACTCAGAGACAGATCTGACCCAGATTGCAAATACCCCAAGACTGGGGCTTTTCCAGTTCAACTGAGGGAACCAATTTTAAAATACAAACTCAGAAGAAACCTCTCAATCTTTGGGGATGTTCAAATCCAGTGTTCTGCTTCATGCTCAGGTCTCATGGTCATGAACTTGGGTCTAATGAAGCTCTATTTATAATGAAGGAGAACGAATGCACCAGAGTATTTCAGTACATTGCTGTATGCAGACTGCAATTCCAGTTAGAGTATCCCTCTGCTGATTATAGTGAAGTTGTTCAAGTGGCTAATGACACCCAGCGTTGTTCCAGGATTTGAGTGATACATTAGGATAAAGATCCTGGTCCCTAGTATTGCAGGGCTAAAGGGTTGTCTTTGCTTCATTGCCCCCCAAACCCAAAAGGAAATCTATCATTATTTATACCCTGGCCAAAGATATGCTGGGCAGCTGCTTAACTGCTGCTAATGCTTGAGGGTTTTTGTTGTTGTTGAGACCTAGAACACTATTGGCTTATTTAAAATGCTTAAATGAGGCCCATAACTCAGAGCACTAACTTGTGAGACAATCTTTGCAGAGACACTGTGTATAAAGAAAACGTCAAACTTCCTATAATGGTTTATACAACTCTATGAACCAATTTAATTGAATTTGGTCATTTGGGAAGTTGGGGAAGTTTACCTGACTCTCCCCCTCCCCAGGTAGAGGGAGGAGCCGATATGAAATTGCTTCTGTATTTCCAACTGAAAGCTCTGTATTTATGCTACATATAGTGGGCCCTTTTCAGGGTGCAATTAGAACAATCTATTAAGTACATATGCTACCATGAGGACAATCTTTTCCAAACACCAGGACTTCTTTTGGATTCATTCCCCCCTTTCTTCCTCCCCTAGCCCCACCCTGAGTTTAAAAGCAATGTTTGATTGAACTCTACAGAAACAGATCCAGCGTCAAGAGATCTAGGTTCGCTTTTCTTTCTTTCTTTCTTTCTTCTTCTTCTTCTTCTTCTTCAACATTGGCTGTTGATCCAGTAACTTATAAACGAGGGATATTTAAATACAGGAACGGTTCAGTCCTCGCTGTCTTCTTCGTCATCATCATCTTTGCTGGGAGCGCATCTCTGGAAGCAATGCACCAGCGCCGCCAAGAGGAAGCTTGACAGAATGGCGGCGATGGAGACCGCGACGCCAGAGAAGATGATGATCAACAGATCCGTTAACGACAAACTAAATTTGCATTCACTGAAGCTGACCTCAGATAATTCATCCAGAAAGATTCTTCTGTTTTCCACAGGCAGGGAACACTGGAGTTCGTGTAGACCTGCAAAGAAAAAAAATAAAAGAGGGAGGAGATGAGAAGCGCATTGGCCTATCGTTTACTTGATTCAAGCTGGGAGCCGGATAGCTGGGAAGATTTGTATGGGGATCACCTTTAGGTTTCTAAGTTTGTATTCAGTGAGTGCAGGAAGGAAGTGACTAAACGCTGACATCATCTGATGGCTGTTGTTACACAGCCCGTGCGAAATAAGCTTTGGGAGTAACTAGACAAGTGTCCACATCCCCAAAATAGAACATTAGTGTTGACCTCAGCAAAGAAGGCAAGGATGGAATGGACCATGAAGGCGGAGTTATGCACGTCTCTTTACCCCTTCAGGCCAGGTTTGATATATTAGTGAGTCAGGGTGGGAAAGCATGCAAGATGCATGTTCTGTAAATAACAACAGGACTTCAGTCTTCAGGGCTGTCTGTTTTGGGTATGTTTCTTGTGTGCTACAGTCACCTATGAAAATAAAACACATTCTTAAATGTAAGCCTCCACATCATAGTATTATTTTCATATACGACCCTATAATACCTGTGCATTCTCCTGTGGGATTTTTTCCCGCTGCGTGCAGCAACAAAAACCAACCAGGAGGTCACTTTGGGTAAAATTCCCCTCTGCACAAAGGGTGAGCCATGTTATGCACCATCTAAATCCCAATTACACTTTATTTTGAGGGCTAAAGTGAGACTTGACTAATGCCTAGGTCTTGTGCTGCCCTTCGCATGAGGGTAAATTTTACCCTTTGTAATTATCTTGTTTGAAACAGATCATTGTTCCTTTAAGCCAAAGGACGTGCAGAGAGATACCCAGGTCGACTGCACTTGGTGCTGATGTTGTGAACTTTGGCCTCCCCCCCCCCCCCCCACCACCCACTTCCTATGGCTAAAATTATAGTGATGTTTTTCCTTTGGCTCAAGATAACAGCTTGGGCTTAACCGATGCTTGATTAATTCTGTGATCTGCTTTCAACTTCTCCTTTACACTTTGTTATAAGATATTATTCCTCCATGCATTATTGAGGAATGCCTAGAGCAGCGCAATAGTTTGGTTTCTTTATGATGAAATTAGGAAATCCAAATTCAGAAACGAGTAGGAATGTAGCTTGATACGGACAGCGAGGACACTAGTAAAAGTAATCTCCTCCTTGCAGAGCAAGCAGACTGGAGAGAGTATTTCTAATGGTGCCAAGGAAGTGCTTTGATGGACTGATGGGTAAAGTGAGTGAACTCTTCAGGGGTCGTTAGCATGATGGACTCTACTTGGCTATTGAGGATAGGAATGTAAAGGGGAAATACGAGAAATGTGTATTAATGGCCTGGGAGCCGCTACTGGTCTATTTGATACATTCTTCCCTTTGTCTGCTGGTGAGCACAGAATAGCTGGAAAGGCCCCTGGCCGCTCAGGTTTTGACCCTGTATCATTGCGTGCTCACAATTCAAGGTGTGTTTCTGGGGCAGTACTGCATGAACACAGTTCCCACTTCATTTCAATTACATGGAGAGTTGTTACAATAGGACTGGATGGGGGTGTTTACGACTATCAGATTGAGACGGTTGAAGCTAGTGATCTAGATGTGACAGGCAGTCTGGACCCGGCTTAGCTGTTACATATTAGTTGCTTCATTTGGGATGTGGTTAGGGTGAAGTCCATCCTAGACTCATTGTTCCACTGTCTTTTTGACCCTTTCATGTTACAACCCTGGTTTACTAAATTCTGGCTCCTAAACCTCTCGGCACAACCCTGGCTAATCCTCCCAAGGTTCTATCCTCTTCACTGTGCCCCATGTTCCTCTCAGCCATAGCACAATACGCAGCCACCCGCCAGCTTCTCCAAAGCAAGCTAGCAAAAGAGGACACCAGTCTGCGTGCCCAAGGCTGGGTGGCAGAGGATGCTACTGAGCGGTTTCCACATGACAAATTGCCACCTGGAGCATGAGCTGCATGTGCTAAGCTTGGAGGGCAGTGGAAATGTGTGCCGGACAGCCACGCAGACTGGTTGGCTATGTGGACCTTTTGAAACCATCCTGTCTGCATCGCTAGCCAGCCTCCTATGAAGCTGCGGAAGCCAAAGGTTTCAAACGTCCTCTGAGACCTTCAGCAAATTGGGGCTGCCCTGTATTTAAATAGGTCCATAAATGTTCCCTAGACTTTGTGCAGGCCAGGGGATGGAACGGTGCACTCAGTTAGTGGGAAGAGGGTACAATTTAATTATAATGTCTGTGACTAGTAGGGGCAGCTGGAGGAGGTAGGAGAGAAGGAACTGCTACTCCATAGCTTGCAGGGGTGTTTTCTGTACGCTCCAGGCACATCTGCAGATCTTTCCAGTACACGGCCTGTTCACTGGAGCTTTGCACTGGGTCTCGCTAGCATTTGCACTTGGGATAGCCATTCTAACCTAGTTATTTATCCAGTGGTAACAAAAAGGGCAAAAAGCAAAATAAGATGGGAACAGAAGCCCCTCGCCTCCCAAGATCCCTGGGAAAGAAACCAGGGTGAAGAGAAAATGTAGAGGTCTTAGCAAGGGAGGCTAAGCCATAGGACCTAGATCTCTCTCTCTCTCTCAATTCTATCAGACGTTAAAGCCGTGAACAGTTATAAAATAACTCATTGCAATTTGCACACACAGCTATTGATTTACATTCTTCTCACCAGATTGTCACAAGTAGGAATTTTAGTTGTACTCAGAACGATACAATCATTACTACCAATAATATCGTGTATGAAAGCCTCATCTCCATGCAAGAGCCACCTAGTTCTCTGGGACAATGCACCTAAAAAAGGCCCTGATGAAGCCCATGAGAGCTGGACACAAAGCATTCTTGGAGAAGAAGGTTTGGCTATGGAATGAGCTACCAGAGGGGATTAGACTATGCCAGACAGGCACAGTTTTTTGCGTAAGCTTTTCTAGTGGAACTGGAAAGGTTTTTTCTATATTGCAAATAAACAAATGCACCTGTATACTCCAAACAGGCTTCCTAAAATCTGGGAAAGGAGAAGAGCAGAAGTCTGCTGTGATTTATACTAACCTAATTTACCTATATGCTTAGCTAATACAGGGCCAAATTTTCAAAAGTGCCTTGTGTATAGGGTTCTGAACATGACTGAAAATCAGACCCCAATTTTGGATGATGAACACATGAAAATCTAGCCCGGGGCTGTTTTGAAAGTCTGACAGTGAAGTCCAACCTAGAAAACCCCAAAATAGATTTAATGTTATGCAAGCATCTTAATATGTTTTACAAATATTAATGCTGTGATTTTCAAAAGCTCGTAAGTGATTTAGGACCACATTTCCCAGTGACTTTCAAAGGGCCTTGTGCTCCTAAATTGCTTAAGTGCTTTTGAAAATCTAACCTAAATTATTAAACTCCCTAATACCCTTGTTAGGCATGTATTATTCCCTTTTAATATATGGATAAACTCAGGCACCAAGCATTAACGAGCACACCACCTCCAGTGTGTCAATGGTAGACAAGAAATAGATGCCAGTGGCCCTGAACCCTGCAAAACCTTTGCATACATTTGCACCTAGAAATGAATTGTCCGCTGCACTGCTAGTTTGCAGAGAAAGCCTCATATGTTATAAGTTCAGTTTTATTCTCTCAAAGAAAAGGGACAATTTCTTTCCTCCTGCTTCTGAGAAATTTCCTTGCTATTCGGTTGTATCCTGAAAAATGCTTCATGTCAGGCTGCTACAATCACATTTTGGAACATAAAAGGACCTGACTGGCCAACTGTGCTGAAAAAATCAGACTTTCATCATCTGAACCTTTGAGAAAAATCCTGTCTTTTAAAATTTCTTGGCTGATGCGTCACACTGGGTCGAAAGAGTCAAGTCACGAATCATGAGGCGATATGGCCAGGAAATAACAAAGGAAGAGAAAGAAACTTTCTGAAAGGGATGTTGGAGAATGCTGCAAGAGAACTTCTTTGAACAGCACTTAAAGCTCATAATGGGTGCTGTAGCAAATCAATGGCAAATCATTTGGAAGGCTAGGAGTTTGAGCCACTATGCATTTCATTGCAAATTGAAAGTTAGTCCTGATTCCATTAAATTATCCTGCCAAAATGGGACCATTTTCAGAGCAGAGAGCATGTACGATCCCAAAACTGCGGCCTCATTCACACGCTGGTTCTTTGAACCCTCGCTGATCGAAACTCTTGGTTGGGGAAGCTCAGGTTCCTGGCATATGGCTCAATCCCAATTCACTTAGTAATTTGAATTAATATTCACAGATATTCTTTTCCCATGAGCCCCTCAGTTTTAGCCATTCAGTCTCTGCATCTGTTTATGAGGGTGTCATCTTGCAGGCAGGGCTGGTGCTTCCATTTATGTGACCTAGGCAGTAGCCTAGGGTGCCAGGATTTGGGGGGGTGGCATTTTGCCTCCCTCGGCGGCAATTCGGTGGTGGGGGGGTGCTTCCGCGCTCTGGGTCTTCGGCGACAATTCTGCGGTGGGTCCTTCACTCGCTCCGGGACCTGCCACCAAAGTGCCCCAAAGACCGGGAGCGCGAAAGGACCCCCCTGCCGCAGAATTGCCGACGACGACTGGGAGAGCAGAAGGACCCCCGCCTAGGGTGCCAAAAACCCTGGCACCGCTCCTGCTTGCAGGGTGCTCAGTGCCCTCAATTTGCAGGACTGATTTTTACTCCTGGGCCTCTCTGCTGGGACTGCAGAGGGTTAAAGTAATGGGGAGCAGCAGGGTGGGAAGCATAGCTCCCCTTCTGCTGTTAAAATTACCGGGAGCTCCCCAACTACTGCTCCCAGATACTGGAGTTACTCCTACAACTCAGGGATTGGTCTGAGACCATCAGCTCATCACATAGAGTCCATCAAAATAATAAAAACGTGGGAATACTTTTTATATAGACTGGAGTTGAAACAGAGACCAAGACAGCAAAGCTACATATGCAACTCCCCCGAAACATCCAGTTTCCTTATGATTGATTGAATACAATTTGTACACTAGAAATAATGAAATCTAGCTGCTCTTTGCTTCTCAAACACTAATTATATCTTAACGGTTAAAACACGTTGGAACATAAGTAGGGAGCAGCCAGAAGCGAATCAGGGAAACATATTGCAAATGAGAATGAACAGGAAGAGTTTGCTATGGGGAGGAGATCAGTGCCATGCTGTGACAGAAAAGTCTGCTCTAAGGGGACATAGGAAGGTTGCAGTTAAGTACACGGAGATAATGGGGGGAGGGCGGGAGAGGGGAGAGAATCGGCAAATAGTCAGTCAGATGTGAAAGCAAATTTCAGTTTGAATGCGGTTGTGACCCTTTGGGCTTTACTAGCATGAATACTCGTGAGCAACCCATTGTTTAGCTCAAATGACTGAATATTCACTCAGGCTGAAACTCACCCCAAATTCAGAGGGCAAGTGTAACCCATGCCTGCTTGGTGTGGTGCTCCATCACCCTCTAGTAACTCCTAGACCTCTAGGATTGATGAGTCTGTACAGCCGAAGCTAAGAGGCAAGTGGCTTTTAGCTCATTCAGTAGAGACTCATACATAAGCTCTTGAGGTCCCAGGTTCAATCCCGCTGACTGGGGTCTGTCGGAATTACACGAGGACCAGGCCTATGCACCACTTAAATTCCACTGGACTTAAATGCAATTTAAGTAACTGATATGCTTTGAGCTGGGGCTCTGCCCGGGCTGAATTTCATCCACAGAATAAAGTTCTGCACTGACTCACTGACATTATTAGTGGTATTCCAGAAGTGCCCAGAGGCCCCGAATCAGGGACTCAATGTGCTAGTCATGGTACAAAAATGGAAAAAAAGTCAAAGTCCCTGCCCCAAAGAGCATACAATCGAACATCTTTGCAGTCCCACTGAAGCCAGCGGTGAGAGTCAAGGCCCGATATGACCTCTTAGGTCAAACCTAGTTAATAGTGTGTTATTCTGAAATGTGTACGCCTGCTTTTCCTGTTTTCGTTTTACAGATACAGCCTTATCAAGAGCACTATGTCTGGTGCCATGAAACGGGTGGCGTTGTAATTATAATTCTAGGCATATGCACACCCCTAGGAAAATCATAAAGTTGGGATGCATCGCTAGAGCCAAACTTCCTCAAGGGTGGTCAGATCCGATGTTCTAGTTTGGGCTGACCATCTATCAGCTTCCATAGCGATAGTTAGCTTGTGAATACTGTTCGGAGAAACTAGTTCCAAACGGCCATGTTTTCCCATACACAAAATTCAAGGCATGTATTTCTCGGCGTAGATTGCCACAGTAGCTACTGGACTCCTGTTTGTTGCCAACACTCCTGTCTGTCACGCCCTTATTACACAGACAACATTGATTGCAGACAAAGAACAAAAGAAAGAATGAAAGAAAGAACAACTCTAAAATCCTAAGGAAAGACAGAACACAGCCCTGCCCTCTGTAACATTCAGCATCTGGACTAAAATTCAAAACGGCAGCTACCCCGTGCAGTAGGCAAGGGAACTCCAATCCATTTAAGGGGACAGCGCACAGTAAACAGAGTGAAAGCTTTCCTTTCCTATTACAGTTACACAGAGCAAACAGGCAAAAAAATAGGGGTATGGAGATATAGTGTTATGGTAAGTGGCACTGTAATAAAGAAGGCTCCTATTTTCTGGTACATCTGAGTTGTAGTCAGCACAAGTCTAGAGGAGGGGCGCAGAAGGTGGTTTTAAGCCACCTTTGTGCCCACTAATCCTGGGGTTCAGTGGGGGTACTGACCTGGTCCTCAATTTAACTATTTAACTTAGAACAGCCTAATTTATACTGTCTGCCTATGTTCTTGGACGCACTGTTCCAGCAACCAGAGATCACCCTGGCATAAGTACATCCTGGCTGTTCCCCCTGACCCAGCATGTAGCAGTTTCTATAAAGGAGGAATCCTTCACGGTCTGGATCCACCAGCATTAGGGCTGTGTTGTGTGCTGGAGTGGCACAAAGCAGCATCCATGCACAGGCGTATTGGAGCCAAGATAGACACTGTATTTTCTTGAGAGAAAAAGAAATTGAGAGAAACAGGAGAAAGAGACATTGTTTCTAGGTGCATCACCTCCTGGAGCCTGGGAATAACTCAGCATGGTGATGGGTCCAGTATCTAAGAGGCAGATTTTCTTTGTGTGGTACCGGGAAAGATTGGGGCCCAATCCTGCACAATTGAGGTCAATAGTAGTTTTATTGTGGGAGCAGGATTGAGCCCAGAGGGAATATGTCAGCTCTGTTCCTTGCCCCGCATGACATTTCCCGTCTTCACCTTACATCAGGATGTAAAGCATCCAAATCAAAGAGCGTTTGTATTGTACTGAGCCCTGGGGGAATATTTCCTGCTGTGTGTGAACTAGACTAGAGTGTGCTGCAGTGATGGAAAGCCTGATTATAAAACAAAACACACACACACACACATACAAAGTGCTCCTCTTTGTGTAGCTGTGGGTCCTGGAATCTAGGTCACGCTCTCAAACAAACCAGATTAGATTGGAATTTTCTACTTGCTTTAGTCTCACACTCTCCGACATGCTAGTTTAGCCTGGAGTTTTCACAGAGTTCTTAGTCATGGAAACTAATAAATGCCACGGGCAAAGCTCGGCCTGAGACAAAAGGGGCCTTGCTAGCTCCCAGCTATGGTTCACCCACACTGTGTATGTGCCTTCTGGTTGAGACCAGGGCGGGGCGGGGGGAACAAAACGCTAAAGCTTTTTTGGGAATAACCTAACGTGACTGCATTACTCATTGGGAGCTGGAGTCGGTGGGGGTGGGAGAGAGAGAGACCATGTATTGTTCCATTCAAATGGGTGAATTAACTTGGTGAGGCTGTTCCAAAGCCCATTAAAGTATGGGGGTTTTCCTGTTGACTTCAAGGGGTTTTGGATCAGGTCCTTTATTTGTAACAGGAGTGATAACAATAGCAACGTCTCCAACTGTGCATGGAGTCCAAGATAAGGCAGGACACCAGTGGTTTTCAACATTTTCACTTGCGGACCCCTAAAACATTTTGAATGGACGTGCAGACTGCTTTCAACCTGGACCACGGGTTGAAAACTACTACAATACAATTGCATCATATCTACCGATTGCCGACTGGAAGTGCTACATACCTGGGCAACACATGATGAATTTAGTAAAATATGTGGACCATAACGATTCCTTTCTTGCCTTTCATAGCTTGGTGTCATACCCTTCATGCTATTTAAATGTGAGTTGTCTTCAGCATCATGAAACTTGAGTCCATTATTTCAGAAGTACAGATGTTCTGCATTCGAGAAGAGGTCCTATCTCATATCTAGCAACAGATCCACGTGGTGGATCTTAAATCCACTGGTCTGTCTCCTCTGCACATGGAACTCCCTCCCACAAGTGATCCTGGGGGTTCTGTGCAGGAAGGAAGGGCAAGACAGCCTGCTGCAAAGTGGTCAGCATTAATTACAATGGTTATTTCCCGACAGGGAGGCGGCTGCACAGAGTGGCTTCCCCACCTAGTCCGTATCCTCTCCACCCACCTGGGTCAGAGGGCCAGAAGAATGATGACATTTAAGCTCAGCTCCTCATCTTCCAACAGATGTATTGTCCATTTGTCTACCATTTATTGCTTCTTTCTTCCTCTCTGCAGTGAAAATCAGCAGGGATGATCTAACCCTTACCGATCTATTATACCATAATAGAGAAAGACTGAGATACTTTCCAGCAATGGGTCGCACAGGTATTAACCTACTGAGCCACTCTAGCAAAGGCATAAATACACAGTGCATAAGGATTTGGGACTTTTTTTTAGATAATCCTTTTGTCACTTAAATGTGTGCAAATCCCAGGGGCTGCAATAACAAGCTGTTGAAAATAAGGACTGCAAAGTGTCCTCGTCTTGACTGAGAACCCCCGCGACTTTTCTTTAATCGTCGTGTTTAAAATTTGTTTAACAACAGAACCCAGAGCTCCAATCAGGATTGCGGACACACCATGCAAACATGTCTGAATCTGTTGATACTCACCCCTTCTTGTCAACTGTTGGGAATGGGCCACATCCACCCTAATTGAATTGGGCTCGTTAGCACTGACCCCCCCACACTCGGTAAGGCAACTCCCATCTTTCCATGTGCTGTATATTTATACCTGACTACTGTATTTTCCATTCCATGCATCTGATGAAGCAGGTTCTAGCCCACGAAAGCTTATGCCCAAATAAATGTGTTAGTCTCTAAGGTGCCACAAGGACCCCTCATTGCTTTTGCTGATACAGACCGACACTGGTCCCACTCTGAAACCAGTCACCATTCTGAAGGCCTAAAAAAATAACTCAGTGGGAATTCAGCACGTTGACTGGAATGCAAGCACAGAGCGAAAGGAAGGAAAGAGAGGCCGTGCCCCACCAGGTAGGGCCGGCTGTGCCTGGCGCAACGGGGGTGTGCAAGGGGGGGCGGGGCGACAGCATGAGAAGCTATTTGCTTGTGCCCCCAATGAATTCCCGCTGAGTGCAGCAGCCTCCCACAATAAAGTCACCTCCACCAGCTCTGTGCTGATCCCATCTCCCTGCACATGAGGCATGGTGTGAGTGGGCTGAAAGAGAGAGTGGGCATGGTCAGTATAGACCTGAGCCCCTGTGATTCTTCATTCCTGTTGCAATGGTTGAAGACAGGGGTCATTGCAACAGCGATACAAGTTAGGACTGCCCCAGCCGATACCAGATGCTTCGCCCTCTGAATGTGGAAGGTGGCAAGCTGACTCCCTTCTGCGCCTTAGGCTCCTGAAACAGACAGTAGAGTCACTCGGGTCAAAGAGTGGTGCCACGGTCATGTTCTCTAGGAGGAGGCCATTGGTGTCGTGTGCCTGCACACCGTCCCCACCATGGCATAGGACTTAAAGCCACAGTTCAAGCCCAAACACCTAGACTGCACTGTTTCCTATGCGTGATTCCTGGTGCAACAGAGAGGTCTGAAAACAGGACATTAGATAACAGAAGATCAAGACATGCACAGCTAGCATTACTTATGTGCTTGCATAATATGAAGCTCCAGTTTTACATACGGATCGTTTAGACTAGGCCTTTCCGCCACCAGATGGGAGATAAGATCTTCCCTGGTGAGTAATAAAAATCCTTTTGAGCCTCCTAACAAATTATAACAACCTTGCCAGAAGACAAACTGTACAGAAGTGGGCAAAATGTGTGCAGAGATGCTCAACAGAGTATCAGTTGTGTTCCGGAGCCCTAGAGAACTTGCCCCGCTGCAATCCTCCACTGCTGTCTAAAACCTGACAAAGAACGGGGCTTATTTATGTTATGCTGCTTGACACGAATAGTAAACCCATAGTCGGGTACATCAATAGACTATATGGTCATAGGGCAACCAGATGTTCTGATTTTATAGGGACAGTCCCAATATTTGGGGCTTTTTCTTATATAGGTGCCAATTACCCCCCACCTCTGTCCCGATTTTTCACACTTGCTATCTGGTCACCCTACACGGTCACCAATCTCAGATGCTGGCCTGTCCAAGATTTTAGTGATTTTACTAGTGCAGCACTAGAATTTGGTCCAAGAACAAGTGCCCAAGTTATCCAGCCCTTTGGAGATAAAACTTCAATTAATGGGAGAAAATGTAAAAACCTAGCAGTTGAACGGTTCCTTTCTGTAAGTCCACAGTCCCTTCAAGAAAAGTTCTATAGGATGTAATAGGAATGTTACCTTTTCTAGAGGTTTTTGAACTGTCCTATTCATTTTAATAGAGAATTCTATCCTGGCTACACAATTCTATAAGGTCCCCCCGAGCCATGGGCTGATGTGACAAAGGCACATTCGTTTTCATGGCCAGCAGCACACATGGGCATGATGTGGCCAGCACTATGTCCAACCGCACTGGCGATGGGGATCCAGTGGGAAAGTGAGTGAGATCTGAACTGGCAACTTTCAGGACTGTGATGAAGACCCTGAACAACCCACCCACCTCCTACACAATTCTATAAGATGGCTAAAATAACCGGAGCGAGGATCTCATTCACTGTTCATTTCTATAGGTTTTG
This sequence comes from Trachemys scripta elegans, assembly GCF_013100865.1. NCBI lineage: Eukaryota > Metazoa > Chordata > Testudines > Emydidae > Trachemys > Trachemys scripta. Next base: position 13,034,046 of record NC_048316.1, read on the forward strand.
AGAGTAACTTCTATAGAACCCTGTTGATTTCACCCCTTTTAAAATTCTACCAGGCTTTCCCATAAAAGGTGTCTCATGGGGGCTGTGGAAGTTTGAAGTTGAAAAATTAGCTGGAGCTAATAAAGATACAGTTATATAACAACTAGGGTGACCAGACAGCAAGTGTAAAAAATTGGGACAGGGGGTAGGGGATAATAGGAGCCTATATAAGAAAAACCCCCCAAAATCAGCACGACCTATAAAATCGGGACATCTGGTCACTCTATATATAAATCAACTTGCTCCCACCCAGTGTACAGAAGAGCCGCTTCTTCATACCAAACACAAATCTGTAAATGAAATAACAAGTGTTATAAATATGTCACGTATGTTATTTTGGTCAGGGTCACCCATTATCTTGTAAACTCCAGCTGTCCCAAGGACAAGGTCGTACGTTCTGTATCTTTCTGGTGTGTCATTTGCAGAGACAGATGTATTCATGTTGCAAGCAGTCTATTGTTTCTCATTCTTGTTATTATGGGAACACTTAGAACCCCAGGCAGAGATCAGGCGCTAGGCAGCAGCTAGGCATTGCACTAGGGCCTTTATGTACACATGACAACAAGGTGGATGTGTCTTAAAGAGCTGACAGGCTAAATAAAGTTGGATGCTTGGGACTGATGGAGCTCTAGACCATATTTTGAAAGGAGGTGTGTTCTGAGGCACATCAGGATATGTGTACTGTTTCTTTAAATAGCAGAAAGTGAGGAAGGATAGTGCTGAGGGAAGGTTCTAGGCAGAAGCTCTACTTATTTTAATACAATTCCTTGTTCAGTGTTCGAAGAACGGGACTCAGGGATGCTTTACTATTGTCACACGACAGAGAGGGAAGTGTTAAGGAGTCTTGCTGGTTGTTCTGCCTCCAATGGGGTAAAGCCCTGACAATGAGGTGAAGGCACTCACACTGCAGCTAATTCCTGTCTAAATGTAGAGGGGGGGGCAGGAGGACTATGCATCTGCTTAAGTGCTTTGAAAATGGATACAATCTGGAAAATGGATCTATATTCTCCCCCCACACACACACTTTTTTTTTTTTTTGGATGAAAAATGGAAGACAGTTTCAGCAAAAAATTGTTTCTCTTTTTAAAAACAGCTCTGTTAGAACACTGTGCCACGCAAAGAGATGTGACCCTGCCGTCCTACCCGATCCTAACAGCACACAAAACACCCAGATACAGTTAAGCTGTGTAGGAAATCAGCAACATTCAATATCCATGATTCAATCATGTTTGTCACTGGTGCTGGTGAGCCAAACAAGTTTCTAGCTACACACCAGCTGGCCCACTGATTGCTTTGAAATTGTCTGCTCTGGGATCTGATGGGAATATTTCCCCAGACGTCTGCAACGAGTGATGTTATATTGTCCGGTAACTTCTGATTTGGATTTATGTTCCTCTGGCTCGAGATAAGCAGCAAATAGCATAACTGGCCTCAGGGTAACTTGACTCTGCTTTAAAAGACCTTCTGAGTACATGCTCTGTCCTTGGTTATTCCTAATACTTAGGATGTTGTAGGAAATATTTGTATTAGTTATACTTTTTATACGGAATATTTTGAAGCCCATTAGTATTGCAATACCATTGCTTTAGTCTATTTTCCCTTTAGGGCTGGGATTGCCCCTTTTCTTTATACAGCACCCTACACAAATCCCAATTGGGCCCTTTGGGTGCTACCATACTATAAATATTTACTACTTCTTCTACTAATCATTATAATTCCCTAATACCAGAAACTTACTGTTGCCTTAGTTAATATTACATGTAAACTATCCATTGAATAATTGATAAATTTGTAAAAACCAACATATGTTGGCAGGCAATTAGCCAGCAGAAAGAGGGACTAAAACTTTATTGGTTACTGCAAATATTTTCCTCAACTCTATTTTAATCTGCATGAGTGAGTTACTGAAGATCATTGCAAGAGCATTTGAATTAAAAAAAATATATATATATGGAGATATACCAATCTCATAGAACTGGAAGGGACCCTGAAAGGTCATCAAGTCCAGCCCCCTGTCTTCAGGAGGCAGGACCAAGTACTGATTTTTGCTCCAGATCCCTAAGTGGCCCCCTCAAGGATTGAACTCACAATCCTGGGTTTAGCAGGCCAATGCTCAAACCACTGAGCTATCCCTCCCAACTTTCCTAGAAAAAAAAGTAAAATTATATTTGTCATTTTGGGTAAAATTGTAGCTGTTCGCTGATGTTACTGAGGTTACAAAGCCTTGAAATGCTTAAATGTGGCATTTTATTCCTTATATTGTATTTTGCCTCTAGTTATAGATCCCTTTCTTCTACTTTAACACTGTCACTAATGTCTTAGTTGTAGTAATAAGTACTGAGAGAGACTTCTGCTCTGAAGAGATTTGAACTGCCACTCGGCTCCTGCCTATGGCTACCAAAAAAGAAAGGCAAAAAAATTCAAATCTGGGTGTTTATAGTTAGGCACCTAATTCCACATTTAGAGGCCTATAAATAGCCTACTTTTTTTAAAGGAGGCGAGTGCCCACACTTCCTACTGACTTCAATTTACCTTCAGTTAGAGCTGACTGCTCATCACCTTTGAAAATCAGACTATTTGTTTTGGATCCTAAATGTAGATTGAGCCCGAAACTTTTGGCCAGAGTGAATTTGCAAAATAGGAATGACCAAAATTCTCCTGAAAATCCTAAGAAATGAGGAACAGAACAAAAGAAGCCAGTAACTGATCGTTTTACTGCAACAGAGCAGGAGTCAGTGTATAAATAAAAACCCATGCACGGTGCTTGTGGAGGAATCTTATTTCTGTTAGGGGATTCTGCATGAATAGACTAAAAGCTGCTGAATGTGTGAGTTGTCTCGGAGCTTTTAATTCCATTCCTGGCCTTGGATGTTATGTACTAAGCTATTGAGGTGTTAGTATATGCATTGATACCTGATGAAACGCTGTGCTGTGGAAATGGACTGTAGTCTCCTGCCTTTTCGGTGGAAGCTTGATCTAATTCTACACTAGCACGCAGTGTAAAGGCAACCTTGTGTGTATAGCAGAGAAACAGGTACAGGTACTACTGGCAGGAAGACAGGAGTGACAAAAAGGTCAGTAGTTTCATTGACTTTCCACTTGACTAGAAATTTAAATAAAACTTGTGCCTTTACATATAGGGCACCATTTGAAATTAACATTTACCATTTTCATTGAGTCCATTAGGGCCACTGATGTCAACATGGCCAGGATCTGGCTGCTGGCAGCAAGAACCTACATCAGGAGTGCAGATAAATTGAAGCACACTGTTTTGGACTACATACCATGACTTGGTCATATATTCACTCTCATCCATCGTAACCTTTCCCTCTAATCTCACCCCACTCCATTCTACAAAAAAACCCACTGTTACTAAAGTTGTTCTTTTCCATTGCTCCACCCCTGGAATCCCACATTGGTTTCCTGTTCAATTCAACCTCCACTTCCTCACTCCGGAAAACTTGCCCATAATCTCATCTCCACCTACTGTGTTTCACAGCTCCCATTTTCTCCTACTCCCTCACTCAGCCCTAGCCTGCTTCCCAGTTCTGTTGTGCAGCTCATCTCTAAGCGGTCTATATCGGGGAGGCGACTGACTACAAAACTGCTCATTGCAGTAGCACAGCAGGGTGTACGTCAGCTGTGATATGAAGCCAATGCCCTTTGGCTCTCCTAAGGTCATATGTGACTCTTGTGCACACAGTTTTCTAAAGCGGAACAACAGCTGATCAAAAGAATGCCTGGCAAACAAGAGAATGACATGGGGCCTTTGTATTTTCACGTGCCATTTCCTGCCACCAGTGGGGTCCCTTCCTACAATTTTCAAAGGGAACCAGAGAACTCTGATTCCTCTGTTACTTCAGCACAGGAGATGTGGTGGTGACTCTACTAGGCTTAGATGGGCAATCTCCCACTGTTGCTCTCTCACTGGTGGGACCATTGATAGAAGCACTAGTGTAGACAGCATTGTCATTTAAACCACTGTGTCAGCTAACCACGTGCAGAGCAGTGGTAAATAGTGCACCAATGAAAACCAGTTCCCTATCTGCACTACAGCGCCCTCTGTTGGGACCGTTGATTTCCTACATTTATAACCACTGAAAATCGGTTAGGGAGTTTGTGAGTGGCCAACACAGCAGGCATCTTACTCTAGAAAAGGAGGTGGTGCATCACAGGGATTATACCAGATCATATTGGTTTGATAGTCGCCATTCACAGTCTCTACCTTCTGCTTAAATTGATGCAAATCATTGACATAGCTCTACAGCTGCAGCGTTTTCATAGAATCATAGAACATCAGGGTTGGAAGGGACCTCAGGAGGTCATCTAGTCCAACCCCCTGCTCAAAGCAGGACCAATCCCCAATGAAATCATCCAACAGATTTTTGCCCCATATCCCTAAATGGTCCCCTCAAGGATTGAGCTCACATCCCTGGGTTTAACAGGCCACCGCTCAAACCACTGAGCTATCCCTCCCCCTAGCATATATAGTTTTAGCATATAAGACCATCAACGACTTTTGTTCCTATAAAATGTAGGGGGGAGTTAAGTGGGATATGCATTAAATAGCAACAAGATGAGAATGCCTGTACTATTGACACTAGGTTTAGTGGCACAGTGGCTGCTCTTTGCAAGACCAATGCAGCACACCAGCTTCCTCGCCCTTCCTGAAAAGGCTTTTTCCTAAGACACTGAAAGGAAAAAAAAAAAAAAAAAGAGGGCAAGATGACAGAAAGGAGACACCACAGTCACACTTCAAGGACTATTTAAACTCTAATTAAAAGTCATGTTAAAAATGCATTAGCCATTAGTAAACAAGGTCACGCTCACAGCTACCCAAGACATGTCCATGCAAGGTATAAAATAGCAATAGAGACCTCTACAAAGCACTTAATTAAATATGGGCACCCCAGGCTACTTGAATTCCCTTCAGGACCTGCATTTCATCGGAACCCATCTTTTGCATGCAAGTGGGGAGAATCAACGGGATCCTTTTACAGCATTTAATTTTTAAAATGGCATCTTCCTTCCAAGCCGTGTGCCCAGAAGGCTTTACAGGTTTAAATGATGAAATGGCCGAGTTAGGCCCCAATCCTGCAGTTCATGGCGCACCTGCAAGCAGCAAAGCATCAGGGCCTGCAGTAGTAAATAATAACATTATAAGAGTGAAATTAAGAAGTTTAGGCCTTTTCAGCTGAGATGGGACATATGAGAGAGAGAGAGCAGATGAGGTCCAGAGATACAGGAAGGTTGTTACAGATAGCAGGAGCAGCAGGGTTGTATTTTCATGGCATTGCTTCATTCTACATGAAGCATCAAATACCAGAAATCTCATCAGACTATGGATGAAATCCTGGCCTTACAGAAGTCAAGGGCAAAATTTCCTTTGACTTCAGTTGGGTCAAGATTTCACCCAATAGTCCCAAGATCTCCCTAGACCAGCCCTGCAGACCCAGCAGACTTGGGCGGTTTGAATCGGCCTCTGAAAGTTATTCACACCAACTCTCCAAATGACCTGCATCAGTTCTCGCTTTTTTAATAGCACATTTCTTACCCCACTTCTATCAGGTTCCTTAAAGGAGCCCAGGTGAGCTCCTTCCCTCTTAAAGTTTCCACTCTGGTGAATCTGGACCTTGTCAATCACCTCTGGTAAAACCCAGCAAGCAAAAAATGAAATGTGTTATGGAATGGTAAAAGCCTCAAATGTGCAATTCCCTTGACTCCCTCAACCAACAGGGTCAAATCCTGGCAAAGCCAGCTCAGCCCTTGATCCAAACGAGACCTTTAATGGAAGAGACCCTGTCTTCTCTGCATAGACTCTACAGATCTGATGGAGGATTTCTTAAGAGCAGACATTTGCCCTGGTTTTCTCCCTCATTATTCTTAGCATTCTGTGCACCCGTCATCTAACTGGTTGCTGAGATTCAATGGTGCCACATGTATATCCAATGAAATTCACCCCCCGTGCATCGAGCCAGCATCAGTTTTAAACCTCCGGTTGAATTTCTTCCATAGTTTGGAAAGCACTTTTTGGATCCTTTCAGATGAAAGCTGCTATATACAATCCAAATATTATTATTACATTGACCTTCACTTCTTTTGACAGTTTAATGCATTGCACAAGTTGTCTTCACTAAACGTGGAACCACTTAGATGGGGGGAAATTGCCCTTTGTTCTGGATTGTGATGAAAATTCAACATTTTACATTAAAAAAAAAAGTACTTGCCTTCCATAAAATTGGCAAAGTGATCAGCAGCCATTTGTTTTGAGTGCAAAACATTTTATGCAGCTCCTGTCACAAGTCTGCCTGCAATTTAGGGTGTGAGAAGAAGCACTTTTTGCTGAGTAATGCTTTATTTAGAAATAAAGGTTAGGTGCATAAAGGCTGAGATCTATAAAAGGAATCAAATGTCAGCTGTTTGTGCGAAGCAACAGAGCCAGATAGGCAGGAGCAGCATAGCTGGGAAGAGACTTTCTGGTCAAACAGTCGAAGACAGATCAGCAGAAAAAGTAATTTCAGAGGCCTTTTCCAGTACTTGCCCTGCTAATTAGAAATCAGGCACAATGGATGTAGGTTTTGCAAAACGTCATGAGTTGAATTGTGGTTCATATCCAGGTCACCGATTTATCCAAACATTTGGAGTGTAGGGGGAAGGAGGGTGTTTGGGATGAATTGTTCTGGGGTTTGGCCCATATCTGCTGCAGCAGAATGGAATTTCTATTCAGATGGGCTACACTGCAAAGTGGTTTGAATGTTTTTCAAACCTCATGAACTAGGGGTTGAACTTCATCAGCTGGGTGTCTATTTTGCAAAACCCAAACCCAAGGCACTTTTGGATCAGGACAGTAGCGGCTCCAGGCACCAGCGCTCCAAGCACGTGCCTGGGGCGGCAAGCCGCGGGGGGCGCCCTGCCAGTCCCCCTGCGAGGGCAGCAGTCAGGCAGCCTTCAGTGGCGTGCCTGTGGGAGTCCGCCGGTTCGGTGGCAATTCGGCGGCGGGTATACCAAAGCTGCGGGACCGGGGACCTCCCGCAGGCGGGCCGCCGAAGGCAACCCGCCTGCCGTGCTTGGGACGGCAAAAAAGCTAGAGCCCCCCCCTGGATCAGGATCCCATTTTAAGGAAATGCCCAAATTTCAGGGGTGGGGTAGTTGGTGGTCTCGATACACCGTTCCAGTTTGTGTCATTCTCTGCTATACTGGAGAGGCAGGGCACATTAAACTGCATTTTCAACAGTCTTATTTTAAACTCACAATCAAGAGTAATTTTACAGCATCCGACTATCCTGAAGTTTCTCTCCCCCAGCCACTTAGTTTCTGTTTCTTTCCACCTGTCTCTGATCCTTACAGGGGCCATATTTCACAGTAGTATCTGAAAGCTGCAGTCCTGAGCCCCAGTTCAGTCCTTAGTGCAGGTTAAAAATATCCTTATGGTTGTTATAGCAGCCACAGAATAGCAGACGTGTACCTCCTGTCTCTTCTGGCATGCTTTCTCCTCCTCCAATCCACCCTGATGCCCTGAACCAGCTTTGAGCCTGCCAAGGAGGTCCACTGAAATGGATGCAGCATTATAGCTGGTGCAAAGAGGCATAGGGCACTGATGAATCAGTCCCTCCCCCCTTAAATTTCCACCTGTATTTCAGGAGGGGGTGTCTTTCTTTTCTTTTCTTTTCAAACAGGAACTCAGTAGTTGAATGAAAGGCATATGAGATTCCCAGGCTCAATAACTTTACAGCTCTGTCCCTTGACAATCTGTGTTGTTAATCCCGCCATATACCTAAACAATCTCAAGTGAAGATAATCACCAGCCAGTTCGCCACATCTCAGCTTTCCCCATTAGCGTGTACTGTGATATTCAAACACTGGAATTGCTCTAGAAGTGAAAAGGAAAAGCGTGGTGCTGAATTCAGACCTTTATCTTGAAACTTGCACAATTTGTCTCTGTCTTTCCTTTCTAAACTGTTTCCAGGCATAACGCTGGCTGCCCTACTTATCTTGATGTGCTGACAGCAAAAACACGCCTCTGTGACTCCAAACTTGCAGCAGCACATCAGGGAATTCAGTTAGTCGGATCGCCAAATGTCCAGGTGGATTGCTGTTTGCATAGGCGCCGACTCCGTGGGTGCTCCAGGGCTGGGAGCACCCACAGAAAAAATTAGTGGATGCTTAGCATCCCCAGGCAGCCAGCTCCTCCCCTTCCCCCCAGTGCCTCCTTTCCATCGATCAACTCCTTCCCTTCCCTCCCAGCACCTCCCGCCCACCACGATCAGCTGTTTAGCGGCAGGGGGAGAGGGAGGAGCGGGGACGGGGCGCACTCGGGAGAGAGGGCGGAACTGGGCAGGAAGAGGTCAGGCAGGGGCAGAGCGGGGGACAGCAAGAGGTGGGGCAGGGATGGGGTCTTGGGGAAGAAGTGGGGTAGGGGTGGGGCCTGGGGCAGAGTGAGGGCAGGGAGCCCAATGATTTTAAAGTATTGTTGAGAAAATCTTGCCCTTTGCGGCTTGGGTTTGCCCTCACCTCCTTGAGTAATACTTTCCTAAGTTTAATGAAATAGACAGCCTGCCCTTTTAACAGCAGTAGCTTCGATGAGGCAATGTGAACTAGGGCTCCAACCCCTTCTGAATGTATGTACTTAAATTCACTCATGTGAACTGTCCCAGTGAAGTCAATGGCACTGCCCTGTCAGGCAAGTTAAGCAGGTGTTCACAGGATTGGGGAATAGGGACCGGGAGACCATTTCAGATAAAATAAGAACCTGCCCAAACCTTTGCTGCAAACTCAATCTTCTGAAAGCTTGAAAAAGTTTAGTGAATTTTTTTCGGTAAGTTGATGAGCTCCTCTGCTCTGTTGATTCATAGAATCGTGGAATCACAGAAATGTAGGACTGGGAGGGACCTTGAGAAGTTATTAAGTCCAGCTCCCTGTGCTCAGGCAGGACCAAGTAAACCTAGACCATCCCTGACACGAGTTTGTCCAACCTGTTCTTAAAAACCTCCAGTGATGGCTATTCCACAACCTTCCTTGGAAGCCTATTCCAGTGCTTAACCACCCTTATAATTAGAAAGTTTTTCCTAATATCTAATCTAAATCTTTCTTGCTGTAGATTAAGTCCATTACTTCTTGTCCTACTTTCAGCAGATTTGGAGAACAATCGATCACTGTCCTCTTTATAACAGACCTTAACATATTTGAAGACTGTTATCAGATTCCCCCTCAGTTGTCTTTTCTCAAGACTAAACATGCCCGTTTTTTTTAACTTTTCCTCATAGGACGGGTGTTCTAAACCTTTTATCACTTTTGTTGAAGAGAGTCCAGAGAAGAGTGATTTGTCCATGTTTCCTAAAGTGTGGTGCCCAGAATTGGACACAGTACTCCAGCTGAGGTGAGGCCTCACCAGCGCCAAGGAGAGTGAGACAATTACCTCCCGGATCTTACATACAACACTCACGTTAATACACCCCAGAATGGTATTAGCCTTTTTCGCATTTGCATAACATTGTTGACTCGTATTCTATTTGTGGTCCAAAACCTTACCAAAATCAAGATATATCACATCTGCAGCTTCTCCCTTATCCTCTAGGTCAGTAACCCCATCGAAGAAGGAAACTAGGGTGATTTGGCATGATTTGTTCTTAATAAATCCATGCTGGCTATTCCTTACAACCCTATTATTCTCTAGGAGCTTACAAATTGATTGTTTAATCATTTGTTCCAGTATCTTTCCACATATTGACATTAAACTGGCTGGTCTATAATTCCCCAGGTTCTCTTTGTTCTCCTTTTTTAAGATAGATACTATGTTTGTCCTCTTCCAGTCCTCTGGGACCTCACCCATAGTCCCTGAGTTCTCAAAGATAATTGCTAATGGTTTCAAGCTTGCTTCAGCTAGTTCCTTAAGTACCCTACGATGAATTTCATCAGTCCCTGCTGACTTGAGTATATCTAACATATTCTTTATCCTGTTCTTTTCCTATTTTGGCTTTGTTCCTTCTCCCTTGTTGTTAATATTAATTATGTTAAGTATCTGGTCACAATTTACCATTTTAGTGAAAACTGGAGCAAAATAGGCATTAAAATACCTCAGCCCTCTTGATGTCATCAGTTATTAACTTTTCTTCCCCATTAAGTAGAGGAACTATACTTTCCTTTGTCTTTCTCTTGCTCCTAATGTATTCATAGAACCTCTTCTTATTGTCTTTTATGTCCCTTGCTAGGTGTAACTCACTTTGTGCCTTAGCCTTTCTAATTTTGTCCCTACATGCTTGTGCTATTCTTTTGTACTAGCAATTTGTCCATGTTTCCACTTTTTGTAGAATTCCTTCTTGATTTACAGGCCATTAAAGAGGGAGCCATATTCTTTTATATTCTTCCTATCATTCCTTCACATTGGAATAGTTGGCAGTTTTGCCTTTAATATCAACTCCTTGAGAAACTGCCAGGTCTCCTGAATTCCATTTTCCCTTAGATTTTCTTCCCATGGGATCTTACTTCCCAGTTCTCTTAGTTTGTTAAAGTCTGCTTTTCTGAAGTCCATTATCCTTATTCTGATGATCTCACTCCTTCCTTTCCTTAGAATAATGAAATCTATCATTCCATGATCACTTTCACCCAAAATTCCTTCCACCTTCAGATTCGCTACCAATTCCTCCCTGTTGGTGAGAATCAAGTCTAAAATGGCTGCCCCGTGGTTACTTCCTCCACTTTCTGAAACAAAAATATTGTCCCCAACACATTCCAACAACTTACTGGAAATTTTATGTTTTACTGTATTACTTTTCCAACAGATCTCTGGATAGCTAAAGTCCCCCATTACTTCCAGGTCTTGTGTTTTGGATATCTCTGTTATTTGTTCTAGAAATGCCTCATCCACCTCCTCGTCCTGATTTGGCGGTCTATAGTAGACCGCTACACCATGATGTTACTCCTGTTATTTACCTCTTTTATCTTTATCAAGAGACTTCCAAGTGGTCTTCCTCTCATAGAATCATAGAAGATTTGGGTTGGAAGAGACTTTGGGAGGTCATCTAGTCCAACCCCCTGCTCAAAGCAGGACCAACACCAACTAAATCATCCCAGCCAGGGCTTTGTCAAGCCGGTCCTTAAAAACCTCTAAGGATGGAGATTCCATCTCTCACCTCCTTCTGGAGCTCAGAACAAATATATAGATATTTTTGGGTTCATCTGGGGTTGGAAATGGCTGAGACAAAACATTGTGACAAAGTGTTTTTAGCCTCGATGACCCCAGGAAGCACGGGAAATCCTGTAAGAAAACTTGATCTCTAGGGATTTCCAGGCTAAAGAACCACAGGTAAACTTAGGAACAGGCATAAGACCAATGGGAGGGTGAAAGTGGAGGCGGGGGGAGGAAGGTATTCTGGGAAGGGAGGCAGATTGGGGAGGGGAGGGTCTCATTATTCACTCCCTCTGGGGCACCTGGCATTGGCCACTGTCGGTAGACAGGATACTGGGCTAGATGGACCTTTGGTCTGACCCGGTACAGCCTTTCTTATGTTCTTATGTTCTTATTATTTGAATATTTTTGAAGGTGGAACAGATTGGGGTGGTTTGGGGGGGATGGGAGAAAGATTTGCTAAGAAAAACGGATGGAATGAGGGATAATGCTGGCTCAGGTAAGGAGGTGGGGGGCAGGAAATGATCACAGCTTTTGCTCAGTTAAAGGTTCGGGGAGAAAAATTAAAATGCCATTGAGACAAGGAGTTGGGGGAAATGGGTGAAGGTTCCGTTGGGACACAGAGGGGCAGATGGATGAAGGTTTGACTTGGATACAGGGAAGAGATGGGCCAGGGTTTGGCTTAGATCCTGCCAACAATCTGCTCAGAGACAGACCAAAGCTGGCCCCAGGCATCGTGGGGGAAGTAGGTCGAGATTCGGCTCACGCCTGGCGGGGGTGGGGAGATCAACCCTTTTTTCTCCCCAAATCACTTCATTCATCTCTAATAGGAGCTGGTTCCATTACATCCTTGAGCATCTAGGGCAAACAAGATTAATGTATCAAAAATGCCACCCAAGGTCACGAGCACAGGGAGAGCTCACATAAGTGCTTACAGCCTCTCTGGTAACGAAGAGGAGGGGAAAAGCTATTGAAATCATTTTCTTGGCTCATTCTGTGTTTTTCTCCCTCTGCCTCTGACACTCCATGAAATACACAGAGATGCTCTTTAGAGGATGGATTCTCCCTCTTTCTCCATCTCCTCCCATTCTCCCTGGCTCTCAAGCCTCAACCTTTTATCACCCCGCCCCCCATTCCTCCCCAGTCAAACATAGTTCTGCTCAGAAGCAGACTAGGCAGCCGTGATCTCATTAAGGGCGTTACTTTGTGGACCCCCAGTAACACTGTTAGCACCTACGCTCCTAGCAGTTTGTCTTTCACGTGCATCTTGGGGGCTGGTGGCATGAGTTTATGACCCAGTGCTTGTTGGGAACCATGAACTGTGGTTGATCTCTAGCTAAGGCTTGTAAGATTAACAGGAGCTTTGGGCAGGGAGAGTCTGGATTCCTGCACATGGCTGCTTTAATATTATTTCAATACACATCTGAAAAATAACTGGCCAAAACCCCAGAACGCCATTTGAGGTGTGGTTCCAGATCCAAACCTGGATGCCATTCCAAATTTTGCAGCTTGCGCTCTCATGTAAATTGGCTTCCAAAACTAAAAGCTATGTTATTTGTATGAAAACCAGCAACAACCAAGCTGGAATTTGAGATCCTAATGCAGGCAATCAAAAGCAACTAATTCCAGGAGAGGGTCAACAACCACAGTGGTATAAAATAGGATGCACGGACTGAACTATCCTGTGCTGCTTCACAGAAAATCTAGGCAGGGTAAGATCAGGTTCCCCCATGTGCTGGCACAAATATTCAGCCATTCAAAGGGCTTATTAAGGGAAATATATTTATTTACTTAATAGAAACCAAAGCCTGGAAGAGAATCAGTGCTGGGTTACCCTAATTGAAAAGGCTCCTTCTCAACTTGGATAGGTTTTAGTCTCAGGACCAAAATATCACATTTACTGGGAGGGGATGTTGTTACTAAAGGAAACCAGCTTCATTTTAAGGGACTCGCTGGTTCAAATGTGTAATTGTGGTAGGAGCAGAATTCACAGGTTGGATCACTGCAGGCAATACACCCAGACAGACAAGCTGACCAACAGGAACAGCGTGAGCGTGCACACACACACAAACACACACACACACACTAGCTGCCTTGCAAGTCATTTAGCTTTACCTTTCTGAAGCTTGGATGCATTCTCTTGTATCCAGCTGAAGAGGTTGGCAAAGTCACAGTCACAGACCCATGGGTTGCCCTCTAGACGTATAGTCCGAAGGGACGGAAGTGCATCCAGGGCAGCCACGTTGAGGCTCTGCAAGTTATTGTCATTCAGTTCTAACACTTGGAGCTGTTCCAGGCTCTCAAAAGCAGCCTCGTCCACATCCACTAGGTTATTGTTCCCAAGGCTTAATTTTATCAGCTTCTCTGCCGACTTGAATATCCCAGCATCAAGCTGCGTTAAATTATTGTAGCTTAGGTCTAAAAACACCAGCTTGGTGGAACTGCTGAAAGTGCCCTCTTCTAAGGAGGTGATTGAGTTATTCCTGAAGTCCAAGTAGACTAGATCTCCATAAAATATAAAGAAATCAGCCGGTATCGCCTGAATGTTGTTGTCAGCTATGAGAAGTTTCCGTACGTCCAGTGGAAACAGATTAGGAACCCTGGGGAGTCCTTGATCCCTGCAGTCTATAGTGTGGGAGTCCATACAGCTACAGAGAGGAGGGCAAAGATGCCCCAAGGGCAGGAAGAGCAGGCAGAAACAGAGAGAAAGTAGAAGGCAGAGGGGAAAGCATGGCCACATCGTCAAGGATTTGAAAGCTATGATGAGCACCGCTGCTAGGAGAAAGACATTTTGCTCAGCTGGGTAGCAGCAATGCCTGGTGGTTTGTGTGTGTGTGCGTGTGTGTGTGGTTGTATCCAAGAGATCACATATCATCATAGATCAGATAGCAGCCGACTAGGGAGGAGGGGGAGAGAGTGTGTGTGTGACTGAGGGAGAGAGGGAGGGAAGCAAATGTGAGGATTTACACTATCAGGGATTTAGACTGTAGGGAAGAGAGAGAGGACTGAGTGGATGGATGATCTTTGAAGGACTCCCTTGTTTTTGCAGGTTAAAGGAAGCAGGGAGCCTGTCTGCGTGTTTGCTGCTTATTCCAGCAAAAGGGAAATCAGACTCTCTCCTGTGGCTCTGCGAGCAGCAGTTAACCGGTCACCAGTTCATGGTTAACTAGCTGTGAATGTGATGAAACCTGATGAAGTCAGTTATTTTATTTCTTTCCTCATCGGGCTGTGTTCCTAGCTCTAAAGACAGCCAGGCAGGGGGAGGGGAGGGAACCAGCCTGGACTGCTGCTAAAGTCTCTTTCTTTTCCATTTGCAAACAGGGGGGCAAAGACCAGCTGGGGCAGGGAACACTGACTTACGTTTTATCTGACTGCTCTTCCTGAAAGTCCTGGCTTCTTTTGGTTCCGATCAAGTGTAACCTCAGTTAAATACGAGTCGACCTACCTTCCACGAAGGGGATAGAACCCATAATAGCACGAAGGGGCACTCGATCTGTTAGGCATTTATATGGCCCCTTTTTTATGATCCACAGCTGCTACTTTTTAATGTTGCCCTTGCCACGTCACCTGGAGGCCAAGTACAAACAGGTCTTATGGGCCAGATCCTCTGGTGGAGTCAACTGAAGGCAGTGGAGCGACACAGATTGACATCGGCTGAAAATTTGGCCTCAGGGGTTTTGGAATATCTGACATTCTCCCCATTCCCACCCCCAACAGACATGCCTTTGCAGAGAAGCATGTGTGTCTTCCGGACACTATCCCAAGTATCACTGCCCCAAGGACATACCCTCCCCTTCGGCTGCAGGGAGCTGAGCGTGTCCTACAAGGAGGCAGACTTGTGGCCCGGACACTAGATCAGCAGTTTA
Source organism: Trachemys scripta elegans (assembly GCF_013100865.1). NCBI lineage: Eukaryota > Metazoa > Chordata > Testudines > Emydidae > Trachemys > Trachemys scripta. The sequence continues at coordinate 13,049,076 of NC_048316.1, forward strand.
AGGGCTAAGGGGGAGATATTCCAAAAGCACAATTGATCTTTAGACGCCTAACTCCCATGGAAGAGCGATTGGAATTGGGCACCTAAATGCCAGTTTTGCCTTTCCCTAAACCTCCAGGGGAGCTGGCCACGATGGTTTATTATCACACGAGAGAAACGTGTTTAGAGTCACTGTTACCCAACACAGGCTGCCCACGTGCCCTTCCCTCTAAAGCTTTGTCTACACTAACGTAACAAACCCCTAACCTATGTCTGAGTTACTGAAGTCCTCAAATCGTGGTTTAAAGACAATTCAGGCAGCTCTGCACCAATCCCCACCTGCACCCATGCAGGAGGTGTGTTGGGGGCAGGAAAGAGTGGGCTGTGGGAGGGAGGAGGCATTAGTCGGACATCCCAACACTGGCTATTCCCTGATTGCGAACAGCCCAGTCGATATTACACCTAGGGCACAAGTTAGGGCATCCCTCTGGGCTGCTCTAGCCCGCACTAGGGGCCATATTGGCCGCCAGCGGCCCCAGGAAATGGAAGGCGCAAGCCACTCCCCCTCCTTGGGTTCAGCACCAACACAGTCAGGCTGTCCCCGCTCAGGGCAGAGGGGATGGGAAAGGCTGTTCAGATGTAAGGGGTCGTATGGAAAGAGACAGAACTGCAAGTAGGAAGAGGAGACAAAGGAGGGGCAAGGTGCCGTGAACACTGCTACCTTGTCCTGCAACGTCCTCTATTACTGCACTTGCTAGGCCCCTGCTAGTGTAGCGCCCCTATGCTATTCCATCCCTCATGTCATACCCTTAGAATTTCCTTTATAAAGCCACCCAGAGTTAAGTGGGCACAATTAGCTCTTTAAATATCACTAGGATAGAGAAAAGTCCAACCAACTGTTACAACTGTGATTTAAAAAATTCCATAACCAAATTAAAACGCGAACGGACAGCTGTTAACTTGCCACAAAATGCACGTCCCTTCTGGCCTGGAATTCCTCCACAAATCAGCATCAGAAAGGAACTACAACTGATATTTCTTATGCAGAATTGCAGGCTTTTAACCTTGAAAGGCCCAGTCTTGCAAACAACTGCTAACCAGGAAGTAGTCCCTTTGGGAGTTACAGGTACCTCTCTATATTTAGCCTAACATGTGTGTTTTAGGTCAGAGCTGGTGCTGTTCCTGTTATCTTCAGGTACAAAAGACAGAGCTGTCACCATACCTGGTCATGTCGTCCCTGTAAGCAATAATAAAATAAATAATAATAATAATGAATAATAATAATAATAATTAATTTCTTTCATTTACATAGGGCATGTTCCTATGCTCATTGACGTTAATATTGACTTGTACGGTTCAGAATCAGGACCATAATGCTTTTCATTAGTCCTGTTTTACACAGGGGAAATTGAGCTTAGAGACATTAACCCCTGATTTGCCAAAGGTCACTGTATTAGTAGAGGCAAGAACAGAACTGAGTTCTCCTGACTCCTAGGTCCCACCACAGTCCTCTTCCCTAAAGAAACTTCCCCGTTGGTATTAAATCAGAAACTTCCTTTACCTAGCATAGAAGATGCTGCCTGTGGCGAAAGCAGATTTCCTTAGCTTGTCATTTTGTACCTCACGCACATCAATGTGGTATGAGATTTCCATGTGGCCTGAAGGCAGACTTCATGTCCGAGACATTCCATACGCAGAGCAAGGCAGGAACCTAGAGGCTGCAATCGAGCTTTGTATCCCATTGTGGGGCGCTAGCAGACAGGAGAATGCCTGTTCTTGTGTGGTGCAAACATATAGCACGCAGGCCCTGTCCCAACCAGCTTACAGCCAAACCAAACAAAGTTTAACAGATGATGGTTGTGTATCACAATGTTACTCTTTGGTTGTACAATAGCAGCTGTTGTGTTTCTTGAGCCCTCACCCGGCTACCTCTCCTGTACTATCCGTGATTTCCGCTTTTTCCTCCTGACTTGTTTTTTAATCTGTCTGACATTTCTGTGTCTCTTTGTTTTGCTGCTTTGCTCAGCAATTTCCTTGACTTTTGCTTGTTTGGGTTTCTCACCCGTCTCCCTCAGAATCGAAAGCCTCTCTCTCCTCCTTTTGAAACTTCCTTCATCGTTAATATTTTAAACGTTCAAAACGTTTCCAGGACTCCTGCTATGGGGACAGAGTTGCAGCAGAATTATCTAACTAATAATCCAGTAAGACACAGTTACTACAGTGACTGGTCTGGTCTTTTATTTGTATCACACAGACATAGTTGCCCTGTTCTATTTACATAGCCAGTTTTCTGCTAAGTATATAGCACCCTCTTGTGACCTACATGTCAGTGGCCATTATATAGTTAATTATATCACTCTATTACACCTATTACCGATTCTAATGTGCAGTTTATATTCTGAGCTCCGTTTCTTCCTCCCCCCCTTCCAAAAACACGCTACAAAATGAAACTACGGGATTTAATTCATGCTGTCTCCCTTTCAACCGGCTATTTTTGAGGAGCTATAATCAGACAGAGGCATAGATTGAAATAACTATGCTGCCCATAGGTAATTCTTCCAGCTCTGTGGCCTATGCACTGGCCAGATCACACTTATAGACTTGTGCAGAATGGGTGAATAAAGTTCTCCTCTATACTACAGCTTCTATTTCCCTGCCAGCAGCCCTGCCTCTAAGTACAAGGAGCCAAAATTCAAGCCCACAGCAAAACAATGCAACTCCAGTCGCTGAAGCTAGTGGAGTTGGAATCACACTAGATCTCAGTTTGGCCCACTGTGGGTAGTTCAATAACTCTCTTGGGCATTTCTTCCAGGAATTAGGATCGGTGGGTTGAGGTTTTGAACGTCATCTGGCAGATCTGGAGCTTTCAAGTCAATGTAGAAGCATCTGATGCTGGGTAAAGCAAAACCTCAGCACTTTTCCTTTGGCCCCAGAGGCCAAGGAGCTAGAAAACAAAATTGCTCCATGAATATGCCACGATTTTTCAGACTATACAGGGTTCCATTATATTTTCCATTTCTCTCATGCCCATCCAGCACCTCCCAACAGCTAAAGCCACACCCCTAGGAATCGAACATTTCCAGGGCCAAACTTAAATTAATCCAATTTTGAAAAACCACAACTTTTCCAATCAGGTACATGTCATGCAAGAACCAACGCTGCTCCACTCGAGCACATGGTGAGACACCTCCTGCCCCAAATCATCTTTCAACATCCAGCCTTAACACCCACTTCCAAGCTCCCCAAAGGCCAAGGGGGAAAGACGGGCTTTGCAGTGTGCCTGGAAGGTTACCACAGTCACAAATTCCTTGTCAATGTTCTATATTTTTAGCTCTCCAAGCCAGGGATTGTCTTTGTTTTACTCATTTGTACAACACTGAGCACAATGATCCCTGATTGGGACCTCTAAGCACTACTATCATATAACTCATCATTGTAAAGCACACCAGCCTATGATAAACCAGCATTGCAAGTATTCCAAAATAATGAAGGGGGTTATTTTGCTTAGCCCCTGTGTGGACAAAAAGAAGGCATAAGGAGCTCCCCTCACCACCTACTTGCACTGGCTGGGCACAATGGCAGACCTTGTACAAGGACCTGAGTGCAAATCTGCTTTCCGTGCAAGGGACTGTCAGCAGCAGCCTATCCCAAACTGAACCAGGGTGGGGTGAGGCCATCCATCTGTTGGTCTGTCTTGGAGTTTTATACTCCTGTCCATCACCATCACTGTAGTATCTCAGTGCCTCCCACATAAAATCAATAGCAAAATAGCCATCTGGATACTGCTAATGTTACACCCTTTCTTCACTGGCCACCAGAGAGAGAGAAGTGTATTCTGCACTCTTGGGGAAGGTGGCACAATTTCTGTGTTCCCCCTGCTTCACTGCCTACAACAACTGACTATGCCTTAAAGGTACAGGAAAACCCCAGCCAATTTCAGTAACTCAGTAACGAGAAGAGCAGGTGCAGCCATCTCTCGGAAATGCCTGAGGAACACAGATATTTCAACCAAGAGACCATTATGTATAACAGACTGAAGCGGGGAGCTGCCCATCCTAACTGAAGCCCGTGAAAAGTTAACGGAGCAATCTTTTTAAAGGATGTTGTTATTCCAGGCTTACGCTTTATTGGGCTAAGGTATGGGTCATGCCCTGGGGCTGCTGTACTAGGTGCCTTTGATGATCACCATCTCCCTCCCTCTTCATTATCATCCATCAGCAATGTGTGCCGGGGCCCAAATGTTCAAACTTGGATGGGCAAAGTTAAGAACCTAACTTAAACCAATTAATTAATTAAACACTGAAATGAATGGTATTTGTAAGTGCTCGACATCTCTGAAAGTCTCTTATTTAGTTGCCTAACATTTTGATGCAGATTGTTCCTTCTGATGACAAATATTTGCAACCGTTCTGGGCAGGGATGGTTGGCGCTCATATGAACACCATTGGACAGTTTTTCTTTCACTCTTTCCTAGATGTAATATCAAAAGAAAAAAAGGGAGAAAAGGGAAACGTCTTTGTCTTGTTTAACTCCTAAGGAATGTCGGGAACTGCGAATGGAACTGAAGCTTGTGTTATACCTGCTCCGAATTGTTCATTGCTGCTACTGCTGCTCCACTGGGAGACAAAACATCTCAGAATTAATCAACTTCACAGTGGCAATGATTGAATTTGAAAACTTTAGACACCGCAGTTCAGCAGCCAAACGAGTCCAGCAATCTACATCAGAATGATTCCATCATTTGCTCCACAGGGAACGTGGGTTAGACAGGCATGTGGTGACTATGTTATTAGCAAGTCCTTTAAATACAACACAACCATTCATGGACCAAAGAACCCTGTAAGTTCTGTTTCCCTACCCCAAAAAGGTGTTGGTACCACAACTGCCAACATGTAGTTAGATGCCCAGCCTCTGTCACATGCAGTAGTAGGTAATTGGACATGCTGGCCCAGTATTACCAGGGTTTCAAGGGGAATTAAAGGCAACTAAACGTGGCAACTTGCCAACTCATGGGAAACACTGTCTTGTTATCTAACAGGAATGAATGTGTGTCCCCATTGCACTTTGATGAGTGAACTGTTGTGTCTCTGGTTACTGGGAGTTCATTAAGTCAGTGACGTACCGGATTATGAGTATTACGGCTCATGATGTTCTACACAGGTATCCGTACAGCACTACCTAAGCTTCCAAAGTCCAGTCCTGGCATGCCCATGGCTTAATGAAAAACCTGGCATGGGGCCCCCAAACATTGCATGAATTTTAAAGTACTAGTTCTCAAAATGTGGTCTGTGGACCACTAGTGGTTGGAGAAAGCTGATGGGCTTTCTTTCTTATATCCAGCTACTCAACTGCATTAGAAGACAGCTAAAAATACATTAAATACTTCCCTACAGTTACTTTTCTATGTAATTGCTACAGAGATGTTATGCAACTGTGACAGAAAGAGGACAGGACCCGCATGGTACCAAGTGAGAGGGGAGCATAGGTGCTGGAACTAGGGATGCTGCCTTACCCCCAGCTTGAAATGTTTTCCATCATATACAGGGTTTACAGTTTGGTTCAATAGCTCTCCGCACCCCCATTATACAAATTGTTCCAGCACCCCTGGAAGGGAGGTATCTATGCAACATTATGTCTCCATTAAAAGGTGCTCCCCACTATGAGAAAAAATGAGAATTCCTGCTTTAAAAGGACTGCTCACCTCCAGGATTGGTTCGGATAAGCAGTTTGGACCATGTCTGGAGTCTGCATAATTGGCCAGGACTTCTCACAAGAACAGGCCTTCTCATGAGATTTGCAGCACACTGCATCTGGTCAAGCTGGAAATATGACAAGAAGAGCATTTCTTGGAGGATCATGGTGCATCCCGGTGTCGTCCTGGACATGCAGAGAAGCACAACTATTCAACATAATGGGACAGGAGAGACAAAAGATTAAATATTTTAGAACCTTCAGAAAGGTTTACATTTGGGCTCAGTTCTCAAACCAGCAGAAAGGTTAGAATGGAAAGGAAGTTCTATTTTGTCTTACCCAATTTCTCCAACTTAAAGTTGACCCATTATAAGGCAAATCTACCTCACTTTCGTCCAGGATAATACACTCAGTCACCGTACATCTGCAGACAAGTTGCAAGAGCTCTAAGGATGGGTCACTTTATAACTCAGCTATCTGCCTATTCCAGCTGATTTCTATCTAAAGATGTCCAAGTGCCTTATAGAGATAGCTGTTTTCAACATGTTTTAGCTTCTTTTAAAGCAACAAATGACATTTTTCTGTCCACTGTTAACAAATGTTTAACTTCAAACATCTCCGTTACATTCATCTGTGAAGTGTATGCATATGGATAAATCTCCCTGTTTGTTTCAAGTGAATTTCCATTATTATATTTTATAGTGCAGTCGCACCTAAAGACCCCACCCAGGAACAGGCCCCATTGTGCTGTACATAGAAGAGAAGACTGTCCTGACACTATCTCAAAGGGTTGACAATCTAAAAAATAGCTTGCAACTAAGCATCAGTTCTCTCTTCTGCTGTTTAAGTTAAAAACAGAGCTGTGTGAAACGTAGACAATCTGGTTTTAGGTTCCTTCACAACCCCCAAATCTCTAGCCACGTTCATTGAAAGGCTCATAAAGATTTGAAAAATCTGGAGCAAACCTGGGATCTGAGCTTGCTCCGCAGTCTGGAGATAAATTTTTCAGTAAACCTTATGTGACATTATTATTTTCACTGGAAAACACATGGATCTCACTGGTTTTTAAACAGCAGCTTGGGTTGAGTGTTGCTTTGAGGCTTGTTTGAACCGGAAACTCAAAGGGAAACTCAAGTGGAAAGAGCTCATGAGAAGCAAAATGGAAAAAAAAAATTGACTGAACCTCTAGGAATTGAAACCATCGAGTTTCTTGCCGCTTTAGTTAAAAGTTACATGAAAGATGATCTGAACCCACTGTTGCCAATATAAAGATGTCGTGTTTCTCCAAATAACATGATTCTAAGGACTTTGTGCAATTGATTTTTTCCAAGTGTAACCCCTACCCTCCACATTCATTCTACTTAACCTTTCTGGAAAGAGCAATCTCCAAATACTTTATAGAAGCATTCAGAGTCTGACTGTGTCACTCTGCGATCTGGCTAAGCTGAGAGTCATAGAGTATGACACATTGTATATGTTCTGGGAAGCAGGAGCAAAAAAGCTCTTGGAGAAAGGAAAACAAGAACTTAATCTGGAAGAATCGGGAGATGAATTTGTGTTGTTCAAGGGATGATATCTCATTTTTATTACCTCTCTGAGCAATTTATGAAACATTCTGGATAGGCCCCTGTGCCCTGACTCCAGGGTGACTAAGCCCAACCCAGACTGAAATACATAAGCAGATGAGCAATGGGATTTATTTATTTTGATTTATGGAAAGGTGTTTTTCTGCTAACAGGCATCCATCTCATGCTGTGGGACAACCTTGCACATCCACTGACTGCCCCAATGACAACTATGTGGGTGAAACCAGGCAATCACTACGCTCGCAAATGAATTCACACAGGAAAATGATGAGACAAAAACCACCCTGTCACCTGAGACAAGCCTGGGAGCTTAAATTCATAACTTTGCTAGACACTAAAAATCATTGTCTTAATAAAGTCATGGGATTTATGGTTTATTACGACAATCTCTAACCCACTAACGTTCCTTTTTGTCCCATGATAACAGGGGTGTTAATGGACCACTTCATCTTAAATATGTGCTAACTACTTATGCTAAACTGTTCGACCTTGGATTTAGCTATGACACTGAGGCCTGGTCTACACTACATGGTTAGGTCAACGTAAGCTACCTTGCAGTGACCTGGGTGTGGAAGTGTCCTCGCTTAAATCTGGCTCCCGCCAACATAAGTCCCTCTGTATACTGATTTAGTAACACCACTCCACAAGCGGCGTAGAGTCGCAGTTGATGTAATTAGGTCAACGTAGTGTCAGTGTAGACACTGCCTTGCTTACATTAACTGTTACTGACCTCCAGGAGCCATCCCACAATGCCCCACACTGACAATACAATTGATACAAGAGCTCCTGGTGAGGATGCAACACCGCTGACACATGTGTGCACATGCACAAACAATTTAATAACTGCGGTGGCTGGATGCTGAGGTAAGTTAGGTTGACATAACTTTGTCGTGTAGACATGGCCTGAACGCCTTCCCCAGACCTGAGGAAGAGCTCTGTGTAGATCAAAAGCTTGTCTCTCTCTCTCTCTCTCCAACAGAAGTTGGTCCAATAAAAGAGATTACCTCACCCACCTTGTCTCTTTAACATTGAACAGGATCATTCAGCCTCATCCACAAACAGGAAAAGAACAGGCTGCTCATTCCATCCCACGTAATGAAGCAGCTAACCCTTCCCACCCTAGAGCTCCCCATAGAAAATAAACTTCTCCAGTGCCCACCGCCCCCTCCACACATGCCTAGGGGGAAAGATGGGACTTGCAGCATATCCAGAAGTTAACAAATCTTGACCTCTGAAGAGGGGGCTGTGGTGGGCAGTGCACCCCCGTGGGAGGCTCCGTTCACCTCCTGAGCATGCAAGGTGGGCTTCTTCCTGGCCCTGAAAAGGCCTTCAGAGAGGATAATGCTGGAGGCAGACCAGCGAGTGGCTAGTGGATCCACAATTATGCAGATCCAGTCGCCCAAATGACACCCTGCACCAATGACAAAGGGAGGAGGAATGCAAAATGGTTGCAGTGCAGCCCCCTTCCCCGACCCTGAGTTGTGTGCGGATTGTGGATGTTGTGATTGCTGGGGTTACATGCACGTCCTTTATACTTTGCGATCACCAAGGACGCACAGCCCTTTAAGTCAGCAGAGCACTAAGAGAGAAGCTCCCGTTTATTTCCGAAGGGCTTGAATTCACTTTGCCATTAATGCTGTAATTTTAATGGACTGAAATGTTTTTTGGAGACTGAAGGAGATCGTGCACTATGGTAGTGGCTTTGTGCAACTGTGTGCCACATTATATACCCAGCTAGAAAAAAAAAATTCTTTGCGGGTAAATGAGGACACAGGGAAATTAATGGGTAGCCAAGGTCTTTATAGCTGTTCCTGGGCACTTCTCTCTACTGCAAGAAAGGGGCTTATTTAATATAAGACATTCTGAGCCACCACATTTTGCTGTGTTAAATCACCTTATTTGATGTGATACATCCTAATCACAATGGAAGAAAACAGCTTGGTTCTTCCAGTAAATAGAAACAAACACAGCAATCCGTGAGCTGGAGTCTCTTCTCCCATCCACCACACGGCTTACTATTGCATACTCTTCACTGACTCCATGTGCATACTGCCTGTTTGTGTCAATGGGGATTCCACGCACGAGATGACCGAGAGATGTAATGCGAATAATCATCTTGCGTTTCTCCAGTGTCTTTCACCCAGAGGTGTGTTACAAGCTTCACTAAGGCTGTGTCTACACTACAAGTGCTACAGAGACACAGCTGCAGTGCTTCACCTACGCTGGTGTAGTATAGACACTACCTACAGTGACAGATGGGTTTTTTCTGTAATTGTGGTAAATGCACCCTCTCAAAAGGGGGTAGCTTAATCAACAGAACAATTCTTCGATAGCAATGTCTATACCGGGACTTAGGGTGGCTTAACTCAGTCTCCCGCAATGTGATTTTTTTACACCCCTGCGCAATGCAGCTAGGAGGGCTGAAGTTTTAGGTGTAGACCAGGCCTAAGAGAGTATCAAAATGACAGGCCACATTTTCAAACTTGGTCTCTTAAATTGCACCCTCAAGATTGCACTCTCATCAGTTGGCAAACACCAGTAAGGCAGGCATACAGTTCCCTGATGTGCATCTGCCACCTCACAGCTCATTTTTGAAACCTTGGCCCTGTATACAGACAGTAGCTTTATCCATCACCAAAATGCATCCACCTCTGAGGTGGAACACAGCAGCTGTTTAATGGTGCAAAGTGACACTGCATAATAATTTAGAGCAGCGTGTGGAGTATATTCCCCACACGGGCTCCAAAAGAGTTAATATTGGCCTAAGAGGCCAATTAATATACCAGTCTGCACCTGGAGGGGGAGCCAAGGTTGACTGAGGACGAAGCTCAGGAGGGAGGCTCTGGAACAGGACAATAAACAGAGGAAGCTGCGAGCAGAAGGGGGCTGCTCTTCAGTATAAGTGAACTCCAAATAGTGATAATAAGCCGTCAGACAAAGACGAAATAAGCTCTGAAATGCTCAGACACCTAGGTGCCGAAAGCCTGAGGGTCATACTAAACTTCTACAATAGCATATGTAGAAAAGGGGAAATGCCTAAGGACTGGAAACATGTGATTATTGTCCCAGGGAGGAAACCAGGCAAGATTCACTCTAGACCTGAGGCATACAGACCAATTGCCCTCACGGCATGTTTAGGTAAAACTATGGAAAACCTGGTGACAGAGAAGTTAGTAGCACACTTGAAAAGAAACAGCTCATAGATGGAACACAAAGTGGGTTCAGAAGAGGCAGGAGTGTGACTGACCTGACCACATTGTCTATATAGAGACACAAGCACAAAAAAGCTTGACAGCCAAAGAACACATGACAGTAATCTTCCTGGACATAGCAAACGCCTATGATGTGCTATGGAGAAAGGGACCATTATGTAAGTGGCAACCATGGATATTGTATGAAGACTGTGCAGATGGATAAGGGATGTCCTAGGCAAAAGGGTAGGGAAAGCCTTTTCCACCATATATTCCACTACAAATGGAACTCCCGAGTGTATGGCCTTAGCCCAACCATTTTTAACATCATCATGAAATAAGCTTCCAAAGGAGATGAGTGCAACAGGCACCACGTTATTTGCTAATGATTCTTTTGTTGTCACTTTCAAGGTTTCTGCTTTCGGGCCATCTAGAACAATCACTTCAGAAGAGTACAGAACGGGAAAACAAGTGAAGCTTCAAGTTCTCCATTGACAAAACGAAGGGAATGATCTTCACAACACGGAAGAAGAGGGAAAACTATCTATATACCTACAGATCTACATATGAACAGCAGATAAGTATAGTGAAAAAGTACAAATTCTTAGGTGTGCTGTTTGATAACAAGCTCACCTGGAGGGACCAAATTGAAAATATTAAAGATAAGTGCAAAGGAAGAATCGTCTTACTTAAGAGTATATCTGGAACCTCCTAGGGACAGGGGTGGTGCCTGTGGACAGGGCAGCGTGCAGAGCTGCCTGGCCGTACCTCTGCATACGAGCCGGAGAAGGGACATGCCACTACTTCTGGGAGCCACTTGAGGTAAGCGCCGCTCAGATCCTGCACCCCTGAGCCTCTCCCCACTCCCCAACCCCCCTCCCACCCTCCAAACCCCTCAATCCCAGCCCAGAGCACCCTCCTGCAGTCCAAACCTCTCATCCCCAGCCCCACCCCAGAGCCCACACCTCCAGCCGGAGCCTGCACCCCTTCCTGCACCCTAACCCCCTGCCCCAGCCCAGACCCCCTCCCACGTCCTGAACTCCTCATTTCTGGCCCCACACCAGAGCCCTCACCTCCTCCCGCACCCCAACCCCAATTTTGTGAGTATTCATGGCCCGCCAGACAATTTCTATTCCCAGATGGGGCCCTCGGGCCAAAACTTTTGCCCACCCCTGGGCAATGATTTGAAGAAATGATGATTTATACAGCGTACTAATCAGACCTTTTATTGAGTATGGCTGCCAGGCTCTTAGGTCAGTATTGAAAACAAGTGTGACAAAACTAGACGGTATCCACGTACAGGCATTGCATATTGCATGTGGTGCCTTCATTACTATGCCCCTGTCTGTAATGTGGACACCAGCCAGAGAAATGCCTGTCACTCTTAGAATGACCCTCTGAGACTTAGACTTAACTTTTTGGGCCAAAGTACTAGGTAATAGTGAAGATGCTAACACTGCGCTAATATAGACTGATTGTTGGAAATTAAGTGGAAGTAGGACAAAATCTCAAAATTCCTCATGAAATAAGGACACAGAAGTGGATTAAGGATCTCAATGAAAAGAAAGGCTTAAAAGAGGGAAAGCACTTTATCACTTGAAAACCATCCCCTCTGCCCCCCCGAGAGAGACATGGAATTATATAATAAAATAAACAAAAGGAGAAGAAGAATATATCTACAAGATATAGCCACTCAATATATCTATGACAAGTGGGGGTGCTATTACCAAAAGTATACTGAAAGCTCCAAAGAGGAAGGAACAGGTAGAGTGGGAACAACTTTCTCTGTGCCTTCATTTGGACTCAAGAAAGCTGAAAGACTATCTAACTTTATCGCCGCCTTCACAGCTGAGCTAACAGAGATATTGCTGGCACTAACTTGGGACTTAGATTTGCGGCCAGCTGCTGCGGCCATCCTGCCTGATTTCTTATCAGAGCTGCAGGCACTGTGCAATGGTAAGTCTAACAGCAGAAACAATATACTTAAGGAAATATTACTGCCAATAACCGAATTTGCGCAATTGAATGTGGCCGTCGTAATAGCACGGATCCCGTCGCATGCAGGGATAGCTGGCAATGAACTGATAGATAAAGAGACAAAAAATGCTATTAAACACAAACAAGTTGACCTAGCCCCTTAAACAAACTAGAATTTAAACACTTAATCAAAAGTGAGTGAAGGAAAGAATCGCAAGAACTGCAGGCACATGAAAGAAAGGGGGGAAATTCCATGAAGGTTGCCCAATAGTTGAAAATGTTGCTATAATTCAAGACCCTGAGAGGAAGAGTGAAGTGGCTTTATTCTGAATGTTCACAGGTTATCATGGATTAAATAGCAATCTATTTCTAATAAACAAACCAAAGGACTGTCAATGGGCTTCTGGCTCCTAAATCCCTATGGAAAATGAGATTTAGGATTTTAAATCAGTGGGCGGTTGCAATGCTGAGCACCACAACCCATAAATGCCTTTAAAAATCTGGGCCTAAGTGTTTTGTCCACTAACTATAAGAAGCCCTTTCTATCATCTGACCCTTCAAACTCTTTAATGCTACTTACAAAATTCTAAAAAATATACCCTCCCCGAAGTTTTACTAAAGACTTTTGTAAACTTGTCAAACCTCTGTTCTTTCACACCCACACAACGATCAGAGACCAAAACAAAATGGCTGCATAAAGATCTTGGGGTCAGTGGGTGAAATTCAAACCTGTGCAAAAAGCCTGTTTTTTTACAATGCTAGTGGGAGTTAAGTGATGGGTAGGCCTGTGCATTCACAAAGGGACCATATTTCCCCCCATGGTGAATTAAGGCTGGATTGATTTGATCAGAGGATCTGGGACTGCCAACCTGAGGGGAACTTACAGGATCACTTCTTTTTCAGCACTCCCTTGTCTTTGCATCATTTCCTCCAGCACCACACTTCAGGGGCCTAGGAATGCCCAAATTTTTGAGTGATGGATCACTCATAGGACAAGAGTTGGAAGTAAATTTTTGAAAAAATAGTCAACTTAATTGAAAAATGGAGTTTCAGGGCAACTGAAACTATTTGCTAATTCAGGCTGACTTCAGCAAATAACTTTAGCCAAGTAAAAAGTAGGGAAAAACTTCCAAAAAGTCAAAATGGTTTGTTTTGACTTTTTTTGGAAATGAACCGTTTTGACATTTTGTTTCGGAACGATCTGTTTTGTTTCAAAGTGTCGTTTTGAATCTACATTTCATTTTAAAACGATGATTCGTTTGAACCGAACAAAACTTTCAGTTTTTTATTTCAGTTAGAAAAAACGGGGGAAATCAGTTTCACTTTGAAACAAACCAAATTTTTGTGTGCCACCAAACCAAAAAATTAATTACTCACTTAGCTTTGCATAGGCTCTGCTCCTATAAATCCATAGTCACACAAACAGCCTTTACTCACAGGAGTAGAGTCTTATGGAAGCCAATTGGACTCTAGCCAGTATAGGGACGGACCTGAGTGTTTGCTGGGCGGGGACCATATTGATTAATTAGTTCAGTTACGATTCTCTGGGTTAGTTTGAAATGTATCTGCAGTGCTGAGCATGGCATGCTGCACCGGTCACTCAAGTATGTTCACACAAAGAAGATCCTTCCATGCTCTGAACAAGTTTCTCTGGCTCCACAAAAATATTGCACCCCTCAGGGAATGCAACATATTTTGACTTAATGTTTTCTGACATTTCACTCGCCTTCTTAATAAGATGGGTGAAATGTCAGGAGAAATTAAATCAGTGAGTGCAGCAATCCCCCAAAGGGGAACATTTGGAGTTCGAATACTTTCTCTGGATTTGCTTTTTAAAACAATTTGTTACCCATTCCTAACTGTTACAATTATCAGTTTTCATAATTGTTACAGAAAGTTCTTATCCCAATATCTAGTAATCAGTGGTGCCACCCTTCTACTCAGTGATTTTACACAATGTCCTCTACAGTAATATTACACGTGCACTTGGTGACACTAAATTAGCACTTGTTAGTAGTGCTACTCTAATATTTGTCAGAAGTACTATATTAATCTACTTGGTGTTACTGTACCATTACTCAGTAGTACTATATTAGTATTTTGTGGTATTATACTAGAACTCACTAGTAGTATTTTGTTAGTACTTGGTGGTATCACACAAGTATACATTACGAAAACCAGTAGATTCTAGGGAGTGTAATAGGATGTTTGTCTATATGTCTTTACTCATATCTGGATTAACTCCTTTTAAGTCTTTTTATTGTTGCCTTTTATGGTTTTTTTTAAGGAGGGGCAGATATTGCTGCAGGTGACTATCTTTTCGAATGGCAAAGTATTCACCAAAAATGGCAAAACTCCAAATTTCCGCCCTGCAGAAAATTGATGAAATTAAAGATCTTTCTCCTGGATTGGCAGTTTCTACCGTATAGTTTTCAGGTACCATCATGGTATTTCTGGGATCCTCTCACAAGTATGGAGCTTTTTTGTTTTTGGTCCATTAAAAGATATTACCTCACCTACCTTGTCTCTCTCCTATCCTGGGACCAGCACAGCTACAACAACACTGCAACACTCAGTTACTTAGGTCCTTGTCCTGCATTTGACACTCCCCAGGAAGTTCCCTGTACCTGGACAAAGCCGCATTGAAGTCACACTCATGTATGTGTCCTTCTAAAGCATCCTGTACTCTGCACAAACTTGAGACATACCCCATTCCTACTATGAGTCCTGCTTTCAGCTCTGAATGCTTAAAGGGAGCATCTCCAACAGCACAGTGGGCACTAGCACCAGACTGGGGCATACTGACCCAGATAGAATGCTATCTACTGATAAATGAACACCACTTCTCCTGGGCGTTTCTTGACAGCCTCCATCCAAGTACTGACTCCGCCTGAACCCATTTGGCTGGTCAGATTTGACAAGATCATAACTAATGGTGGCAGGGAATTATTATTTGTGGTCTTTGTAAGAAAAAAGTGGCAATCCTGGAATGCTCTGAAACATGTATGCTTAGGCCTACAATTTCTAAATCAACTAGTGATGTTGGATGTCTCCATTTTTGGGTGCTGAATGGGAAACACCCTCTGAAAGTGAGGCACCTTTTAAGGTGTCTCATGGAGACACGCAAAATGTAGGCTCCCAAAATCACTAGTAATTTTTTAAATATGTTGGCCTTGGGTATCAGTAGAATAAGGGGAATAACTTGTGATGGCTACCAGACTCCATGCCAGAGACTGGGAGTGACAGTCTGTACCGCTATGTTCACTTTTTACAGGACTATGATAAATTTTGTACAAAGTATGCCTTGTGATGTATCATTTGAAAACCCATAATTTGCTGCTCATTATTGTCATGGTAAAATATGTGTGGCAACACTGTATGTAAAGTTCTAAGATTCTGTTATATGATGTTACTTAAAACATATTCCAAATCTGGGGAAGCAGCCACAAACTAGTTTCCCAGATACCTCAGTCAGGTATTAACAAAATCAAATGGACCATCACCTAGTTAAGTGGCCATTCTTTGGCAGGAAAGAGGATGTGAGCAGAAAATCTACATCTTGACAAGGTAACAGCTGGGGGTTCCCATTCACACAGACTTTCTGTCTCCTGAACCTCAGCTGGGGATGCTTCTCAAAGAAGAGAAACAACTATAAGAAGGGAAAATAGATGCCTCAAATTATTCCTCCCTTTCTCTCTCCCCACAGCATCAACAACACTTGAAGAACAAAGGAAGCAGCATTAGACTGGAGGAGGGATCCTGACTGAAAGAATTCAGCCAGTAAGACTGCTAGAACATGTGGTGAGAGAGACCTTTACTTTGAATTCACTTAGCTTGTTAAGTTAGGCATTAGTTGTATTTTACTTTTATTTTCTTGTAACCAATTTTGACTTTTATGCCTCGTTACTTGTATTCACTTAAAATCTATCTTTTGTAGTTAATAAATTTGTTTTATTGTTTTGTCTAAACCAGCGTTTGTCTAAACTCTATTTGGGATAATAGGATTTGTGCATATAATTTTCTATTAATAAAATGACTGACTTTATTTACGTTTGTATTGTCCAGGAGAAAGCAGGGCAGTACAAGACATATATTTGGGGGGAAAGTCTGGGAATGGGAATTTGCTGGTGTTGCTTTGCAGAGTAATACATGAGTGGCTGGCCATTGCATTCATACAGTATCACTGGGAGTAACTTACAGGAGTGGTAACTGTCACCGCAAAGCAGTGTAAACGATACCCATGTTGGAGAACTGAGGGAATGCAGCTGTTCATTGGTCCAGCTTGTACCCTGGGTAATGTCACACTGGGTGAAAAGGGAATGATTTCAAATCAACCTGCAGAGACGTGTTCTAATTGCTCTAATTTTTGAGTAAAAGGAAATCAGTCACTATAGCTGCATCATGAGTTTTCTTCCCTTGAGAAAATCTGTCAAATCTATAAGTGCAAATATTAACATACGTATCAAGAAAAGCCGACTGATTTTTTTTTTTTTTTTAGTTTGTCTTGAGACTTACCATTGTTCAGGTATCATAGTTCACCTGAATATTGCTATTGATAGTACTGTTGACAGGCATCGCTCAGCAGAACAGAATTTGTTCATTCCTCTATGGGAGTTTTTATTATTATATTTAATCTGGAACTGCTCTTAACATGTGTTATCTTGGCACTGCCTGCCAATTTCTGAAACATTTGAATACTCGGGCAGAGAAGTGATAGAGGAGAAAAGCAGAGTGAATTAATCAGATTTCTGGATGCTAACTTCGGAAGTTCTCCAGGGTTTCCTTTGAGCCCAGGTGTCTTTTTTCAGGTTGAGGATGATCTCTGTATCCGGCACAAATCTGAAGAGCTGTATGATATGAGGGTGACTTACAGCTTGCTCCTGCTCCCATGGTAGAAGTTCCACTGAGTTCAGTGAGATAGGGTCACTTTCCCAGAGCCCAAGAATGCATCCCAAAACTCCCAACAAAGCCACTGGGAATTCTATGCACACATGATTTTACGTGTGATAACTTTGGAAGGAACACATCAATGCACAGGTTAACCTTTCCTGACACATGGTCTGAAACCAAACCACCAGGAGTCAACAATTTTTAAAAATATTTGGCCATTACTCATGGTTACAAGTCACAACAGCTCTGTGCCTCAGTTTCCCTTTTAGTACAAAGGGAATAAAACTACTTATGTTATCTGCATTACGGGCTCTGAGTTCTGATTATTTTTATTATACAGGGTCCACAAGTATGCTAGGTGTCCCACAAGATGGACAAATTGCATAGGGTCCTTGCCCTAAGAACATACAATCTATTTTCTGTTCATTAATATGAAAGGTAGTATATAATGAGAATTGAAAATATTATTATTATAAAAATATTCCCTCCAGGCAATTAAAAATTGTCCACATCACTTGTGTCGCACATGGTGTACAGATGCCTACGCCTACGAATATATGAATCATGATCCCTTAATTCACTTTACTGCACTAATACCAAGGAGAGATTTATAGTCCAGTAAACAAAAAGCTCTCAGCCCAATATCTAATAAAATAACATAGCAGGAAAACAGTGTGCTCTAGTGGACAGGACCCTAGATTGGGAGTTTAGAAACTTGGGTTCTATCCCAGTTCTACCAAAGACAATCTGTGTGACCTTGGGCAAGTCACTTCACTTTTCTGTTTCCCAGTACATAAAATGGGGATAAAGAGATCTTTGTTTGTAGAGTTCTTGGAGGCTTCCAGATGGAAAAAAACTTTTAAAGAGCTAAGTATTATTATTAAAAGGCTAACGAGCCCAATCTCGCCCATCTGCCCCAGCAGGAAATAAGCTATTGACGTAGGGCAGGACTGAGCCCTAAGTTTAGATGAAACCTGTTTTCATGGAGTTATCAGTATTTCCATTTTCAAATTCATAGACTCAAATATTTACATTTTGTCATTGCAACAGTGCCTGGATTTTAAGCCGATTTTGTGCTATTAAAGCTGCACAACGCTCAAAGGGAGCAGCTGACTGGCTCTCCTTAGTGTCCTTGAATTGGTTTCCGCAAGACAGGTCTTGCTTGTAAATACAGAGCAAAGCACAAAGCATTTATCCGCTAATTTAAAGCTTGACTTAACTCACCCCATAGCTATAGAAATCCTGCGTTTGAACTGCGTTCCCATCATTCCCTCAAGTTACTGCTGACAAGATATTATCATATTAAATGATCACAGCAAAATACTTTCCTAGTGCAAAGAAGAGGTCTCTCTCAGTGAATATGCCATCGAGCCTTAATTGTGCCACTCCACATCCACCCTCCACATAAAGACCGAGTCTCTGCTGCTCTGCATCTTCCATGAGTGCTAAGTGGATGTAAACTGTGACAAACAAAAACGATAGCATTTCACACCTACTCTGAACTCATGTTGTACAGGTGCAAATGATGACAGAAGGTGCAGGGTGGTGACCAATTAGGCCCTGACTCTCCAACTTTCACTTTGGCCCCTTCTGAATATTCATTAGATGATGATGTCGTTTGATGTCGTGCCTGGGGCGGTAAGCCGCGGGGGGCGCCCTGCTGGTCGCTGTGAGGGTGGCAGAGTCAGGCAGACTTTGGCGGCATGCCTGCGGGAGGTCCGCCAGTCCCGTGGCTTCCTTGGTAATTCGGCGGCGGGTATGCTATATATTTACTTATTATGATACTGTGACCGGGGTCCCAGTGGGGGCCAGCTATGATCATTCAATTAGGGTGAACTGCAAAGAATAGGGCAGACGATCCCCCAAAAGCTGGTGGATATTCCAATAATTAGATTTACCAAGCCAGCATTAAACAGCTTCTTTATTACCTTACTGGTTACTCAGAAGTCCAAACAACGCAGTTCCCTTAAAGTGATCCAGCCCCACACCTCCATCCAGGTACCCAAGTCAAATATGATGATTTCTGAAAATCTTATTTCATCATATAAAAGAAAAGGATCTACCAATCCCAAAGGATCAGACACATTACCTCTCAGATTATTGAATGTTCCAGATCTTACCCCAAAACACGCTACAGCCAATTCTTATTAACTAAACTAAAATTTATTAAAAAACAAAAGAGAGAGTATGGTTAAAAGATCAATATGCATACAGACATGAATTCAATTCATTTAGATGCAGATTCATAGCAGAGATAGTGAGCTTTGTAATTGTAAAGAGTTCTTTTAGAAATAGTTCATAGGTTATAGTCCAATATCCAAATCTCATATTCAGGCGTACCGGCATAACTGGGGTCTCAGTCTTGTGACTCAAACTTGCAGCCTAAGCAGATCTGAGATGACAGAATCAGGATCCAAGGATCTTTTATACAATTTCATGTTAAAGTTGGGATTTCCTCAGGGAACAAAAGGTCATTAGGATGACTTTGAAGGAAGTCCATCACCGGTACCTAGCTATAGAATTAACATAAGGACATTTGCTTGTTCCTCCGCTATTCACAGATGATTTACTATACATTTCAAAGAGTGATGAATACTGAGATATCCAGTGTTTACAATTCATTTAAATGCTAGGCTGTTCTTTTGACCTCTGAATTATCAGAATACACCATAGACAGGGACTGTTGATTACATTGTTGACCCTACTCAGACATATGTAAATACACAAACATTATCTCCTCATCTGTCTTTTGAGGGTTATTTATTTTGCAGGTTGTTTAACCCTTTCTAGCCAAGCCTCACAGATACGTATTGATGCTTTTTTCTCTCCTCTTGCTTTATTTGAAAAATCAAATCAAATTACTTTTCTCTTGAAATGTAAAGTCCAAATCAGAAAAATAAAGCATTCACAAACCCCATTAAAAATTAATTATTTGGAGAAAAAAAAATTCTGATTCTAATATCTTCTCCCAGACAAAGAACTAGCACTCATGGATGGAAGCAAGCCCTTATTAATTTAATATAATGCTACTGTATTTTATTTGATGTGATTAGAAAACTGGGCATATAATTTGTGAATACATCTGGAACTTGCAAATATTTGTGATTTTGTTGTTGTAATTTTCAAGTTTTCAAACTGGTTTTAGTTTGATTTGAGGCATGCTTTGCCTCTAAGAAACCTTCAGATTGCTATTAACTGTTGAATTTGTTTCAGGGTCCCATTCACTCAGCATTACTACCGCAGTTGTCAGTTCAGAAAAAAACAATTGTTTCTACTGTTGCCTTTTATCGACTTCTCATTGTGGCATGTGATGTTTCTTTCATTCCCATTCCAAAATATATCTGGGAGGGGGGAGACATTGGTGTCTGAAGATGTGGCACAAAGCTTCAGCCCCTGAGTCTGGTTTGTTCAGTGTATTTGTCTGCTAGAGATTCTTGGTGGGGGTTGAGGAAACAGTGGAATCCAACAAATAAATAGTGACTGAAAAAAGTGCAATATCAGTAAACATGCAACTCCCTCTAGTGGTCACAGAAAGACTCTAAAATTTATAGGCTCCCTTGTTGCTCGACCTCTTTAAAAACGATTTGGAAATACCTAGCAGAGTCAAGTCATATCCTACTGTTACAGTACCAGGGAAAGACACTGGAATTACCACTCTGTGAGCACCCTTTCTTTACTTTCAAAGCTTTGCAGCTCTCTAGTCCTATGTATATCTTGGCTGTCATGTCTTCCTTCCCTCTTACATTTGTTCCAGCCACCTTTTACTCCTAGCTGCTCTCTTTTCACCCTCTTTTCACATTCATCTTTGCATCTTCTTCTATGACAACCTTTATCCCTGCAACATTTTCTGTATCCTGGAAGTAGAAGAATCCACCATCTCTGTATCATATCCCTCGTTAGAAACACCAGGCTGAAGTCAATGGGAGTTTTACCATTGCCTTCTGTGTGGCCAGAATTGCACACACCCCCGTCTTCTGCCCAAAGAAGCACTAGTTTTTATTTACAAAAAGGAAGCAGCCGCACCACTATGCACCATCTCCTAGCGACCCTGTGTGAATTTTACCCCACGCAGAAGAAACCGAAAGGGCCTGTGGAGAGGACTTAAATGGTGCATAGGCCTTTTGCTGACTGCGCCCAGGGATGAATTTCAACCCCCGTGATTTATATCTGAACGGTTTCCTATGTGCCTCTGTAAATCATAATCTCTGTCTGTATACTGTCAGTGCTCAGCACAGACAAATGAATAACAAGAATGAAAATGCCCAAAGTCCTAATGACAGACCTTTGCTTTAATAGATTCTACTCACTTTAAAACACTGAAGCTGCAGGAAAACAAGAACAAGCTCATACAGATCCATTTTAGACATCATAGATCTGAGGAGGGTGAATACACAGGACGTGTGTCCGGCTTCTTCTTTTTTTGTTCCCTTGCTGTATTGCTTTCCATATTTAACTGCCCTAGTTAAATAACCATCCGTGCCCTAAGAGAACCTGTGTCAACATTGTAATTTTTGGTTAAATACATGGTGGTCATCCACAGATTTAAAATTAGCAAAGTAAAGTAAAGAGTGAGCTTTCCATATTTAATTCTGTGTCACACTATTGTAGGTCATGTACAGCTAACTACTGGCAAACTCTGGAAAGATTTTTTTTTTTCCCGGATAAAGTGGCAAAAATCAAGTATTGTGCAGCCTAAGCAGCAAGTCTTCACTCCTGCAAACGGTTGTTACTATACGGCCTCCCATTAATTTCAGTGACACTAATGTTTGCAGGAATGAGTGCTAAGAAAGTCTCATAAGCTCTATTTTCTCTGCTAATGTAAAAAGGGAATTGGGGGAAACAATGAACAGTTACATTACATACTGTGGTCAATGGGACTCCTTTTGTTAATAATTTGAACTGGGCTTCCTTAACAAAAGATAATCACATCTCATGCCTGTGGGTATAAACTGATTGTCACAACTGATCCTTTCTTTTTCCTCGATACAACCTTTCATGACTGGCTTAGTACAGTATACTTTTTTCCCCTTAATCTAAAATACCAGATATTGACCACTGTCAGAGCAGGGTATTGAACTGGATGAAGTGATGGTTTGATCCACTACAGTAGACCCTATCTTCCTACAAAAGCTCGTTCAAAGAGATCCTATTCTATACAGGTTCTTATACAGCGCTTATCACTGTAGCATCTGAATGTAGAATCTGAAAAGTATTTTTGATGATCTACAAGTTTTCTTAATCAAGGTAGTATAGAATACTTCAAAAGTGTGTATCCTATCCCATCCCCCAGAGGCTAGGCCTCACAGAGGTTAACACCCTTCTACTGCTACCGGACAAGTTATCAGTAGTTGGTTCTTAGGCTCAAGAGGTAGTGATCCATTCTTTGGTACAGATTCAAACCTTGCTTCTGGCAATGACCCCGCAGTAAGAAACAGGAAACCCCAGGCTTTGAAATGCCAAAGGCAGGAGATAAAGTCACATTAATGTCATTTGTAACGTCATTTGCTTTTGAAACACAATATCCGAGACCAGAAACTTTTGACAGGTCAAAAAGCTGCCGGCGTTCATCCCCTCCAGACTGGGCTATTGCTGATTGTGCGGGCAACATGGAAAGTCCATCTTATGCAGGCTGCAGCCACCCACCTCCCTAGTACGAAACTATACAGAGCCTTGTCGCTGAATCCTAGTTCACTCTGAGTGTCAGTTCAAGGCCCCACATCCTCATTGGGTTGAAACCCAGCCACTTCAGAGATTGCTTCTCCATTAACAACCCACCAAGACTGCTGTTATTCCAGAGACAATGCAGCTGGCAGTGGTCAAATTTAAGCTCTTGAAAGACAGATGTAGGACATTCTTGGGCAAAGGCCTTTGACTGTAAAACAATGTTCCGGAGGAGCTAAAACTGAGTGCGACCATTTTCAGATACATTAAAAGACTCACCTTTTTGCCACAGCTTCCCATGGCAGCTGAAGGTGAGAAAGACAGTAACAAAGCAGAAAGTACAAGAAGCCAAATAGAAAAGACGTGAAGAGCAGGTGGTCATCTCAGGGCAATTGCTAATAACTGTATCTGGCACTTATATTCTATGGTGATGGATGCTAAAATATACCGAAGACAGATAGATAGATCTGGGACCTAGTGGAGGAATTTTGTGCGAAGTCGGTTGTAAGTTGCAACACCTTGGCTTATGTCACATATCTAGATCAACTGACTGAGCACAAACAGTTGTTTTTATAGCCTCTTCTATATTCTTAAGTAACAGTAAAGTAAATCTAAAAACAGCCTTCAATTGGCTTGACATTAAATCCATGTTGTTTGGAAATTTCCCGTGAAAAGTCTCCATCTCTCTGCGGTTCCTCTCTTTAAAAAAATCTCTCTCAGGGTATATCTTCACTGTAAAGTTAGCCGGGGTGATCGGCACCAGGGTCAGAGGACCTGGGTTATCCTAGCCTGGCTGTGAGCAACCCCACTACAAAACCTTATCTATGTTACTTTGTCCCCTCTGTTTCTGCACTCGGCCATGTGGGTCTGGGGGCATATAGCATTTTGTATGAGTGCGCTGAGAGGCTCTAGGCTTCTTTCCCAGTCAATTGGGTCAATTGCAGGAGAACTTGTCTGTCTTTCAAGGGGAACTGTGGGAAGGCATGGAAGGACTATCAGAACTTGAGTGATATAGCCTACTTCCTCAGTGCAAAGTGGACAGGTTCCAGCCTGAGTTAAAGCAAAACACGGGCTCTAATCTACAACTTCAGCTGGGTAGGCTAGCCCAGGCATCTCCAGACCCAAGGTATTTTTTGTGTGTGGACAATAGAGGGGGTCAGACTAAGTCCTGGGTTAGAGCCCAGGTTAACTCTGAAGTAAAAACATACCCTCAAATGCTTGCCTGAATACAGTCTCATGAAGGGATTCTCAGAGACTGCAGTCCTTTGTTTATCCCCATGCCAGGTATGACACAAATAAGTTCATGCTTCCCCATAACACACCTCCACCTGATCAAGAGGACCACCTCCATGGCCTGTTCAATCCTTGAACTGTGAACTGAGATACACGAAACTCACCTCACTTAGTCTACCTAAAAGCTACTGGCTTAGGCTGAAAGATGATGTACCCCATTACCAACCTCCATAGCCATCTTCTTCCTGTCTCTTGGGGTTTGTCAAGATAAAGGAGGTACATTTTCCCTGTCACTTTCCTTCCAGTTTACCCTGTTGAGCTTCCTCTCAACTCATATGAGCTACAAGGGAAAAACGTATTACACACCTTGACTTCAGATCCCGCAGAGTTCCCAGCTGAATTCCCGTGGAAGCTTTGTGCTTTGAGTGCACGCTTGCTGTCATATTCTGTGGTCCCTTTGTGGAAATGATAGGTTGCACTCTGCTTCCATCTGAACCCAGGAATTTCTCATTGACAGTGGCATGAAACACGCGTTCTTTCTGTTTCTGTCTATGCATCATGGGCCAGCCGGTGCAGATTTGTATAGATGCACCGACTTCAACGAGGCTGTGCTGATTTAGATCAGCTGAGAAGCTGGCTCCTAACCTCTAAAACTGAGGAGTAAATTAGGAAAAGTAGAGACGGAAGCTAGGATTTACTGTTCTAATTTGAGATCTCCATGGCCCAGCACTGATTCAATGTTCTGATTTAATAATCTCTCTGAACTCTACATCTGACAGTCGTGGCCGGGCTGACAGGCCTGAATATATTATTTTATGGTCCGGAGTATTAATGTTCAAGGAAGGATATTTGATTTATAATTGTTTACCTTACAAATTGTCTACCTAATATGCAGGTTTATGGACATCACTGAAGTAGAAGAATCAAGAGTCACCAGTCCAAGCCCGTAGGGCACATTTCTAAGTAGTCAGCTCCCATCGCCTCCCTCTTTTATCTTTATCTTTATATTTATCTGCTTCAAATCTGACTTCACATCCAAATGATTGTGCTTGTCAGTCACGAGCTGTTATCTGCTTTGGGGCCATACAATAAAGCTACTATGAAACAGCAAATGGAAAGAACAGAACACAAGAGTTTTCATAGCAAACACCTTCACATTCTCCCATTCCCTAATCTGTGTGTCATGGAAAGCTTTTTGGATTGACATTCTTACATAAGTCCATCTAGCCCAGCATCCTGTCTTCGGCCAATGTCAGGTGATTCCGAGGAAATGAACAGAACAAGCAGCCAATGAGTGATCCATCCCCTGTTGTCTGATAGTTTCTGCCAATCAGAGGCTAAGGACACCCAGACATGGGGCTGCATCCCTGACCATCTTGGCTAACAGCCATTGATGGACCTATCCTCCTGGAACTTATCTAATTCTTTTTTGAACCCAGTTATACTTTTGGCCTTCACAATGTCCCCTGGCAATGAGTTCCACAGGTTGACTGTGCGTTGTATGAAGAAGTACTTCCTTTTGTTTGTTTTAAACCTGCTGCCAATTAATTTCATTAGGTGACCCCTGCATCTTGTGGTATGTGAAGAAGTAAATAATTCATTATTCACTTTCTCCACATCATTCATGATTTTATAGATCTAAATCATATCCCCTCTTAGTTGTCTCTTTTCCAAGCTGAAACTACCTAGTCTTTTTAATCTCTACTCATATGGAAGCTGTTCCATACCCTTAATGATTTTTGTTGCCCTTCTCTGTACCATTTCCACTTCCACTATATCTTTTTTGAGGTGGGGTGACCAGAACTTCACACAATATTCAAGGTGGGGGCGTCCAATAGATTTATACAGTGGCATTATGATATTTTCTGCCTCACTATCTACTCTACCCCTTTACTAATGGTTCCTAACATTCTGCTGCTACACCTTGAGCAGCTGTTTTCAGAGAACTATCCACAATGACCCCAAGATCTCTTTCTTATGCCGCGGACAGCAGCTAATGTGAAGTGATACATGCAAACTGGTCTGTTGATCATTTATTCTGAGCTGGAAGTATACACAAAGTTTTGGGAAGTATATGCAAAGAAACACAATTGGCAAATCATGTAAGTAAAATCATTCAGGGAACAACCCAGTTCCCTCTGAAGCCAAGGGAAAAACTCCCATTGACTTCAGTGGGCTTTGGATAAGGCCCATAACACTCACCCCCTTTGTATTCACTGGAACAAATGCGAGTCAAGTGTTTTATAACAGAATGGGATCTGGTTTTGCATACTCTAAAACACTGGGTTGGCCAAATGCTTTTGCAGAAATGAGTTAACATAGTGACTCAAACTGAAAAGTCAGCAAAAACTGGTACAGAACCTTGGGTATTTAGAACCTCTTCTGGGGCCTTTGAGGGTTGATCCCCATTTTTCTTTCTGGAAAAGAACCCTTGGAATCTTGCAGCTTCTACTTAGGTAGCTCTGTGAAATGGGGCTATGTCAACTCTACTATCTAGTTAATGTCTGACACATAGAGCTGGTTTGAAAATGGGTTGCTTTTATTTCCATGGAAAATCTTAATTCGAAAACTGAAAACCTCTGGCTGAAAATCCAAAGTTTCTGATGGGAAAATCAAAACAAAATATGCCTGAGTTGTAATTTGGCTGCAGCATGCCCCTGTTGTCAGATGCTACCGGTGTGGTGCTCTGCTTTCTCCTACGTTGATATCACTTGGCTGCGTGCGTGTTCCCTCTGTGTGCGGTCCCAGCTCTGCAGATAGCTGACACAGCAAACCCACCGAGAACCCCCAATGACCACAGACTCTAGTAAGGTACGAAGGGACCTTGGCCAGGTTTATTGCGACCTTGGACACAATTGCAGTTCCCCGTAGATTACTTAGTCTACCAGGCATACTACGAGAAAGTGCCTCTTGGCAATGAACCCGGCTCAGTCAGTGGCGGGACTTTCCACTGCCCCCTTGGCCGGACAAAGACACCACCCCAGGGATACATTCTTATACACAGGTACAAACAAGTTACACATCACTCCTGACATATTGAGGTGCAATCCCTCTATGTAGCAAGGTACAGCCCCTCTACTTAGTAAGGTGCCGCCTCTCACCTTGTACATGTTGGTTCGATCAAAACAACTCTATCCATCATTTTACCCTTTTGCCCCTGTCATTGGGATGGGTCGTCCTGTTCCATGTTATCTGTGGAATGTTCCGGTATAGTGTATGTTCTGATATCTGGTGTCCAGTACCTTTTAGGTCTGTCTCTGTTTGCAGCATCAGCCCTTCCCTTGCCAGCTTCTGTGAGCAGGGCCTGCCTCTGGCTCACAGCTTAACTTTGCTTTATGTTAGCAAAGTCATGACCATTACTTTAGATCAGGCCTTAGGCCTCACACCGGGCCTCTGATACCAAGGTTTATATCTCAGGGCCTCCTCTTACTACAGCCCCAATATTCCCCTTTGGGTCAAGCTCCTGGGCCAGACTGCATGTCCCATGATGCACCATGGTCTCTCCTCTTGTAAGCTGCCACAGTGCATCATGGGAGTCCCGTGGCCACAGTGCATCATGGGAGTCCCGTGGCCACAGTGCATCATGGAAGATGTAATCCAGACAGGGAGCCTGTACTGGCCGTATTACATGTTCCAAGTTCAATCTAAATATAATACCATGAATGTTGCAGTCACGTTAATTTTTCCAGCAAAAGGTAATCAACAAGGTTTAAATGGTGATCACTGTATAGTCAAAAATGGATATAAACAATAAAAATGAAATTCTTTCTTTAATAAATGGTTTTTGCCTTTGTAAATTTCAAGGGTGTTTCTCTTGTCAATCTCCAAATGGATCCCTACAGCTTCCAGATCCCATTAAAAATAAAAAGCTTTGGTTTGGCTTTGCTGTGCACATTAATGCCTATTTCCTTGCACCTGTACCTTTGGCTTCTGCTTTCTGGTCACTTAAATGAACAAATGGGTGTTCTGCCATTTACAGTAAGAAATGAGGTATTTGACTGTTTGGGGGACAGGTAAAGGATTATTGCTGCAAGTCTCTGAATGTGAAAAATTCCACACTGATGGTCTGAAATTGAAAAGGTGTAAATCAACAAAGGATTTGTCCTTTTCACTTCATTTTCTGCACTGCAGTGAAGTAACCATCAGAGTACCCTTATGAACTGGCTAGTGCATATGTGTGTCACTGCCCTATATGCCGTGGCATCAAATAAAGATTCTCCTATAGCTCAAGTGGCCAGGACTCTTGAAAAGGGAGACGTCAAGTTTTCTCCTGGCTTTCCTCCCATGTAGTTTCTAGTTGCCAGGGCATGCAGCATGGAGACAAGCGGGAAGTTTCTGGCTGGCCCCACATTTGTTGTAACGCTTTTTTGTTTACAGTGCAGCCCCACCTGCTGTAAGAATTTCTGTTTCTGCGGAATTAGCCCTAATGCAATTGGGACCCCGTGCCCTTGAAGAGTTTCTCCGGAAACCCCAGTTTATAGAATGCACATCGGCCATTCCCCAGCACCAGAACGTATACTGGAAAAGAGCTACTGAAGCCTACAATTTGTTATCCTTTGCAAAGCTGCTCTATAACTAGAATGAACTTGCCTTTTTCCGTTGCCAAATTTCCTGTTTCTGTATCCTGGGGCAGCTGTGGGCCCTGCAAAATTGGGTCAGAAACATAAAAGCTGTTTTCTTCAAGCTTTATTAATTTTCAAGTCATTTCCTGTTTTCCCACTACAGCCAAAACCTCCCTTTGGCAGGTATTGAACTATGAAAACCCCTGATTCAAAATCTGTGTCCACTGAGTAAATGGTCTAGTAGTTGAAAGAAGAAGCGACCCAGAATGACAGCTACAAGGTTTCATTATTCTGCTTCAAAATGGCAATTTTGCTTTAGTGTGAACAAAGCTTTCAGGAGATCAGATCCACTCTACAAAGGTTCCTATCTGACTTTTTGAATCATTTCTTACACAGAACCTCCCCTCCAACTAGGGTGACTAGGGACTGTCCTGACACTCGGTGCTTTGTCTTACACAGGACTCTATTACCTCTCATCCCCAGTCCTGATTTTTCACACGTGCTATCTGGTCACCTCCAACCCCTTAGAAAACTTCTTAAAAGTCATGAGCAGGGAGGTCTCTTCCCTTACACTGAATGCAACCTTTTGAAAAGGGAAATAAAACATGTGTTCCATTATTTGGGCCTTGTATTTATTTATTTATATAGCGCCTTCAGCTGGGATGGAACCATGAAATCAGATGCTTCAGAAATGGCCTCTGATTTGGGGTGTCCACCTTGAGGCACCATGGTTCTGATTTATGGAGGTGCTGATCACCCACCGCTGCAAAGAAAGTCAATGGCAGCTGTGCATGGTCAGCTCTTCTAAAGATCAGGGTCTCAGGAGGGGAACCCCCAAAACAGAGGCATGGGGCCACTTCAGATAATATTGACCTAAAAGCTTAGGGCTTGACTCACAACTTGCATCTTCTTGTGCTAGGAGAAGCAGAGGGAAATCATCCCAGAGAGAAGGCAGAAGAGTGGTTCTGCTGCTGTCATTCCCTGAGATTTCTGCACAAGCAAATTGAAGCTATACCTGGAGCTCCATAGGAGCCTCCCCTGGAAGCTAACCAAGGAGCATGTTTCCCAGATCTCACTGCCAAGCCTTCTCCATGGCTTCCTGGGCAGCATTGGGCCCCCGGCAGAGTAAGGATTATGGTTGCCTTGTGCAGCAGGGTCCCCCGTCCTTCAGATGGACTTTGTATCACTGGGATCTGAATTCTTTCCGTGGATATGAATCACGCCATTAATATACAGCAAGGGATTATTTAATTCACCAGAGCAATACAGCCATCCCTGGGGTGACATATACCAGTTGTAACAGCACAAATCAATACCACCCAAGAGCTTACAACAGGGCGTTAAGAAAAAAGCAGGCAATTAAACGTACAGGGGAATTTGCATACCAAGAAGGTACAGCAGGGCCAAATCATCTGTGGCAAGCCCAGTTAACACAGCCACAGATCCCCTGGCCGCACCCCTCCGTGATTGTGTGCAGGAAGCCCACACACCTCTGAGCTCCATGGGTGACGGCCAGATTCTGGCTGTCTGCACTGGCCCTCTGTTTCAGCCTCATCCTTTCCTGCGCAGCAGACTCACAGTGATTCATCTGGGGTCAAGCCCTTCCCCATCTGCAGAGCTGGAAGCACCTCATTGAAAAATACGTTCTGAAGTCTGGAATTTAAGCCCTGAATCTTTCCATTGACTTCAATGGTCTTTGGATCAGGTCCTTCTTGCAAAACCCCATGATTCAGAAGAAAAGCAAATGATCCCAGATCTCATAATGCTTTTGTTGCTGAGACATTAAACTTTGCTGGATGATCTCTCTCCACCTCCAGCATCTCTCACCCTCTGCTCTAACTAAATCAGAGAGACAGCCTGGCCTCCCAGGAGGCTGTGTAAATGACTGATAGGGTCAGAAGGAAAGAAGAGATTATGAAATGAAAACAAAAGAGCAGCTTGTGTTCAAGGCCCTGTCTCCCTCCTCCCCTAAAGCATTGCGATTAAAACCTCACAGAGTGGCCCTGTGCAAAACCAGGCAGTTTTAAAGGGTGACTCACCCACTCACAGCCTGGTACATGCCAATCTGAAGAATTTGACTGGTAAGACTTTAGGTGAGTCTTCTTAGTAAGGCTTATAGGTATGGGACAACTCTGGCACTCATCTGTAGAGGTCCAGGTGCCAGTTCAGCAAAACATTTACACACATGCCTAAGGGCAGGGCTACACTTGCAGATGTAGAGCGCTTTGAGTTAAACCCGCCTTCGGAGAGCAAGCGCTGCAGTCTGTCCACACTGACAGCTGCAAGCGCACTGGCGTGGCCACATTTGTAGCACTTGTAGCGGCATTGGGAGTGGTGCATTATGGGCAGCTATCCAGCATGCAAGTGACTGCAACGTGCTTTTCAAATGGCGGCGGGGTGGAGTGTGACAGGGAGTTTGTTGTGTGTATGTGGGGGGAGAGAGAGTGGGTTTTGGGGGGGCTGAGAGCATGTCAGCATGCTGTCTTTTAAGTTCAGACAGCAGCAGACCCCCCGCCCCACCTCTCTCTCTCTCACACACAGCATTCCACAGTAATAGTTGCTTTGTCTCGGAGCAGATAAGCAGCTGGCTGTCAGAAACGGAGCTTTCAAAGGGCATATCCGCATTCCTGCAGTGATTCAAAAACAATGACAAGAGTGGCCACTTGACTTAAGGGGATTATTGGACTTTCTGGAGGGCAATCAGAGCGCAGTAATGCAACATCCCGTTCACACTGGCGCCACAGCTCTCCAGCGGAGGTGCAGCAAACGTTATTCCACTCGCCGAGGTGGAGTACCAGGAGCACTGCAGCTGCGGAATCAGAGCGATCTACATGCCTTGCCAGTGTGGGGGGGGAGTGAGCTAGTGCGTATGGGGCTCCTGTATTGCGCACTAACTCGCAAGTGTAGCCAAGCCCGTGATCCATCCCTATTCAGCAAAGCACTTACGCACATGCTTAACTTTAAGAATGTGCTTACATCCCATGAAATCAAGTAAAGTTAAGTTAAGCACATGGTTAAGTGCTTTGCTGAATAGGGTTGAACTGTAGAATCGGGGCCTGATTTAGGGATGAACTGAAGTCTCTTACTCCATTAACAAAACATTAATTCTGGGTTTTTTTTTTTTTTTTTTTACAAATTATATTGGCTAGATTAGTAGAATAACAATATGTGGCGAGATATGTTTTCACAAAGAGCTCTGACTTCAGTGGAGTTATACTAGGGAGGAATTTAGCCTATTATCTAGTTTCAAACTTCCTATCCCTTATCCTAGGTGCATGCCCATATATAAGGAGATTCCCCTTCTGAAGATTATTCTTTAAAACTGCGATTTTAAAGAAAATCACTGTGGGTTTGTTTTAGTTTTGTTTGTTTGTTTGCTTTGGGGTTTTTTTCATTCCCAGGGTCATAAAATGGCCCCAAATTCCTTCATTTACATATTTCTTAGGGGCCTCTCCTTCCGTTCTCGCCCTTGGATGTAAATGAACAGTTTTCATAAACATTATGCAAGGGAGCCATGCACATGCACCAAAGAAAAGACAGAGACTAGAGATATAATTTGTCATAACTAACAACTGGATGGGTCTCACTGACTAGTGCTAGCTGAAGTGGCAACTAAAGGCAGTGTACTCGATTGATTAGTACACAGCACTAAAAGTTAAAAGATCTAGGTTCTATTCCCAGCTGTGCCACTGATTTGCTATATTTCCTTAGGCAAGTTCCTTTCCTTTTTGTTGTGCTTGGAAGCTGACTTTATAAAATTCTTGATAGACCGGTAGATAGAATCCTCTAAAGCCTTTTTCTGATGAGGAACTGACTGACTTACTGGTCAGAAGAAATTGGTATATATCATAATAGACTTAGACAAAAATGTTCAGAAGTAGCCACTGATCTTTGAACGCCTCTATTTTTTGATAGCCCAACTTGAGACACTTTCTGTTCTATCAAATAGAATTAAATGAACTTTAAAGAATGAAGTTATTTAATCCAGCAAACTACATGTCCTCCTTCAAAACGATTCTCATTCTGAAGCCAACAAGAGATACATCCATGCATCTGTGGACAAATTTGACTCTAAACATGCAAAGTTCTCAGGGTACCTGTAAACAGGTTCATTGATCAAGGGGGAAAACAGGGCTAATGTCCTGGAAAGACCCTGACATTTCCATTTGTTTTTGTTCCAAATCAGAACAAAACCAAAACATTTCAAATTCTTCTAGGTAACATTTTCAAATATTTTTCTCTCAAATCAGTCGAAACATCTTGATCTGATTTAGACTTTTTAAATTGGATATGATATTAAATTGTATACAATAATATAAAATAAAGACCTAGACTACAAGTCATTCTGAAACAAAAAAATCTAACCATTCTGTTCTGATAAGGTCAAACTACTTTGAATATTTTTTTAAAATGAAGTGTTATTGAAATCAGCACATTCTTATGAAAAGTTTCATTTTTAACAAAATCGCATTTACCAACACAAAACATTCTGTTGGGAAATTTTTAACCAGCTCAACCCCTGAATAATCCATCCCACGTTTTATAGGAAACTCAGGACATGCTGAAACACAGTACATGGATATATTTGTTTAGTTAGTTCTATGAAGACAATAATCCAGGCAGGCTATAGTCAAGAAAAGCTGCTAACTCTTAAATTAACATTGAGCTTTAGTGTTTAATTCTAATTTCCTAGTGATCTGAGCTTCAAAAAGGAGTATTTGGCTATAGGCACTTAACTTACTGGTATAGCTAAACCTTTGGCACTGAATGCAGAATTGCTGAAAAATGGGATGTGTCATTGCTGGGAAAACGGAATGACCAGTGCTGAGACATCAAGCCAAATTCATCACCGGAATAAGAGGATCTTCTCCATTGAAGACACACGCCAATAACACATCCAGCCCTTCACTTCTAGAAGTCCTATCCTTTGGAAACAATCCCTAGGAAGGCTGTTACAGCATGATGAGTCAATGCGGGGGAAAAAAGGGGAACTTTTCTATTTGTTGCCTCTGGTTCCAGAAGACCATCATGTTCTCCAAAGCCAAATTACTGGATGGAATGAATGGCACTGAAATCAAGACATCGGTAATTTTGATGGATGGTAGCAGAAGATATTGTATATCATTTTCTATGGAGTAAATGATTAACATTACATTGTGCAGATGGGAATCAACAGCATTAATTAAGGTGCCCGATATGTAATGGGTGGGAGGGAGAACAAACATAGGTTTTTAATCAGTAAAATAGCACATGCGGAAATTTCAAATAGAATATAATCAAAATCTTTTAAATAAAGGATGCTAAAATAAATAAATAAATAAAGTGCCAAGTGTTTTAAAATATCACGAGGTTAAACAAACTTCCATTTTTAATCCAATTTCCAGCTGAGATTTTTGTTCCCTTAGCAAGGGGAACATCTTCCCAATGCCTTATACAAGACTGATTTCAACTGCTGTGAAGCACGCTGTCCCCAGCCAACCAGCTCACT